>NC_134280.1:52125347-52428377 GCF_949628215.1 Phalacrocorax aristotelis | reverse complement strand
AAAAAGAAAAAAAGATAGTACTTGCATACCCTAAGCCACTTGATGCTGGTTTCTCAGTTCCCCTCTGCACCCTGCATCAATCCATTTACTGTCAGTTGATGTTGCAAATGTTGGTGCAAAGCTTTTACCAGCAATAGTCTCCTTTTGTCAGTAACTGGTAAGTTATTTACTTTTTCCCGAAATACTTAATTTTCAAATCACTGATTATGAATGTGTGCATATTAGATAAGAAACTGAAGAGCAGCCTGTTATCAGTGCTAAGCTTCACAAAAACGGTCCCTTCCAGTCTAAGCACACCCCTTTCACCACCCCATATTAAAAACATTTATTTGGACAAGAAATTAAAAAATATTTCTCTTCCTCTTAAGTATGCAATAATCTTTATGCAAAGAAGCCAGAGTAGGAACAGTGAAAGTCTAAAAGGCAGAAGGTTCCAGGCACAGCCATGGGGTGCAAAACAGTAAGCTCAGCCGTTAGAACTTTGTGAAAGAGTCATTTAGGGCAGCTTTAAGGCTACTTTAATTAAATGTCAGTTGACAATGATCTCTGTGGCTTTCAGGAAATAATAAAATTATTTTCTGAAAATAAAACTCAGAGAGCTGACAACTCAAGATAAACATTCTATTCTACCCACTCCAGCACTGCGTAACTACCTAAAAGTTACCTGCACCAGCTTGAAGGTTACTCTGCACTACCATGAAGGCAGCAGTGCTGCTGGCAAGAGAATGTACCTGGATTTGTTTAAATACAAACACCATCACTTACCTTCTTTATCCATATTGCTCGTTATCCTCAGTCTCATGACACAATTCCATTCATTATCCTTTAAAAACTGTATCCCAAGGTCATTGCAAAAGAAACAGTATATTCCTGTTTATACAGTGCACAGGACAACAGCGATCTCATAGGTATCTCTGCCACAAGTGACACAGTCAAGAGAAATGCTTGCAGCTACATCAATAGCGAGTAATACACCTTTAGAAAAGGAACCAATATAATTTCCTCCTTTCCAGGTAAATTCTATTTAAACCCAATTTTCAAAAGCTAAGAAGCAATGAAAAAAAAAATCTTCTGGCTGGACTTTTTGCCTGTTCTTTACCAGAATTTTATCAGTAATGTTTCCAGTCTGTAAACAAAATTAAAGGAATTAAAATGTTGTATCTCTATTCAAAATTAAACCTAGAATAAGTCAAACGGAACTGGATGAACACTATTCACACATTCTAAAAGTAGGCATTTGAAATTAAGTAAATTTAATCCAGTCACATTCTGTGCATCATTTAAAAAAACTTTTTGAAAAACTTCACATCTTCCAGGCAAGGGTGCCCATGAGAATCATGTCCAAACTGTCCAGGAAAACTAAATTTTCCATTGGAACATTTCTGCTGGAAGTGTTCACACAACTACCCAAGCAGAACGTAAAACTCTTATGCAACATATCCAACAGACAACATTCAAGAGTACAACACAAATCTTTGAATATTGATTAAGTAGAATGACTCCATAAGTGAGGTAAAGACAGTTGGTGAAAGGAGATAAAAATAATTGTTTGCAGAAAATCTGAAACGAATAAGGACTTAAAGGAAATCAGTCTGCACTTAGAGTCTGCACTGCAGATGAAGACAGTTCATTAAGAACACTATTTACAACAAATTATTCACATTACTGTACAGAGCAGTATGGATGTTCTGTAGGAAAACTGTTTTTGCATGAACTGAAAATAGAACACACTCCTCATCTTCCATTAGCAGAACTAACAGCATTATTGACTAGGATTGCTAAACATCCTATGTTCATTAAACACTAAACGAGAAAATTTCTTTGGGGTATTTCTTAATAGAACAATCCACAACAAAAAAAATGATTCCACCCTTTCCTATTTATCATGGGTTCGATGATCTTCCTACTGAAGTGAGCTCAACTTAAAACACCGACTGACTTCACAAGGGCAATTCACAGTATCTCAGCATTTGAACAGGCGCACTTGAGCGCTCATTTATGTCTCTGCCCTTACCCTGCCTTCATGGAAATCTATATCCAGGCTTCCACCTCTACTTTGGCTGTTCTCCTATGTGCATAATACATTTTTCACGCAACATCTCCTACTTCAGAGGACATTACTTCCAAATTTCTCATTCCCTTTCAAATTCCTTCTGAAAGCTGGAACCCTTTCACCACCTACATTTGTTCTGTACTACCTACCTACTAATTTTGAGGTGGATATCAGCATTTATTTTCACCATTGCAATTACTGTTTGGAGTAAATTTATGGTATACTGAAAAATATTGCAATGCTGGAGAACTGAAAAGATACACTGGCTGCTTCACTGCAATTTACAAAAGGCATTATAAGAACTCACTTAAATGTTACATTTGGTCTTCTCATGGAGTCACTGGTTTTCTAGAGATGAGAAAGAGTTCCTCTCAAGAGGTAAATTCTATTGAGAAGCTTTTTTAATTTCTCCAACCTTTCTCACCGTTCTAATGCAGTCCTTTCCACTGTAGTGGCACAAAATGTCATCAGAGCAGTGATGGAAAGTAGAAAAGTGCTTGAGGAGCGCAAGAACTCTTATTTGAGAAATCACTGTTTCCATAGTTCTTGTTGATGTCTGAAAAGTAAGTATATAAATAGTCATCTAGTCCTACTCATTTGACAGTATCTGAATTTTAACAACTCTTGGGTGAGAAAGCTTACTGTGCTTTACAAAGAAAAACAACAATTCAGAGCCTGCTCCTGTTTCAAAAAGTTCACAATAATTTTGCTACTGATATTGGGGGTAAAAGACTAATGTTGTGCCTCTACGAAGTTTGCAGAAGGATAGAGGCTAAAAATTGCTTTCACTGTAGTTAGCAAACAGGAATTTGCTGAAAAAAAAAAGTGAAAGTCATAAAAGGGATATCTGAACTTCGTAGTTCAGATATGCTGCATGGTAATACTAGTTTACTTCAGTCAGTAATGCAGGAAATCAGTACTTTTGAACAATCGGATCAAAGGTATACGAAAATCCATTACATCTAAGTCACTATGACATAACCTTTCTTGGTAACAAAATTTCATCCTTAACACCTCTACTGCCCACAGTATTCCTTGCAATATTTTATTTTATGTGATTAATAATTAACTGCTTAAGTCTTCACAGACTATCATGACAAAGGGTATGGATTCTGTTTTGAAATAAACTTTTTTAAGGAAAGTAAGATACACATTTATATGTCAAAACATTAATAGAATATATACTGGTTTGTTGTTTGTTTGTTTTAAAAGGCCATGGGAGTAACTACAATGATTGACACTTCTGTAACACAATGATTGACACTTCTGTAACAATATATTCATCTAGACAGCTAAACAGAATAAAGCTGTTCTCTTTAGATTCTCTCTAGATCCAAGACACTGGGTCAGGAAAAAAAAATTATAGCAGTATGAATGAAAAGGATATACTTTGTTTAGCCTACTTACCTAAGGAAACCAGGCTTCTGAGATCACATTGGCTATGGAATACTCCTTGAATAGAACTGAAGCTTTCAATTTCAACCAAATTTGACAGAGACAAATAAAAAAAATTAACAAATTTCAGTTTCTGCTGGTATCATGGAAACAGGTGGTTAAGGCTATAAAGAAACATCCTGTTTAAGCTCTCACTGAATAAAAGGCTATTAAATCCACTAAGGCTCAAATTTAATTATTTCTGTTCTTACATAACACAATAGCACACTGCTGAACACCTCACTGATGGCACACATACAATTAACATGTTACACACCGAAAGAACTCTAAGTTACATGGTATACAATGCAGAAAAGGGACCCCCTACATTTTTCGGAATGGTCAAAGTGCCATGAGTTTCAAGCAGGATTCTTTGCATTGAGTGTCTGCAGAACTGGGCTTAAAACAGAATGAAAGGAACGCGATAAAATAGATCAGCAACATTAAATTTTTCATCAAGTTTATCTCAAAGTCAATAGGATAACTCCCACTTGGAGCCAGTGTCTTATTGCTTGTAGACAAAGCAGCATTTGTGAAGTTTCAACTAGACATTGAATTGGTACCATAGCAAACAACGATGCTGAAGCCTCCATAGTGACCATCAAAAAAATACAGAAGAAAACCCTCCGAAACGCTGAAGCCCTTCACAAGAAATACTTCAGTTCCTCATCTTTGCATTTATTAACAAATATTCACTACAGTCAATCTGAATTACTCCTAAGAGTTTCAAGGGTGAAATAGGGGTTAATGAGGCCAAACTAAACACATGAACAAAGATAATTGTGGAATTTAAAACAAAAAAAATAAAGCAAGGACTACACAAGAAGCTGATTTCACACAGAATTAGTGGCAAACGGAGAAAAGCCTCTGTTTGATCTAAAACTAAACCAGTGCTTCATGATCAGGTATGACTGGGGTTTCTAAAGGCACACTGTTTCCACGTGTGTTATTGTAACATGACAACATCCTTTGCTCATTACTGTTAATTACAATGGAAACCTCCTATAATTAACTATAGAAGAATGTATCAATGAAACTTAGATAAAACAACCTTTCCCCACACACCCGTATATATGTATGGTATTGATTTTTTACACTGACGGTTCTGTAAAATAATCTTTTTGAGTACAGTCATTGAGATTATGCTGCTACTTGTATTCCTGCAAAATCATTCATATAGATTCCATAAGCTATTCCTCCAGCTGCAGTAAACAAGAGGTGCTCTGAATTCAGCCTATTACAAAAACAAACCATCTTACTACAGTACTCAAATAACATGTTACATTCTTATGCTACATTATTTTAAAAAATTTCCTTCATTTCTCTATCATTCCCACTATCAGCACAGAGCTAAGCACAGACATTTTTCAGTACTGCTCCATGTAGCCCTCTTCCAACTTCCCTGAGAGGCCCTAATCCTCTCTGTGGCATCAGTCACCCTCAGCAAGCTTGACGCACCGTCACAGAAGGCCACTCAGGACAAATTTTGCACACCTGATTTTGAATTCTAATCGACACTTTTGACAACGGTTATTACCCACCAATTTGAACTGAAGGCTTCTCCATGTCAGTTTGGCCCACCCACAGCCAGATGTCACCAGGTTCTGCTAATGTCACAGATAGGGCAACCGGACCTCTTTGCAGGGACCAGTAGACTGGTAGACACTTTTTTTTCCAGCTATTAAGGTGGCAATCAGTGAGAACTTCATGGAGAGAAAGCCAGTAAGAGTTCTATTTACCATTAAGTTCTCCCTCCCTAGCTCCCTTTCTAAAGTCTGCTGTGAACTATGAACCCACACCACTTCCCAAAACTCCCTTCTTTTGATCTCAATAAAAGCAGGTAAGGGTGATTAAAACATTTGTATAATATTAATGAATCTGGGAGCGAAGCTAGGCCTGCCTATCTGAAATAACTTTATAGAGTCAAGAATTTTTTATTCAAAATAAAAATTATGGATATGATAAATATGAAGATCACTACAAAATGGACAAGACTTTGCAGCACGACATATACTTTCTTAGTGTTCATCATTACATTTTGCCACATTTTATTTCTCACTCTTCCCCATCCCCTCGGGGGAAAAAAAATTTATATCAAATATATAAAGCCATTACCTCCTAATCTTCCAAGCTCTGAAGTCAAGTTCTAAAGGAACGATTACAACCACTATTTTCTTCAGCCATATGCCACTGCACCCCAAATTCAAAGTTACACACCATGACAAAATAGTATGGTGAACCAGGCCCTCATACTGCACTTGTCCTCTCCCTAAAATGCTGCAGGTTGCCTGCTTACCCTCAAAAAACAAGCAGGATGAGGACTAGCTACATACCATACACTCACTGTTCATGACATTCTGCATGCTCCCAAATGTGATTAGCACAGAAAATGCGAGAAGACCAGAAGGCATCTTTCCGTATTTAGCCACGTATGTTTAATACCAAGCGAGATTTCACCTCAGTGCATTATTCCGTTAATCAAGGGCGGGTATAGCAAGGAAGATGTAAAGACATCAGTTACTTTTAAGATTTCTCTTCCTCTTCCCCCACCTCCAGCTTCTATGACACTATGCATTGTGCATTTTATGTGCATTCATGTGTGCAAGCAGCAGAGACTTATCTATAAAGATCAGTTCTATGGTAAAACTGCAAAAGGAAACTTTCACCCTTGTCCAGCGGGTTGAATAACTGCAGAGGCCAACAGCAGCAAGCCTCTAAATACATCCTCTTCTCCCTCCACCCCCACGTCTCTAATCACTTAGGAGGAAGATAGGAAGATTAGCAGAGAGTAAAAAAATAACCAAAGCTGCAGATAACCCTTTAGGACCACAACGTCAGGCTCTGAGACATGGAGCAAAAGGTTAATGCAACTGTATTTTCAGGAATCTCACACACAATTGTATTTAAAGGGGAGGGAGGGGTGCTGAGAAGGTGAGAGAGGGAAAAAGGGAAATGGTGATGAAGACAAAAATGAATTTGTCATCTACTGCTGGCTCTTTGATCACCTGGACTACCCAGGAAAGGATTACCAGCAGAAATAGGGCAGTTTTATGACAAATACACTGCAATTTTTTTGTATTTTCATTATCATAACCAGATTTTACCAAGAATACCACTGCAGAAGTAGGGGCTTACTGAGCTATGCAAAGAATAAAGGTGGCAACCAAAACAGTGACAGAGAGGTACCTTCAGCGGCTGATAAACTGAAGAGATTTGGAAAAAATGAAATATAAATAAGAGTCAATTTCACTAGAAGACAATGTCATCTTCATCCACATCTCTGAACGGTTGCTATGGGGTTGTGAAGAGGAAGGGAAGGGATGGGGGGGTGGGGGGTGGTTTATAATCAATCATCTCAGAAGAGCATTGCTTCTTACAGAGAAAGATCTGGATTTTGACTGTGTCCCTAAGAAAATTGCGGACTGCAGAGCTGCTGCCACGCAGGGCAGTGAGGAAGCAGGCAGAGCAGAGGCAGCAGCTGGGGATGGAAACGCCTATTAAATCCTTTAGACAACAGATGGGCAAAGCTCGGCTGGGTTATAAAAAAAAAACCCAACACACCACAATGCATCATGTTTTATTGTCCCACCATAATGAACAACACTTAACACCCACATGCCCAAAGAAGCCCCCCTATGGCTGATCTTCCCCTTTCCCTAAATTATAACCTCGAGTTTCAGTCCACTTTTGGGGGGCTCCTAACCCAATCCATCTGCCAGATCCCATTGCTTAGTGCACCTGTTACTAAAAAAAAATATTAAATAAGGAAGACATTTGGGCTTGTTTTTAATGGTTTTTCTTCCAGTTAATGCTCCCCTGCCCTTGAAGTGAATATGCTATCCAAGCAAGGAACAGTAAGTCCAGATCTTGAACGCATTTAGGGGATCTAATTATGTCATGTAGGGCAGAAGCACCTGCTCTCTGCTAATTCCCTCCACTTGATTTCCTCTTTTTAATATTTCTTACCATTGTTCCATTCAGGAAAATCTGCTGGGGGCGAGTTTCATAAATAAGCTTTAAGAAAAATAATTAAATAACCTCCCCTCCCCCTCCAATCCCTCCTACAAAAACACAGCATAGCCAGAATGAATTCTGCTACTGATCATCTATTTTTCTTTTATTTCAGACCATACCCACAAAAACCACCAGCCCATCCATCTATATTGGCTAAATACCCACAGCAGTCAGTGCCACAGACATACTGTACATATATCCACACACACCCCCAACTGCACCTTAAGGACTACACCCTTTTCAATCATGATGTCATGAAATACTGCTGGTGACTCCCCCACTACCACCACCACCTCGGTACTACAGGCTGTGAACCTTTCATTTCAATATAATTTGATTAAAAAGAAAAAACTCTTAAGTAGGGCAGGGAAGAAATTGATGTAAAAATTCACCACCAGCTTATCATCTATTTTTTCCTCTGCATGCACTCTGGCTGTCATCAGAACAACACCCATTAGCAGCAGTAATGAACATAAAGCATCCTCGGCTTTTTTTTTTTTAAGAAAATATAGAATCAAAATGAAAACTAAACAATAAATAAAGGCCAAAATCTCCTATGAATATTATCTCCGCTAAAACAGCAAATTGGAAAAACTGAACCCTCAAATATCCCATCCCCAGCACCTCACTGGCTGCCACAGCACCTTCCCCCTAGCGCCGGTGCTGCTGCAAAAGAACCAACCTGTCTGTCCTTTTCCTAGGGTTTTCTCCAAACGATAGGGTCCAACATACTGTGCATGTTGAGCTCCGCTGCCTTCTTTCCCTGTTGATGTCATTTCTACCTGGATCTGTAATTCTGCAATGTGTGTGTGCTGATGAGCTGGAATTTCTCTCTCTGCAGTTCTTTAAATTCCCACTTTGCAGCTGTGCAAGCAAAGCACTCTCTCTTTGCTTTAGTCCACCTGGTTGCAGATTTTTCTCTTCCTCCTCTTTCTTTCCTCTCTCTCTCTTACGTGCGTGTTTTCTCGCTGGGTCTGCCTGGGACGCTGATCGACGAAGGAGTTATTTTAATGTTCAAAGAGGGGGATCTACGATCCAAGCCCAAGGAGCATGATGCTGGTGATCTGATCTCCGCACGCCTTGTTCTCTCTAGGAGCTGTTCAAGGGAGAGCCAGAGATAGAGCAGCGGAAGAGCTGGGGCCTGCAGTTGTGATTGACATTAAAAGCAGCCAATCCCCTCGTCTCCCACCTCCTCTCACTACCTTTTCCATCAGCAGCAGTCACTGCCTGTGCCTGCTACGGAGCATCATGACTAACAGCAACCACCTAAGTTATCAGTCTTTTGATAAGGCACAATTATAGCTTAATATGTATATTATTTTAGGGCCCAAACACACACTTTTTGTTTTTCTCTGAATTATACTGCACTATGCAGTTGTATTTCCAGAGTATTAAAGAAAGGCTGAGATTGTGACAGAAAAAAAAAATCCAACAACCCCTACTTCTGAAAATGAGCTTGAGAAATTAATTGATTCTGTGGGTTCTACCCTTTAAAGAGAGCCAGGGAGGGGAGGGGGGGGAAGGAGGTGAAGAGAAAAGAAGACAGCAAGAAAACAGGGACAATCCTATAACCACAGAACTCGATGACAGACCTGCTTTTGAGTTTGATGGGAGCAAATAAACTTCAGGTCCTTAGATGAACTGATGAAAAATGGTATGGCCACTATTTGAATCAGAAACACAGCAGAAAATCCAGGGATTTGATGGCAATAAGAACTGATTCCCAGATCCACAGGCCCCATAGCAGCATAAGAAAACTGTTGCTGTTTTTGTCCAAGTACTTATGCCTGTGTTTAACCTCCAGAGCTTAGGGAGTTAGATGAAATAAAAGATTCTGCATATATGCTTCAAGTTAGGCACAAGTCTATGTATTTTCTGGATTCCGGACCATACAACAGTTTCAGCCAGACTCCAGGGCTATCAAACTGAAACCATTACCACACCCAAGTTCTGTTTTCACCTTCTCTTCCCTGCTCTACTCCAGATAGAAAACTGGTCAAGATATTCTTATCAAATTGCAACTGAGACACAACACACAGCAAGGATTCTTCAGTCAGAGAGGGAAGCCTTGACAAGCCTGTAAAAGAAAGGGAGGGTAAAGTGAGAGCAAAAATTGAACAAGCCTGATCATCTGTTGCTCATTGACAGAAAAGACTATTTCAGGTTTGTTTTTTAAAGAGGGAAATTTACCTTTTTTTTTTAAATACATGTACCTACAGACAGCATCTGCTGATATAAATTGGAATCAAACTAGAAATTACCTGTATCACAGAAAACACAACTCTACCCAATAGGTTGCAAAGGAGTAACAAGATGAGGTGGGAGGAAACCAGGCCAATGGACTGAAACCTCAAACCAGTTCAAAGGCATCCTCCTGCCTCCTCAGGAATCAAAACCCCAGCTCTTTCTTTGACCTTCCCCTGCTTTGCTCTTTATGGTTCATCTTTCCTCACTTCCAGATTGTGCCGCTGCAGCAACCTGCCAACAAGCTCCAAAGCAACCCAAACTGCCTCCATTCCTCTGCTTCCCCCCTCCAGACTTTACCCTGTGTCACCACCCACTAAGACTCCTTCCTTGCTGAGAGAACTGCCTCTACCTTTTGCCAACGGCAGCCTCTATCCCCTCCAGACCCTACAGGTGTTTACTTTCCTCCCCTAGTAAACCTCAACTTCGAACAGACGTTTCTCCAAGCTCCCTTCCCCAAATCTTTCATTAAGCATTGTTCTCCCCCCACCTTAACACACCCCCAACAGCTGCTCTTTAATCCTTGCTCCCTCTCATACTCCTACCCCTCTCCCCTCAGAGGCCCGGTGCGTTCCCTCACACAGCTGAGCCCGCAGTCCTTCAACGAGGAGGGAGGAAATGCAGTTGGGGAAAATGATGCCCACAACTAAGGCGGCCTGCTCCCCTCCCCTCCCCTCTCGTCTGCCCTGCGCACCCCAGCGGCACCGGAGGGGGGAGGAGAGAGGAGTCAGGGGGCCCTGCTGGCAGCCGCGGCGACGTGGCGGCGGCCCGGCACCGCTGTTCCCGCCAAAATGGGGGGGGCTGGGGCCGAGGCCGAGGCCGAGGGGGAGGAGAGACGGCGTTGGGTCCCGCTGTGAAGAGGCTGTTAGGACCGAGGGCTATACGGGCGGCTGACAGACCTACGGCCGAGGGGTGAAGCACAGCCTGTCCATGGTAGGAAGGGAACCTGCTCCAGGTGTGGTGAAGGACTCAGACCTGGCAGTGCTGACATATCCGAGGGCTCAAACACCCAACTACAAGGCCCAGAAACGTCGGGATGGATTCAACAGGGCGATCTGGTATTTCTTGTGACACTGTTGAAAACATGTGTCTGAAGCTTTAGGCAGAAGACACCTTCCACACACACCATTGTGCAGGGGCCCTCCTTTCCCCTATGGCTTACACGGCAGGATGGGGCTCTTCGAGGTGAGGTGCCGTGGTGGGAGAAGCACTCTCCTGGCTGGGCTCTCAGCTGCAAAAGTCAAGTGCTGTGGGGAATCAGTGTGTCGCGTTTTCAGACCTTTAACTCCCGTTTAAATGTCGCATCTGTCTTCTCTCCTCCTACTCCACTGTTAAAAGGTCCCTACACAGACAGTAGGGGGGCAATACCGAATTACAGGAATGTGAGTATAACTTTCAGAAAATGGAAAAGACTGTTTATTTGTCTAAATTAGCAAATTATCCACACCACCTTATTAACAATGCAGGGGGTAAGTATCAGCATAGATCTACATGCTTGACATCTTTTTAAATTCCAGTATTTGTATTTTAAAGAGCATTTAATAGGAGATTATGATGTCTGTATGTAGATAAACTGTATCTGGGTTGTGATATTAATAGAAAAATGAGCGATCAGACAATATTGTCCATCCAAGACCAAACTTGTGTATTTTACAGTGTGCTTCTGTTGGACATTGGGGAGAATGAGTTACAGAGCCACGGATGTTACAAATCCCCATCTTCTGCCACAGAATATGTGTCAGTGTCACGGCTGGAATAAGACCAAAAACTTGGTAAAGTTTGTATGATCTTCCAGTCAAGATCATGAGCGTAAAAAGAAAATCAACCAAACAAACAAACAAAAAAACCAAAACACACACAACCCCCACCACTACCACCACCTTTTTGGTCTCATGTAGTCATTTTTTATTTTGATTCCATAGCGATATTCTTCTGTATGGCCTATTGCAACAATTTTGACCTTTCATCCTAAATTTTTTGGAAAAAAAAAAGTTTGGACACTTCTTGATTCCTGAATAATCAAATGCTGTTTATTTTATTTGTTTATATAGAGCAAAATCCCATTTATCTGTACTCCTTCGAATCTAGGTTATGTCCCCTTGGTATGAATTACTTATACAGTAACTCCCTCAATAATTTGAAGCCCTGTTTATCCAAATGTTTTGATGTTCCAAAAGTATTTTGAATAAACAGGACTCTGCTGTCGTTGGATGTAACATCTCTTTGGGGATGCATATAGGATGATTTCCCCTGACCTTATTCTGTATCATCTTGTGTTTAAATGAACAAGCAGTGTAAACTTAAGTGTATGGTTAGTGTATTGGCACCATCTTCAGTACTTTTACTTCTTTCCCCAATAATTATTTTTCTTCTGTTCTTCTTGTTAAAGGACTAAATCCCAGAAATTTCACTCAGGAAGGACTCAACACAGATGCCAGCAAAAGTTTTGCTTGAGTCATGAGTGAATAAAAAAAGTAATGATCTAGAATTTTGCCTAGTTTTATCATATTTCTGAAAGAAAGCAGAGCAAAATTATTTGCATTTTTTGGCATTTTTCACGCATTCCCACTAACGCTAGCATGTATATAATGAAAGTCCTCATGTTCATTTGTTTTCTTAGATGCTTGCCATTGCCTTTCTTCTTATTCCCATGAGAATCTTAAGGGTCGGATCATGAAATGTTGCAAGAAGTTGAGAAAAAACCAGGTCCATGAGGACATTTTATTCGGTATTTTTTACTTGTTCAGTTGAATGAAGTTGTGGAGTTCATAATTAAAAACAAGGAAGTGTCAGGCTTCCAAGAAAAGGCATGAGTAAACTTGTGTACTTAGCATAGAATGAGTCAATAGTCTTCTCATGGTAAGAAGAATTCCACATAACCTAGGAATTTGTCTCCACTTAGAATAACCTGATAGCTAATACCAATGACAAGGACATATTAAAGATAGACGGGGCAAAAATATTCAGCATTTGCAATGTCAGGATCCATTATCCAATCCTGAATTACGTGTTCCATCCACATACCTATGGACACATGACACCCCTTTGATAGGTGGTATTGGGAACAAAATATTTTATGAATTCACCTCATTGTATAAATGCTCCATAGTGAACTGAGCCAGGCATTTGAAGGACATTTAGGCATCAATACTGTTGACAAACTGATAATACCTGTATTGAGAATAATGATATCCATCTGCAACACCTCCAAACAGATGCAAACAGTCTAAAATTGAGAATTTATCCCCTTTGCATTCGATATATACCATCTTCCTAAGAAGCCCAGGCAGACTCTAAGAAAAGAAAGAAAGGGATTTTAGTAAAAGTGGATGGTGTTTCAACTTCTTAGAACACTGTCCGAGTTCAGACACTTTTTCTACTTGCACCAAGTGCTGAGGACCTTGAACTAGTTAACACTGTTTCCTGGAAGTCTACTTCCACAAAGACTCCCACTTCGGCAGTTCCTAAACTGGTCCATATTGCTCAGCAGAGGTATACCATGATGGTATTTAGATAGACACTTTGGAGATTTTTTTTGGTTGTTGTTATTATTATTATTATGTATTTAGCTATTTGTATTTGGATTCTTGGCATTCTATATATTCTGGTACCTCATTTTTAAGTTTCACCCAGAAAAGGTGTTAGCTCGTCATCTACATATCATCTTAGTTTCAAACCAGGTTAAGGTAAAAGTTTGTAAAAAGTTTAATAATAAAATGGATAACTGCTCTTGGAGCATTAGTTTGTCTGGACTGTGGACTCTGATTATCCCTTTGGAAATATTAATTTCCTTTTCTCAAGCCTGCTGCTGTCATTACCTCTGCCTCACAGAACTGTTAAACTATTAAGAAACAAAATCCTCTTTCAAGCTTAATAAGGAAATGTGAAAACCTCTGAAGTTTTTTTCACACACTGAGCTTTGTATTTCATAAAAATATAAACACTCTATGCAGACCTATTAATATTATTCATACCCTTCAATGTGATATGCTTTTGACTGAGTCTTCATGGAAGCCCTCAGCAGCCTTCAGTATACTGTTTGACAGCCATTTTATACATTTGTTGTGGACGTGTTCATGTTGTTGTTGAAGAAAGCAGTCAGACACTTCAGGGTGAGAATGGATCTGTGGTAACTGACCTGTCTTTGAGGTACAAGAGACCAGAAGGATGTCTGTCTTGGGTTGTCAGATTGTGTCCACCTACCCCAATACCACATGGCCACCTGTACCTGTAAACACAAACTTAGGGAAGAATAAGTCCAGAGCAAGTGTATATGATTCTTCCCTGCAGTACTCTCTCAGGATCCAATTGTTTTCAGCTCAGACTTTCTGAGCCAGATGTTGTTTCTGTGTATGCCATAGTCCTCAAAAGATTTATTTTGCCGTGAGCTTGTTTTTGACTTCCCTTAAAAAGTTGACACCGTGACAGATGGCCAGCTATCTCTTCAGATTATGTGCATACTTCTCAGAAGACAGTGAATGCTTGAGACAAGTAATATCCATTGATCAATGCTCAAAAACCTCAAAAAGTGAAAAAGTTATGAGTGAGGCATCATTCTTGAAATCCTGCAGCTGTATGGAGCAGTTCCAGCCACAAGGTGAGTGCTCAGGAAGCCTAGAAAATGTAGAGCTGAAAGACCAGTGCATTTGGTGGTTAAGATGTGCAAAATAGGTACGTGAAAACAGAAACACAATTTCTGGTGGTGCTTTTCTGTCGTAGATCAATTCCACCCATTTAGCTTCTGACGCAAAATGGCATGTGCAGCCTGATCACAAGCTGATGGACTATATCATAAAGAAGTGACTGTTAACCACGTATTAGCAGCTACCACAAATGTTTTATTGGTACCCTATACAATGAAGTTGTATGATGTAAAAGACACTGAATAAACCAAATTTTCTAGATTTTATCACAGATGGTTCAGAGGAACTTCCAGTCAACATCCTAGAACATCCCTGCATTTCTCTGCAGAGTTTTCAAGAAGCATAAAAAGTTTTGACCACGATACATAAGTAAAAATAATAATTCTCTAGACCACAGAGGAACTTTCACCAGAGAAAGTAAGACATACAGTTAAACATGTACAGTGCTTTTAGCTATATGTGCAACATAAGGTTTTGATGAAAAAGGGATCAGGTTTCAAGTGTGCAAATAGGGGTACTGATGAGATAAGCCAGGGAATGTATGTGTTGGGCTGACAGTAATGCAGAAAGGAACTGAGGAAGCGCAGTATGTGTATGTTAGAGGAAAATATATCATGCTCAATCCAACAGCCTGAGAGAGGCGAGGCTGTTGCTGCTTCCTATGCTCATGTTCAGCAAGGCTGAAGATATATTGCCAGCAGACATACAGGCACAAAGCACACATACACACTACATACATACATATAACATATACACTACGTATCTACAGGACTGGACACAGAATTCCTAGACAGACACTCGGAGCACTCACGTGAACATAGGCAGCGCTGATGGCCTTATCTTGCTCCCCTCTCTGGCTGAGCAGAATGGAAGTCCATTAGTGAGAATTTATATATGTATGTATGCCTATAAATACATATATGGATGCCTCCAGCAACTGGACTCGTACAGTCACTCTGCCCAGTAGCTGGCCCCTGGATCCCAGTCTGCTCAGTTTCTGGCACCTGGGCATAGAAGCTGGTGAGGCTGACACCCCTATTCCCTCCCCCTCCCCTTCCCTGTGCTCTCACCCTTAGAGATACACAGGTGCTCTCACACCCAGAGCTGGTCACCCTGGACACCCCTTCACCCCCTTGCTCCCAGGTCACTTTACCTACTCACCAGCTGGTTTGGCTTGATCTTTGCTAGTAACCATGCACTCACTCACACGCCCACGCTTGATCAGTCACTGCACCACAGACATGCAGGCTGGACTCACACCCCTATACACATATGTGCACAGAATAGACACCCGTCACCCAGGAAGGAGTTTAATAAGAACACAGGACAGACTGTACCGATCAGGCACAGGGCATAGCCACACAGGCATTCTGACTAGCCAGTTATGTATATGGAAGTGGCCCTTTTTATTCACTTACCCCTATATTTCCCTATACCTGTCCCTCTCCAAATCAGCTAAACCTCTCTCTTTCTCCACCTTTGGTTCCTTTGCTAAACATCCTATAATTAGTCCTGTGTGATCTGAATTGCTTTTCCCTTGCATCCTGTAACATGTCTCACCCCTTGGCCATAAGGCCCTTAGTCTGAAAGCTGATGGGGTAGTCCTTGATTTAGGTTGCTGCCAGCCCTGTGCCCCTGTGCTCATCTGGGCTTGTGCTGATGGCCCCTGTGATGGGCCTGGGGGTAGCAGGCTATTATTAGGGCACCTCTCTCCTGTTGCTGCCTCTCTGAGCCCCTTCATGGGCTTTTATCACACAACATCGTATATGTTATCCTGTTGGATAATTTGTCTTTTAACTACTGGGTTTAGCACTTGGTTTCTTGGATACAATAGCCTGCCAGTCCTACTGCAGGGAGAATTATAGAAATGACCCACAGATGGGAAATGTGATCTGGAGGTGTATCTTTTAGAAGATAAGGTATACCTGGTATTTGTCACATAGTAAGAGATAGCAAAGTACACAGATAAGTAGCGATTTAGCACGCACTGGGAATTTGAGAAGGCAACATCCAGCCCTAGGTTCCCACAGAATGTTGGAAGGAAGAGTTAGAGGTAAAGACAGTCCAGTGACTGATGACAATGGCAAAATTATAAAGGGTCCCCTGCTCCATAAAAAATACACTATCCCAGGTATTTTGTGAAAGATGAGCAAAGAGATTGATGACGTGAAAAAGTGGGACTTTGCTCTTTTTAGTCACAGCAGTCTCAGAGAAAACAAAAGGTATTACTCAAAAACAATAAGAAAGAGCGCCAAGCTAAGCAGTAGGCAAATAGAACAAAGGAGCCAAGAACCTGAGGCCACTATGCACCAGTGAGCAGATCTATATCTATTCATCAAATTGCCACACATTGCAACTGCAAGTGCAAAAGATAAGCTTTTAAGGAAGACAAATCATATCAGGTAGCTCCTGACTTAGGCCAGTAGTTGGGATGAAAACTGCAAGGCAGGTGTAGGTTAGCAATGGCCAGCACACCTGACAGTGGAATCAAGCATAAAGCAATAGGAAGAGATTCATCTGATGAAAGGAAGTAAAGAACTGAAGAACAATTTGAGGCATCAGCCAGTTGTTGCTCATCAAAAGGAGAGCAGCTACAGGATTCTTCTTCCACCAGTTGCACAGACAAGAAGGGAGAGGCTGTTCTGAAGATTTGCGTACTGAGGTCTATTAATTGGTGCAAGTGGTTGCTTATACTGGTCAAAATACTGTTTTTATATCACAAAGGAAAACCAACATCATTTCCCTTAAAATATATCTCCTAACTACACCAACTATTTGTTCAGTTGAAAAAAAAGCCCAACAAAACTAACAAAAAACATACACTGAATTACTAGCACCTTCTTTGCCTCAAAGCCTTTCTGCTCAGTAACAAAGAGGCCCAAATACATTCAGATTGGGAGCACCAAATACTAGATGCAATATTTATTAGATATTAGAAAAATATTACTAGATACTAGAACAATATTCAGACAATTGAGCCACTCTAATGCTGCTACCATAAAAGTACAATGAGTATTTATCAAACACTGAAAAATCCAGCTCCAAAATCCATGAGAGCAGTCCAGAATACTGAAGGCTGAAGGACTTTCCAGACCAAAGAATTGTGGGAGGGGATTTCAGACTCTCCAGACCCAATGTTTTAATGACTTTTCTTTTCTTTTTTAAAAAAGTAAAGGAAGTTCTGAGGTTTCTGTAGAACCATTCAAGCAGCTGAAGGTCACAGTTCGTAGTGCCATAAGTGATCCAGCTTTTCAGAGAAAACACCAGCCTGCTGGGAAAGCCTCTCACAAAATAAAACAATATGCAGATGAAAGTTATGAGGATGACTGAAAGGTGAACAGCAAATTCACCTGCTGGCGATATAAAAAGCTGAAACAAACGATAGCATTGCAGTGATCAAATGATTAAGCTGGAACAGGAAGAAAGTGTTACGAGCTAGTTGAATAAACAAACTTTGGAAAATAGGACTCTGTCCTGTTAACACGGGTTTTGCTTTTGATTTACTGCATGAGCTTGGGTAAGCCACTCTGATCAAGAACTGCCAAACGAATCAGTGAGTTTATGTGTCACGGGTGATTGCCACTACACTGGCAGAGGCCCAGTTACCAAAAAGTACAGAGCCCCGGCCCTCCTAAACATTGGTTCTATTAAAATTAGCTAAAAGTAGGCAGCCCAAAGTTGAGAAGTCTAAAATCCCATTACTGCCCTTAGCTTCCTTTTCTTTGTTTCATTCCTTTTCAGAAAATATTTCCAACTAACCTGCTTTTTGGACATCCTTGAAAAGGATCCTTTAAAAGTCTGAGATTCTTGAAAAGTTGTATCAGAACAATGAGCCAGCACTGTGCCCTTGTGGCCAAGAAGGCCAACAATACCCTGGGATGCATTAAAAGGAGTGTGGCCAGCAGATTGAGAGAGGTTATCCTCCCCCTCTACTCTGCCCTAGTGAGACCACATTTGGAGTACTGTGTCCAGTTTTAGGCCCCCCAGTTTAAGAAGGATGTGGAACTGCTTGAGCAAGTCCAGTGGAGAGCTACCAAGATGATCAGGGAACTGGAGAATCTCCCTGTGCTGGTTTTGGCTGAGAAGGGGTTAATTCTCTTCACTGTGGTGGTTGGGGACCTTTCTAGCTTCCCGCTCTCTGCCACATCAGCGGGGGGCTGGGAGGGGCGCGACAGGGCCACGGCCAGGGCAGCTGACCCTGACTGGCCAATGGGATGTTCATTCCATACCATGTGACACCATGACCAGTATATTAATGGGGGCGGTTGCAGCTCAAGGAGGTGCAGCGTCGAGTCCGTGGATGGTGAGTGGCTGTGTAACATGTGGTTTGTTTTGGTGGTTCATCCCCCTCCCCTCTCCGCTCCCCTCCCCCCCCCGTGTTTTGCACCTCTTGTTGTTTTCCTTTCCATTGCATTTTTGTTGTTGTTTTTCTATTTTAATTATTAAACTGTTCTTAATCTCAACCCACGAGTGTTGCCCTTCTGATTCTCTCCCCCGTCGCCCCGGAGGGGGAGTAAGCGAGCGGCTGTGTGGGGCTGAGTTGCCGGCCAAACCACGACAGTCTTTTTTGGTGCCCAACATGGGGCACAAGGGTTGGAGATAATAACAGCTGCTGGTCACAGCACCATGTTTTCATTTTTGCAGTTTGTGTTAAGGATTGGTGTTGGTTTGTTTAGTCTGCTGTGTTCTGCTGTGATTAGTAATGTTTTGCCTAAGAGATCTGTTATGCAAACACTGGTCTTCAGCTTTATCTGGTGTTTGGGGTTTTTGCTGAAACTGTTACTGTACTTCGGATACCACCTTGTTGAGGCAATTAGCAATTATACCTCCTCCTCTGAGAGATTTTATATGGAGGAAATACAGAATAGTGTCTTTTCAACTTTCTTCTATGATGTCTCTGCCTTTATTACAACAACCTTTTTGTATTTTGAACATCCTTGGGTAGTTAAGGTATACTTATTCTTAAGTTGCTTAGTCAAAACTAAAACAACATGCCCAAAAACTAACAATATCACCCAGAAATCTACCCCAAGGCTTGATAGTTACGAGTGGCAGGGCATGTGGGATAGCATGGGCAAATACCTAAGGCAGTGGGCACCTCCAGTGTTTTGGAGTTTCACCCCTGAACAAGTGCAGAATCCTGAAAAACTAGTAGAGTATTTGGAGAAAGTATGTTTTTCCGCTGGGAGCTCCAGAGAGACACAGATCACTGCAACATGCTGGGGCCTGGCCCATGCATACCGAGCCCTGCTCAACAGTACTCAGTGCTCCCAAGGGCAAGAGAAGGTCTCTGGATTGAAAGGCAAAGTGACAGGCACTGTGGTCACTCCAGCCCCAACAACAGGCACTGCAGCCACTCAAACCCCCAGGACAAGCACTGTGGCTACTCAAACCCCCACAACAGGTACTGGAGCTGACTCAGAGAATCAACCCATGCCAGTATCAGTTGCCCCCATACACAAGAAGAAATCATGGAAGCGGACGTCAACTTGTGTAGAACGGGATGGTGAAAAATCAGGGCCATCATGAGGAGAGGAGAAAGAAGTCACAAATGAAATAGAAACCACCCGATCCCTGTCCTTGAGTGAGTTGCGGGATATGCGAATAGATTTCAGCCATCGTTCAGGTGAGCACATTGTCACCTGGCTGCTCCGATGCTGGGATAATGGGGCCAGTAGCCTGGAATTAGAGGGAAAAGAAGCCAAACAACTGGGATCCCTTTCTGGGGAAGGGGGAGTTGACAAAGCAATTGAAAAAAGAACACAAGCCCTCAGCCTCTAGAGGTGACTCCTGTCCGGAGTGAAGGAAAGGTATCCCTTTAAAGAAGATGTTACATATCACCTAGGAAAATGGAAAACTATGGAGAAAGGCATCCAGTATATAAGGGAATTAGCTGTGTTTGAGGTGATTTATGGTGACCTGGATGATCAACAGTCATCCAAAGATCCAGATGAAGCCGAGTGCACACGACCCATGTGGCGGAAGTTTGTACGGAGCGCACCGTCTTCGCATGCAAACTCATTGGCAGTGATGTCCTGGAAAGATGACAATGCACCAGCAGTGGCAGAGGTGATTGATAGACTCCCGGATTACGAAACAAGTATCTCTTCCTCACTTGTCTCTGCTGTGGAGAAACTATCCCGAGAGGTCCAGCAACTCAAAGAAGATATGTCCTGCTCCCCACCTCTACAGAGTAGTGTCTCAGCTGTAGGAATAAGTGTCATTTTGCTCCAAGGAGAGGATACACACCACGGGCCACCCTATGGTTCTACCTGCGTGACCACGGAGAGTACATGAGGAGGTGGGATGGCAAGCCTACAACGACCCTAGAGGCACGGGTACATGAACTGCAAGGAAGAACAATCACTCAGGGAGGTTCTTCCAGGAAAGCTGCTGCTCCGATTTCCAGTGAGCAGGTCCCCAGACAGAGGAGTAGAAGTGCTGATTTTATTTCTGCGCTTAATAGAGAGACTCTTGATTCACATTTACAGGAAGTGAGTTGTGACTGCCATGATCAAGACTAGAGGGGCCCTGCCTCCAGCCAGGTGGAGGAAAGGGATAACCAGGTTTACTGGACTGTGTGGATCCGATGGCCTGGCACATCCGACCCACAGGAGTATAAAGCTTTAGTGGACACCAGTGCACAGTGCACCTTAATGCCATCAAACAATATAGGGGCAGAGCCCATCAGCATTGCTGGAGTGACAGGGGGATCCCAAGAGCTAACTGTATTGGAGGCCGAAGTGAGCCTAACCGGGAATGAGTGGCAAAAGCACCCCATTGTGACTGGCCCAGAGGCTCTGTGCATCCTTGGCATAGACTACCTCAGGAGAGGGTATTTCAAGGACCCAAAAGGGTACCGGTGGGCTTTTGGTGTAGCTGCCTTGGAGACGGAGGAAACTGAACAGCTGTCTACCTTGCCTGGCCTCTCGAAGAACCCTTCTGTTGTGGGGTTGCTGAGGGTCAAAGAACAACAGGTGCTGATCGCCACCACAACAGTGCACCGGCAGCAATATAGCACCAACCAAGACTGATTCCCATCCATGAGTTCATTCATCGACTGAAGAGCCAAGGAGTCATCAGTAAGACCCACTCACCCTTTAACAGTCCCATATGGCCAGTGCAGAAGTCTAATGGAGAGTGGAGGCTAACAGTAGACTATCGTGGCCTGAATGAAGTCATTCCACTGTTGAGTGCTGCTGTGCGAGACATGCTAGAACTTCAATACGAACTGGAGTCAGAGGCAGCCAAGTGGTATGCCACAATTGATATCACTAATGCATTCTCCTCAGTCCCTCTGGCAGCAGAGTGCAGGCCACAGTTTGCTTTCAGTTGGAGGGGTGTCCAGTACACCTGGAATCGACTGCCCCAGGGGTGGAAACACAGTCCTACCATTTGCCATGGACTGATTCAGACTGTACTGGAACAGGGAGAAGCCCCAAAACACCTTCAATACATTGCTGACATCATTGTGAGAGGCAACACAGTGGAGGAAGTTCTTGAGAAAATAGTCCAACTCCTTCTGAAAGCTGGTTTTGCCATAAAACAAAGTAAGGTGAAGGGACCCGCGCAAGGGATCCAGTTCTTAGGAAGCAAATGGCAAGATGGACGTCGTCAGATCCCAATGGATGTGATCAACAAAATAGCAGCCATGTCTCCACCAACTAGCAAAAAGGAAACACAACCTTTCTTGGGCGTTGTGGGTTTTTGGAGAATGCATATTCCAAGGTACAGTCTGATTGTAAGCCCTCTCCATCAAGTGACCTGGAAGAAGAATGATTTCAAATGGGGCCCTGAGCAATGACAAGCCTTTGAACAGATTAAGCAGGAGATAGTTCATGCAGTAGCTCTTGGGCCAGTCTGGGCAGCACAAGATGTAAAGAATGTGCTCTACACTGCAGCCGGGGAGAATGGCCCTACCTGGAGCCTCTGGCAGAAAGCACCAGGGGAGACCTGAGGTCGACCCCAAGGGTTTTGGAGCCGTGGATACAGAGGGTCCGAAGCCTGCTATACTCTAACTGAAAAAGAGTTATTGGCAGCATATGAAGGGGTTCGAGCTGCCTCAGAAGTGGTTGGTACTGAAGCACAGCTGCTCCTGGCACCCCGACTGCCAGTGCTGGGCTGGATGTTCAAAGGAAACCTCCCCTCTACACACCATGCGACTGATGCTACGTGGAGTAAATGGGTTGCACTGATCACCCAGCGGGCTCGAGTAAGAAACCCCAGTCGCCCAGGAACCTTGGAAGTGATTATGGTCTGTCCAGAAGGCAAAGATTTTGGATTATCACCAGAGGAGGAGGTGACACGTGCTGAAGAAGCCCCACTGTATAAGAAACTGCCAGAAAATGAGAGGCACTATGCCCTGTTCACTGATGGGTCCTGCCGCCTTGTGGGAAAGCACCAGAGATGGAAGGCTGCTGTATGGAGTCCTACACAACAAGTCACAGAAACTGCTGAAGGAGAAGGTGAATCGAGCCAGTTTGCAGAGGTAAAGGCCATCCCGCTGGCCTTAGACATCGCTGAAGGGGAAAAGTGGTCAGTGCTCTATCTCTATACTGACTCCTGGATGGTGGCAAATGCCCTGTGGGGCTGGCTGCAGCAGTGGAAGCAAAGCAACTGGCAGCGCAGAGGCAAACCCATCTGGGCCGCCACATTGTGGCAAGATATTGCTGCCCGGGTAGAGAACCTGGTTGTAAAGGTACGTCATGTGGATGCTCACGTCCCCAAGAGTCGGGCCACCGAAGAACATTGAAACAACCAGCAGGTGGATCAGGCTGCCAAGATTGAAGTAGCTCAGGTGGATTTGGACTGGCAACAAAAGGGTGAACTATTTCTAGCTCGGTGGGCCCATGACACCTCAGGCCATCCGGGGAGAGATGCAACATATCGGTGGGCTCATGATCGAGGGGTGGACTTGACCACGGATGCTATTGCACAGGCTATACACGAATGTGAAAGGTGCGCTGCAATCAAGCAAGCAAAGCGGGTAAAGCCTCTGTGGTATGGGGGACGATGGCTGAAATATAAATAGGGGGAGGCCTGGCAAACTGACTATATCACACTCCCCCAAACCCGCCAAGGCAAGCACCATGCGCTTACAATGGTAGAAACGACGACTGGCTGGCTGGAAACATATCCTGTCCCCCACGTCACTGCCCGGAACACTATCCTGGGTCTCGAAAAACAAGTCCTGTGGCGACATGGCACCCCAGAGAGAATTGAGTCAGACAATGGGACTCATTTCCGAAACAACCTCATAGACACCTGGGCCAAAGAGCATGGCATTGAGTGGGTGTATCACATCCCCTATCACGCACCTGCCTCTGGGAAAATTGAACGGTACAATGGACTGTTAAAAACTACGCTAAAAGCAATGCAGGGTGGAACAATCAAGCACTGGGATACACGTTTAGCAAAAGCCATGTGGTTAGTCAACACGAGGGGATCTGCCAACCGAGCTGGCCCTGCCCGTCAGAAATCCTACATACTGTGGAAGGGGACAGAGTCCCTGTAGTGCACGTGAAAAATATGCTGGGCAAAACAGTCTGGGTTCTTCCTGCCTCAGGCAAAGGCAAACCCATTCGTGGGATTGCTTTTGCTTGAGGACCTGGGTGCACTTGGTGGGTGATGCGGGAGGATGGAGAAGTCCGATGTGTGCCTCAAGGGGATTTGATTTTGGGTGAAAACAGCCAATGAACAGAATGGCATAATACAAACTGTTATATAATATTGCGTGTCATCTCTGTGTTGTATCAATGATGTCATAGTACAAGCCTCTCAATCCATGGAAGATAAACTGTGAAACAAGCAAAGTGCAGCAGCGATGGAGAGATGGCTGACTCGGTATGCAGCAACCCAACACCTCACACACCATCTCTCCCACCCTGAAAGACTGATACGACATATGGAGCCCAGAGTCATGGACTGGGTGAACTCAATGGACATTTTGATGGATGTTTTACAGGGAAGGTCCATAGACTAAGGGAATGGTGTCTGCATATTATGTCAAAGGATGGGAAGGGGAGGGGTGGTGGTTGGTAAGGTTGTATTGGATGGTATGGGACCTGGGCATGGTGTAAATGGTATGGAATAAGGGATGGAGAATCTCCCTGTGCTGGTTTTGGCTGAGAAGGGGTTAATTCTCTTCACTGTAGTGCCTGTGGTGGTCGGGGACCTTTCCAGCTTCCCATGCTCTGCCACGTGGGCAGGGGGCTGCGTGGGAGGGAGGGGTGGCGTGGGGTGGGGTCATGGCCAGGGCAGCTGACCCCGACCGGCCAATGGGATGTTCATCCCATACCATGTGACGCCATGACCAGTATATTAATGGGGGCGGTTGGTGCGCAGGGGGCCAGTTGCGGCTCGGGGACTGGTGGCGTCGGGTCAGCGGGCAGTGAGCGGCTGTGTCATGTGCAGTTTGTTTTGGTGGTTCATTCCCCTTTTCCCCCTCCCTGTCCCGGGTTTTGTGCCTCTCATTGTTTTCCTTTCCATTGCTTTTTTTTTTTTTTTTTTTTAAATTTTAATTATTAAACTGTTCTTAATCTCAACCCACGAGCATTGCCCTTCTGATTCTTTCCCCCGTCCCACCGGTGGGGGAGTGAGCGAGCGACTGTGTGGGGCTGAGTTGCCGGCCAAACCACGACACTCCCTTATGAGGAAAGGCTGAGAGACTTGGGTTTATTTAGCCTGGAGAAGACTGAGGGGGGATTTCATAAATACCTATAAATATCTAAAGGGTGGGTGTCAGGACACTCTTTTCAATAGTGCCCAGCAACAGGACAAGGGGCAATGAGCACAATTTGGAACACTGGAAGTTCCACCTCAATATGAGAAGAAACTTCTTTACTGTGAGGGTGACAGAGCAGTGGAACAGGCTGTGGAAGTTGCAGATTCTCCTTCCCTGGAGACATTCAAAACCTGCCTGGAAGCATTCCTCCAGGACAAGCAGGGCGTTTGGACAAGATCATCTCCAGAGGTCCCTTCCAATCCCTACCCTTCTGTGATTCTGTGAAATGCATTCTTTGCATATTATTTAGGTTTTTTTCACCTGTTTAGAAATGAGAACAACAAACACTACAACAGCAGGACTGAAGGATCATCTTTTTTGAATATGGTCAGTTTGTGCTGACCTTTTTAACAGTTTTCGGAAAAGCTGGGACACAACTGCTCCAAAGAATGGTCTGTGAACCTCATGGGAGCAGCAGTGCACACATTAGCATGAGTGCCTTCTTCAAATTTCTGCTACCAAGGCAAAAGTTATTCTCTCAGAAAAGCAGTAAATCACATCACCTGCTCTTTTAGATACTTAAGGATAGATTTTGCCCTCTAGGCGTGGGCTTGCCTTGGATACAGTACTGCGTGTACTATAAGGGGAGAGTCCCAGAAGGCTTTTTTTTTCCCTCTGCCTTTTCCACCATGATTTTTTTACATCTTTCCTCTATGTCACCCTTTTCTGAGTGTCCAGAATTTCAGGAAACGCTCAGAAAATGGCCTCAATAGATATGTTTTTCTGAGAGCTTCATAAAAGCATAATTCCAAATGTCTTCTTTACTCTTTATACACCTAAATATGAGTAAGAAAATGTCTAGGCAGTGATTCACTATTAAACCACAAGATAAACGTCTATGGAATTTCCACAGTTTCTCATCACCTGGGAGGCTTTCCTTTCCTTTGCCTCTTTTCTTTGCACAGCCCCTGAGATGCAGCTAGTTGATTTCAGAATGGTAAATCTGTAAAATACAAAATGAAAAAAAATATCTTGGAGAAACCCCCAAATGTTTGCTAAATCTACAGTGTTCTTAAAGGTAAGCCAGAAAAAAGTCTCTAGGGCTTCCCTTATGACAAGACTTGCATGACACTTGTTAATAATGAAAAAAAGAATTTTGAATTCAATGTATGCCCTTATTGTCTCATTCACATAGCTCCCATCAATGTTGATGAAAATTCCATGGATGCACCGATGGGACAGTAGACCCCTGGTCCAGTTAGAAGTGTCTGCAGGAAAAGTGTAGCAAAATAATAGCGTCTGTACAATGCATCTTTTTTTTCCCCAATGCTTCAGAAGATATTTTTAAATACCCTAACTCAACAGTGGTTTTGTACTCTTTTACTGATGGGCGTCTTCAAACCCCAAGTTATTTCGTTAGATAATACCACCAGTATTTAAAATGTCAGGCTGAAACTGCATTTCCCAGTGTGAAAGCTGAATACCAGTGCCTGAAGGAAAGTTTTATAGCATCGATTAACTGCAACCATTTGTAGAACTGACAAACAGCTGCGTAAAAGGTTTATTCTGACTTTTAGATGTGAGTATTGTGTATCATTTTTATAACATGCAAGCCAACAATGATGTACTTTGTTACTGCAGGTCAGAACAACTTCACCCCAGCACATAAATCACAGAGACTGACAGTAGCAGTCCCAGAACTTGCAAGGCACAGGATGAGAGAGGCCATAGAAGAGGTATTTCATTCGATTTTCCATTTATCCCACTTCTATTAATAAAAGCCAACTATACCTAAAATGAAGAACACACGATTCACATGGAAAGCAATACTAGTGAGACAGGCCTGAATTGGAATGGTAGAAGTAAACAAAATACCTGTAATGAATGTAGAGTGGAATAGTGTCATATGGCTTTTTAAAGTCCAAAGACCACATCCTGAGCAGGTATAAGCAGACTTTTAAAAAACGTACCAAGTAAACAAACACCAGTGAGGGTAAAGCCAAGATCTGGCCTTAACACTGTGTCCATTCTGGAGGACATTTTTACAAAAAGAGAACACACTTTTAAAAAGGGGGATTCCCGCTGCAGTTATGCTGTTCCTGTCAGCATTTACAGATTATTAGATTTTGTTACAATTTGATGTAGAGTTCCAAACCTGAGTAAGAGTATCTTGAGAAGTACTGGTTAGACATAAGTATTTGACAATCCCTCTCCCAGCAATGACTCTCTCCACTTCACAAAGACAGATTTGTGGTAGGGAGAGAAAAAATAATTTACCCAGCATCATTTGAGAGGCCTACACATGAAACAGGGTTGAAAACAATCTTGGAGTCCCAATTCAACAGCCACAAGGCAGCTTTTTTTCTCTATTTCTATGAAATCTTGGGACACTCAAAAGCAAAAAAAACCAACCCAAAATGCTCTCTGCTAAATCTTAGCGACTTAGTATGTGTCACGAAGTCCATCTGATCATCGATGATATGGAATCAAGCTGACTATCTCAAAGGAGACAAGTAGAAACAATTTTGCTGGTAAAACAGAGAATCATGAAGTGCTGAAAATCAAAAGGGTCAAGATACTGTTCTTGTTCCCATTATAGCAAAAATTGTGCTATCAGTAACAACAGTTGAAGATACTTGTTACTCATAGGTGGTCTGGACAGATCTGTAGGTGGCATAAACAGGAACAGGGACACACAGAGTAAACCAAATGAGAATAAGGTATATAAAGACAGGAAAATATTTAGGTCTGTGGACAAACTATACAGAATGTTACTGTTTTGAGTGATCCTTCTGCAAAATGTACCTGATTATATATGGCAGACTCCTGGCTAGCTTCTTCACAGCAACTCAGTTCTGTGTGAACCTAAGTCAGATGTTTGAGTACCACGATCACTTAAAAAAATTTCCACCCTATCTCTAAGGATGTGGATAATTACAAGTCAAAAACTTCTTGCCCTCTCCATGCAGAAATCATCCTGGTAGCTCTGCCAGCACTAGTAATGGTACAATGCATTTAAGCTATCTCCAGCTACCCATACACTCATGGAAAATAATGTAGCATGTTACCTTTGTGTTCTGTATTGTCTAAGGCAAAGTCTTGAAAAACATGCATGTGACTAACTTCAAACATGGCATTTCACAGATGGTTCTCCTACCTGGTCAGTAAATCTTGATCTCACAGATTCATAGTAGTGCATGATTGTCTATACACTGACACATGTATAGAGGGCACAGCACACTTACATTGGTAAAGTGTGGCACCTCCTCTCTGTACACCAGATTTCTTTTTCGTCTTTCACATCTTACCCCATTCTCCTATTCAAAAAGCACCTAGTGCAAATGTATATTACTACCCTCTAGTGGTCAACGTGGCAAAGTTAAACGTCGTTCTGCTGAACACAGCTAGGGTAGGGGCTCCTGAACTCAGATTGCAGACAGGTTTTGCAGCTAATGCTATTGCGATCCACCCCAAAAAATGTATTTGTCTGACAGAATTGAAGCCTGTAAGCATGTGAACAGATCTATTACATGCATGTGGGTTCTCCTAGCCTGCAGGGGTAAGTTGGGTACAGTGGAGTTACAGGTAATAACTGACGCTAAAACAGGCCACAAAGTTCTCTTTGCTTACATCTGTGGCTCCTCAGAGAATGGAGCCCCTGTAAGTGGTGTCTTCAAAATTCTTCTGGGTCTTCTCTGTTGATTGCTTAGGTGTTTGCACAACAGATCCCTATGGCTGCATCTAATCATAACTCACTGTCAATCACTTTTCAGCATTGGCAGCAGTAATTTTCTGTTACCAGTTCTAATTCCTTTAAGTATTAGTGTAATATATAGCATGACATGAATACTGTGGGGGACTGAAAGTATGAGCAGACAAGCTTAGCTCTTCAGCTACTGTAAATTAGTATCAGTACCACTGACCTAATGGATCATATTATTTGAAGTGAAATCTTATTAAGCTTCCTGTGCCTTTTCACTAACAGAAACTTCCCTGTCCAGTGAACTTTTAGCTTTCTGTTTAAGCAAAGCTGCCAGTAAATTGACACACACTTGTTTTCTTCCTTTTTTAATTTTAATGGCTATTACCTGCACTTCCCTGAAATACTTAAACAGCACATTTAAACCTCCTTTGATCATTAATTGGTTAATCATGTGAACACACACTACAAAAGACTTGAACAGAGCTTTCTTGACTGGACTAATGCCAAAGCTATAAAACAATATCTTCGTGCTGAAAGCTATAAACAGCTACATGAGTGGCTTAGGATTGCATCTTAAGAACAATTTGTAAGCATTATTCTGCATAACTGTACATCTGGTGACAATAGAAAACATGGTGCATAAGCAGGCACAGCCAGGGTTACAGACAATAAATTCAGGTAATCACTGGCCTTTTCTACATTGACGCTTTCATGGTTCGCTTGAACAGCCAGACTACACTGGTACAAAAAAACACTAACAGAGCCTTCTAGGGCAGACAAGGAGACAAAAGCTGACAACAAAGTGGCTTTACTACTTTGGAGAGGGATGGGTAAACGCCATGAGACAGAATAGCATCTGTGGTCTTTCTCACTTCTCTTCAACTCCTCAAGTAACAAGATTTTTAGATTTTTTTAATCACTGTCACCGTGGTGACCATGGTTCCCTGAACTGCCCAATGCCTCCTGGTACCCACCTTTGTGAAACTGAGAGGGAAGTATCCCTTTCAGCCTGCCAAAGCTACAGCGTGGTTGGCAACATGGGACAAAGAACCAAAGAAATAATCACTGAAAAATTATTGCAGTAAAGCAATTTTTATGCTGTGGTATCTATTTCCAGTAGTAGAAAAAGAAGTCTCTCTCCGTAACATTTACCTCATGAGCTTCCATTGCTGACAAAGGTATTTTTTTCCATAGATATATAGAAACACCAATTTCTGAGGAACTTGGATTGCTCAGGAACTAAAACATTCTGCTTACAATGCATAAAGGCATTTCATGGGGATCCCTGTACTACAAAAGTCACAGTGCAGGATGAAGACATACAGAAGAATCTTTCTTTTTAAAAGTTGCACTGAGGTGTTTCATTTCTTTTGGTTCTTTTTTTTTCCAAACCAACCTCTAATTTTGGATAATGAAAATTAAAGTGATACTGTGTATTTTCAAAACAAGTGATCTATTAGTCAGGTCTGACAAGGCTTTAGCTCAGGACAGAGAAGTGCAATTAGCATATGGTAGAGAGTATGATGTTTGAGCTGTAGGTGGTGGTGTTGCTTTATGGGAGTTTAAGTTCAGTGAGAATGGACTGCTTAAAAGGACATAAACAGACAAATTGGCATAGCTAATGAATCAGTTGCCTTCAGTTGCCTGAAAATGGTCACCTTTCCTTCATTCTCAGTTGCTCCACAACATCTTTTAGAAATGTGAATAAATACAGAAGTCTTAGGTTTCAACTTTATTTAGGAACAGAGGTAGAATAGCAATGCAAGCATAAGTGGACAGATGCCAGTCAAATAATGGGAGAGGTTATCTTTATCAATACAGTGCCTAATGACAATTCTTTTCATAATTTTGCCTTTTTTATGTAAACTCATTCTTCAGTTATGTGGTTTCTTAGATTTCAAAGTACGTTTCACAGTAGCCTTGGTTTTTGTTTCAGTCAACAAGTATACAGCTTGCTTGCAGGCAGAGTCTAATCTAATACCCAGTAGAGGTGACCGACCTGTGAGTTTTGCATATACAGGAATCCCACTGATTTAGTGTTTGTACACAAATTGAGGAATTAAACCTTACAACTCTATGAACCCATGCAGCCACTGTTCCCACTTACAGGAATTTGGATTTACCTTGTGGATTAGGACTTGGCTGTAAAAACATCCATCTCACTTCACTAATAACTTATTCCGAGTTACAGCACTGTTTCCCCACCAATTTCTGACAGCAGAAAGGAGCCAAGCACCAAAGCCTCTGGTTTTGCTGCATGGAAAAATGATACTTATAGCTCCATTCTGTAAACTGGGCCCAAAGTGGCTTCCTTGTGGGGAGTCAAACTGAGAGACACACAGGGATATTGTCATTGTTTTCAGTGTAACGGCTGCCAGGTGCCTGTCAATAAAGCTTACATACTCCACCATCACTTGTGGGCAGACCAGTGGCCAACAAGTCAGTGATGAACAGGAAGAACAGCCCTACTTCTCCCCTGCAGCTGTTGATAAGAAACCATGTATGAGTTCATATTATGCAAAAAATCCTCTCCAAAACCCTAAATAACAAGAAGTATTATTTGGGACCCCTGGCACATTAACAAAGGACTTTTTCTACAGCCTCTGAGATTTGGCAGTGGGCTGGTATCTCCCTGCAGCATTAGAGACTGAGGCATGGACAATCTCTTTGCTCAACACAGCAACTTAGCCACCAGGGCATGAGACAGAGTGAGCAGGGTCTTTGCAAAGATTTACAGATTTAAGTGCACTTTGGAAAGAGTGAAGAGGAACAGGGAATACATAAAGCAAACTGGAGCCCCTTGGGCTTCCTAGAGAGAATGTCATCTTCACTGTGCTTTTGTCTAAAGGCACCTTAAGGAGCAACAGCCTGAGAAGGGCTAAGTTAGAGAAAAAATTTGAGGATGAGAAAGTGCTCAGGATCCAGAGAGTCGCAGGCACAAATTCAGTCACGCATTTAAGTGCAAGCTTAGAATTAAGCACTTGGAGGGCTGGCTTAGAGCAATTTCCAGACAAGGGCACTACTTGGACATCACTCTTGGGACATTCAGTTCATAGTGCTTAACCTAGGTTTTTACACCTTCAGCATGCTCTGAGGAAGACTGTGTTGCTCCTAAGTCTTCTGGGGATATAGAAAACAGAATATGAGGATATTGGTATGAGGAGCTGTCAGTCTCTTAGGCTGTAGTTTTGTTTTTCTTCCCTGGTGACAGAGCTTTCTGTGTCCTCCTGGCAGACACTATTCACTTAATCATCATTTAAACTGCCTTCACACCAGCTAACAGTTCTAGAGTTGCTTTTCCCTGATCAGACTAAGACATTCAAACTGCTTCTCCATTTTCCTTTGCTTGATCTCCACAAATGCTGACACATGCTAACTTGAGACAAGCTTGTCACTAACCTAAATAATCATAACAATTGCTAACCTCCATTTAATGTCTTCAAAGAGGGGATTTTGGGAGTTCTTTGCTATCTGAAAAGTTGGATGTATCTGTGTTATTTGTCAGGAAGGTCATTCAAGTACAATTCAAAAGTGTCGTAGATGACAGATCTCTGGTAGGATGCTGTTTTAATTAATTTAACTTAATCTACTTAATGGATTTGCTTTTAAGTTATCAGAAAATTCACTCAGAGCTTATATGCTATAAGTTTGGGGATGATACATGGAATCTTTTTACATACTGCATAGAGGCTGATTCCTTTTTTTTTAAAAAAGCAACGTTTTGGATTGTATTCAGCAGTGGTTTTGCCATGTTTCATGTGAATAACACTAGCTTATCACTAAGGTTACAAAGTCAGACAGCTGTAAAGTTGAGAAGTTCCTGAGTTTAAGCTGATTGTAGTGCAACACAATCTCACGTCAGGACTTTTTTTTTTTTCAGATGACCATAGCTTTTTTAGTGCAAGAGTGTTTAATTTTTGCTAACAAAATTTAATTTAATTATCATTGCTAAGTGTTTGGTTAGCAGATCTTACTTATTTATTGAATATTATTCAAATCTTTATAAAAAGACACTCTTTAATTTCCCTGTGGGTCTTCCCATGGCAGTCATCACTGCAGTATGCCAGTACTTCCCCCACAACATTCTCATTAGATTAGTTATTTTTATTCACATTTTACAGACGGAAATTGAGACAGAGTGATTTAGATGCAAATTGTTTATTCACTTTGTGTTGGGCATTATAAATTAAATAGTTCTCATTGATGCTAATTTTAGCTGCAAATTCTTAGCACATCTGATCAGATACTAAGGAGTAGGAGGCAATTAATGAACCCATGTCAAATATGTGACTTCTCATCTTGTAGCATGTTGTCTGAGGGCTATCATAGCGGCAGGGAAAGAATACAGTTTCCCAGGGTATCAATGATTACCTTAAGCATGAGCCCATCCAGCCCTCTTCTTAACCTCGCCAGCAACATTTGCTACTCACCTTCCAGCCTTGGCAATAAACGGGGGAATATCTTGTGGAACCAAGAAACAGCCATGAAATTCAAACCGGCATACAAAAAGAGAATGGAAGAACTAGTATTTAGTTGTAAAGAGTCCAGGGGGATTACTTATTAAAGTTACTAAAAACAGGCAGACTCCTTAAATCCCCAGTTACTTTATATGCTATCCAATAGCTGCATTGCCAAAAAGGGGCCAAATCTCTGCTCAAATTGCTGTATAGTATCTTTGAAACAGAAGCATTGATTTATGCTTCATTTTGGTTTGTGCTGACAGTGAGAACATGGCCCAGGAATACTCAACTCCTGACTTTCATCACACCCTCTGAGGACTACTGAAGGCACAGGAAGAAAATGGCTGGTATTAATGCTCTCTATGGCTAACTGGAAAAGAAAGATGGAGCAGGGTTGCTGTGTTTCCAAGACAATAGGAACTGTAAGTCAGCAAAAACTAGGAAAGATCTAAGTGAAATAAACATATATTGAAGTAAAGAAACACAAGTAAAGTACTATAACGGTGAAGAGATGGGGACCACTTGTTTTCTCTTCTGTTTTCCCTGTGAATTCACAAAAAAGAATCAATGAAGAAGGGAACTGTGGCAAAAGCAATTGGGCATAAAATCAATGGGACTGTGTATACTTCTCTGATTTATCATGGTTTACATCAAAACCTAATATTATTTATACTCAAGTGAATGTGACTTATATTCCATGCATTCTTAGTATGACTGTCTTTGTACTTACTTGCTCAATGAAATACGGATCTTGAGACTTTTCAGTGCTCCTTCTTCTGAAGAAATTCTATGAAGTAAAAGGTGAATATGCTCAATCATGTAATGGGATAATTTATTTTTGTTTTTAATTAATTTTTTTTTAGATTTTAAAGATCAGAAGTATATTACATCCCAAAAATTACAGGAAAGACTATATGTGGAGGTGCAAGTAGTCATAATAAAAAGCTCTTTAAATGAAAGTATTAGAAAATTATCGAACACCTAGTCAAAGTATTCAAGATGTATCTAATTTGTTGCATGGAGATCATAATTCTGTAACTCTGTCTGCTTTATGAAAATATTGTTATCTATAAAGCAGTTGTCAACCTTTAACTAGCTTGGATTTCTTTCAAGTGCTTTTGCTATGGCTGTTCTCTTTAATAGGTCTGATCTAGAGCCACTGAAACTAAACAGGAATTTTTCAGGTGAACGCTTTGCACCAGAAGAGCATTACTCTGCCTCTTGCCCCAAAAGCACTAAGTACATAGCAGTAATTAAATGGATATAAGTTCATAAAAGACCCTGTGCAAAGGAGACTCATGCCCTGCTGTTCATTCCTACCCATGAACTACAGATATGTGTAATTTGTGGTAAAATCGCACTAACCAATCCCTTTCTCTCCTACAAAATACAGGTTTTATCCAAGGATCTCCAGCCCTTACCGTATCCCTGTGAAAAGCATTCTGTCTGTGACCTCTTTGATTTATAGTCAGAGAATTACCACTGAAGTGCCCCTAGAAATCTCAGCCAGGAAAGTTGCGAAGGAATCAAGAGGCAGTCCCTCTGGTAACTATATCCCATAAATTTAGGGATTTATAGGTTGATCCTAGTATTTTAAACTCCATTTAGAAACCTAGTAGCAGCTGCTACAGACCCAGAAATATTGGTGTAATAATGATTTTGTCATGATTCTGCTTTGAAAATTGGTCATAGAATTGTTCCTCAGCTTGGGTTTCCCAGGGGGGTTAAGGCAAAGGGTAATGCAGCTAAGTAATCTTGAAGTGATAGAAGTAGGGATCACTCTGGCAGGGATTACCCCTGGAAGAAAGAGTCACATTCTTCTCACCAGACATGGATAAGAATATTGATAATAAATCTGACTCAGAAAAGCTTTAGCATCCTTCTGTTTTATCTAAGCAGTAGAATTCAGCTGACATCTTTCCAAGCTAATGAGGCCATCATATAGGACACTTATGTGATGGCTGTGCAGCACTAGAGAGTTTAGCTCAGTCTTTAGCTGGTGTAAATCAGCTCTGTTATCTTCTCACTAAATTGGCAAGTACTGTCATTCCCAAAGCCTCCAATAGCTTCAGGAATTAAGCTGCCATCCTTAACTTTATATGTCTACTTCAGGACAAAATGAAAGCGCTTCTCTTAATGCCTAAAAATCCCCTATCCTCACCCCTCTTATTATTACAATGTCTTGAAATTCAGCCAGAATGCTTAAGTAACTGAAGAATAATCTCCAGATATTAAGAGATCTGCAACAAAAACAATAAGCAAGTGATCCCTAGAGTAGGGGGCTTTGTGACTCTCCTTTTGCGTATGTAAGTCCATAGCAGCTTCACAGAAGTTACAGCAGCAGAAGAATCAAATGACAAGAGTATCCAGCCCTACAATTATTGCTAATTACATCTTTAAAAAGGAGGATTTTCCAATGTAGAAGGGGATTTTGAAAGTGGATGGAAAGGCTTATACAAGTTTTCTCACAAAAGGCTCTTAACTTTCCTGTTACCTGTTGATCTGCTTTTGCATCGTTCTTTTGTGGTTTTTTTTTTTTCACTTTAGTGACCTACTCTCATCCCATATGGGGAAAAGATTTGGGGGTTAGCCTTTTTACTAGACCTCTGTAAAAGCTAGAAATTATGGACATACATTTATGAATCTGCATAGTGGGCATTTCTTCCCTATAGCTTGAAAGCTTCTTTACCTGTTCAAGTTTTATCAAGCATTTAACATACAGCTCCAGAGATACCTGCACTATCTCTACAGACAGGCAATTTGTTTCCCCTTTCTTGGCAGTCAGTCATTTCACTGTTGTGCTGGGCTGAGCAGACACGTAGGTCTTGGATTTGTCCAGGCCAGAGATTAGATCACATTTAAGTGGCACTGCAATTATAACATTTTCTTCTCTTCCTGTTTCTCAGGTTCCATGTTTGCTTCCTACACAGCTTTCTTTAGCTTCCAAAGTCTGCAAATTCCTTGCTTCTTTTTTAAGTAGCCCAGCCCAAAGCATCCTCTTTTCCATAACCTGTTTCTTTCCCAAACTGACATATTTTTTCCCCATCCAAATCTTTTTCAGTCTTCATTTTCTGTCTGTCACGGCTTTCAGTCAGTCCTCCTGACAAATTCTCTCTCACAGTGCTCCCCAAAATCTGGCTTTTGATCCAGTGTTCAGCCATTTCACCTCTGGGCTTCCAGTCCTGTAACTTAGAAGATACAGCAATAAAGCAAGCACATATAAGACTAATCCCTGAAATGGACTAGGTAATTCTCCTTCCTATTCTCCCCCAAGGCAAACACATCGACATTTTGAGTTAAGTTATATTCTGATTATATAAAAATAAAGTGAAGCTTACCTATAAAGTTTCTAATGGCTAGCACTGAGAGTCTCTCAGAGGGCAAAAACTGGGGCAGAATTTGCTTCAAATTCATAGCAAATTTCTCTGGGTAATGGCACGGAAATAATTCTTCCTCTGCATAAGCAAATCTTACTGTGCTCAGACACTCTGAGGAAAACTATTAATCCTGGGCCTGATCCATCTTATAGTAGTGTAAATCAGAAAAAAAATTCTCTGAAATCAGAGGAGTTACAAAAATGCATTAAAAAATTTTTAATTATTACTAAGGCCAGGAATCCTGTTACGAAAATAGGGACTAAGCCTCATCCTCCATGTGTTTGGCATTTTTAAACTTGCTAACCTAAGGAGCAATGTGATCTAGCAGGCAGAGCACAGACATTAGAGCTGGGAGGCCTTGACTATTCCTGGCTCGGACAGTGCCATATTAGGTGACAATGAGCAGATCATTTTACTTCTGTAAGCCAGCACTTCCCCCTTCATCTTTGGTCTTGTTGGTCTGTTAAATTCTGTGGTCTCAACAGGACCTTCTAGGTACTGTCGTAATGTAAGTAATAACTAACTGACCCTTGCAAAGACTAATTCTAAAAGAGAATGCAATGGGACTTACATACACTGAAGTTACTTAAGAATCATGGAAATACCATATTAAGGTACTGTTTGTTAGCCCTGGGATTACATAACTCCAGAGCAATGAGACTGTTCTGTTACCCCAAGACCCATTTGTCACCAACAGTCACGATGTTTTCTTAAGATGACAAGAGATCAGTCTATCTAACTTGCAATTAGGGATAAAAAAAAAACCCAACTTGATTAAAAGATCTGACCTTAATTTAAAAAGTTAACACTGTGGCCAAAAGCAAATGAAGTGTATTTTCAGTTTAATTAAAATGCCAAAATTACAGTGTAAATAATTGTGTTTTATTAATCATTGGCATTCAAGCTTGAGACTAGAGCAATACTAAAGATAATTAAGTTGCTGGTGCTGAGTATGGTGCCTTAATAATTACAGAGTAGTTAATAAGAATGCTAACTAAAACTGGGAAGTTCTGCATAGCAATTATGTTATCTAAGGCTGCTAATCAGTTATGTTAATTTACAATTACCTTAGTTTCCTGTGTAGACTGGGCTTGTTAAACTGCAAGTCCCCATTGTCACTTCTGTCATATGAAACAGAACTGGTGCTCTCTTCTCCTTTCCACTGAAGTTTACACAACGATGTTTCATTTCATCAAAGTGGTCTCTAAGGGAGACAGATCCTACATAATTTTATACTGTATTTGTTAGTTATTTGTCTGGCACATACAGGTAGCAGCATGTTTATACCTCAGGATGCTTAGTCATGACAAGGACCCTTCTGATTGTTAATGTCAAGGTGAAGTCCACTTTTTGAAGTCTTCTTATTAGTCCTATTTTACAGACAGAAAAAACAAGGTTATTTTAAGGGGTATGAAGAGAATGAGGACAAGAAACTAAGCTGGTCCAGAGATAGACCAGAGACAGAATAAAAATGTCGTAGGAAATTCCTGCTTGCAGTCATAATATTGAGGACTGTGTTCTATGGTCTGGGCTCCTGAGTCAGGATATGGGCAAGGAGCTGTGAAGCCTGAAATGCTAAATTAGTTGAGCTGAATGTAGTATAAAGAAGATGTTGCAAATAGCTTGAGTACACAAGGTCTCAAAGGTAAAAAGGAATTGAGAAAGTACCATGCAAGGGAAAGTGAACTGGTCAAAAGGCCCCACCTGTCAATTTAGAATTCTCCAGAAATACAGAAATCAAATGGAGGAAGATTAATGAGTACTTTCCCTGCATCTACAAGGAATGGCTGGCAGAAAAAGGTTCAGCCTTCTTTCAGATAAACCTCGAGTTGCTGGGAGACAGTAACCTGATGTCTCCATCTCCTTTTACCACCACACAACAGTGTGGTTGCCCCCCAGTTTGAGACTGGGGGGCATTTCTTCTTTACACCCTCCCATTAGGTTGTTGCAGATAGCCATAAGATCTCCTCTTTGCCTTCTCTTCCTAAGACTAAAAAACCCAGTTCCCTCAGCCTTTCCTAATACCTTTTATGTGTATATATATGCTAAGATCCACAAGTGCATTTGGGCAACCCGCTCAACTCAATCACCTAAATGCCTTTATGCATCATGGCCTGATATCTGAACACCAGCCAATCTCCTCCTTGTTTCTGAGAGATGTAAGCGGCTTTGTCTCTTTTGTGAAGTAGTGTACAGCCACTGGAGGCAAAGCCTTCTTTGCCTGATCCCTCCATTCCCAGCCTTTTTGATCTTAATAGGGAGAAATACATATTCTCTATGTATTCACACAGTGACTTAAGGAATAGGGGGCAATGGCAACAAGTTCCTGCCTGGCACAGAAGGTGACTCTCCTCCGTGACTACCTCACCTTCCCAGGTGCCCTTACATAATAGGTACGAGGCTCTGCAGGTGGAACTGAACAATGATGAGGATGATGGTTCTTCTATGCTGGAGGTGATGCCAAGGTTAAGCTGGCCTATGCACTGTGTCAAAACCACTTCCACAAAGAAAAAAATGGTGAGTTATTGTCATAGAAGACCCTCATCTGAGGGGAACAGAAGTTCCAATTTACTGACCAGACCCACTTAGGGTAGTCTGTTGCCTCCCTGGGACTTGGGTTAAAGATGTAATGAGGAAACTTCCTACCCTGGTATGGCCCTTGGATTATTAGCCATTACTGCTTTTTCATGTAGGCAGTGATGAAGTTGCCATAAGAAGTCCGAGCACAATGAAAAGAGACTTCAGGGCCTTGGGATGACTGGTTAAGGGATCAGGAGCACAAGTACTGTTGCTCTCTATCCCTCCAGTTGCAGGGAATGATGAGGGAGGAAACAAGAAGAGCCAGCAGATCAATAACTGGTGTCACTGGCAAAATTTGGGGGTTTTTGATCATGGGTTGGTCTACATGACACCAGGCCTGCTGGTGACAGACAGGGTACACCTGCATCAAAGGGGGAAAAGGATCTTTGAGCAGGAGTTAGCAGGGCTCATTGAAAGAGCTTTAAAATAGATTTGAAGAGGGAAAGGGATAAAACCAGACTCACTAGAGAGCTCATGCCAGTGTTTGAGTGACAGTGTGTTAGTGAGGTCCTTCAGTCTGCTCCATGATGTGCTGAGTACACTGGAGCACATTTGAAATGTCCCTGTACTAATGCACGCAGCACCCTAGCCATCTCAGTGGAGGTAGGGCATGGAGATCCACATGGCGGCAAAGACACAAGGGTTGTTGCTCTGTTGGAAACCACGGAAGCACCTGAGAACAATCACATAGGAATTAGGGCTTCTCCCCCAAAGAGGTGGAAGGACTGATAGCCCAACTGAAGTGCATCTACACCAATGCATGCAGCACAGGCAACAAGCAGGAGGAGCTGGAAGCCATTGTGCAGCTTTAAAAAGAAGATGTAATTGCAATCATGGAAACATGGCAGGATGACTTGCACAACTGGACTGCTGCAATGGATAGCTGTAAACTCTTCAGAAGGGATAGGCAAGGAAGGAGAGGCAGTGGAGTAGCCCTGTATTTTAGGAAGTGTTTTGACTGTCTAGAGCTTGATGATGGTGATAAAAGGGTTGAGTGTTTATGGGTAAGAATCAGGGTGAAGGCCAACAAGGCAGATATCATGGTGGGAGTCTGTTACGGACCACCCCACTGGGATGAAGACGCAGATGAAATATTCTAAAAGCAGCTGGGAAAAGTCTCGGGATCACTAGCCCTTGTTCTCGTGGGGGACTTCCACTTACCCGATGTCTACTGGAAATACAATACAGCAGAGAGGAAACAGTCTAGGAGGTTCCTGGAGCACGTGGAAGATAATATCCTGACACAGCTGGTGAGTGAGCCAACTAGGGAAGGCATCCTGCTGGACCTGTTGTTTGTGAACAGAGACAGACTTGTGGGTGATGTGATGGTTGGAGGCTGTCTTGGGCACAGCGATCACAAACTTAAAAGAGTTTTCAATTCCCAGAGAAGTAAGGAGGGGGGTCAGCAGAACTGCCACCTTGGACTTCCAGAGGGCAAACTTTGGCCTGTATAGGGGTCTGGTTGACCGAGTCCCTTGGGAGGCAGTCCTGAAGGGCAAAGGAGTCCAGGAAAGCTGGACATTCTTCAAGAAGGAAATCTTAAAGGCACAGGAACAGGCAGTCCCTATGTGCCCAAAGACAAGCCAGTGGGGAAGAAGACACCTGGTTGAACAGAGAGCTTTGGCTGGAACTCAGGAAAAAAAAGGAGAGTCTATGACTTATGGGGGATTATTGTGGCCAGCAGGAGTAGGAAAGTGATTGTCAGTACTCACATATACTCAGTACCTCAAATACTGTGTTCAGTTTTGGGCCTCTCAGTTACAAGACAGACGTTGAGGTGTTGCAGTGTCTCCAGAGAGGAGCAACAAAGCTGGTGAAGGGTCTAGGGCACAAATCTTATGAGGAGCAGCAACTGGAGTTGTTTAGCCTGGAGAAGAGAAGGCTGACGGGAGACCTTATTGCTCTCTACAACTACCTGAAAGGAGGTTGTAGTGAGGTGGGTGTTGGTCTCTTCTCCCAAGTAGCAAGTGATAGGACAAGAGGAAATGTCCTCAAGTTGCGCCAGGGGAGGTTTAGATTGGATATTAGGAAAAATTTCTTCACTGAAAGGGTTGTCAAGCACTGGAGCAGGCTGCCCAGGGAAGTGGTTGAGTCACCATTCCTAGAGATATTTAAAAGACCTTAAAAGATGTGACACTTAGGGACATGGTTTAGTGGTGGACTTGGCAGTGCTAGGTTAATGGTCAGACTCGATGATCTTAGAAGTCTTTTCCAACCTAAATGATTCTATGATTCTATTCCTTCATGTCTTTAGAGAAACAATCTGAGTGTGGCCAACATGGAGTTGCCAGGAATGTGCCTTTTTCTTTTCTCCTTTCTATTGGCAGAGTAAGTGATACAAATCAAGATTTTATGCTAATGCAATGGCAACATCAAGAGGTTTAAACCCTGATCTTATGTTTTCTAACACGTGTTCAACCTCTGTATTAACTGCTTCCATATAATGTGAGGATAAGTTTCTAACTGATGTTCAAACATATTGCTCTGAGCTTGTTTGAAAAATCACTGTGGCTATGGGTAATCTCCAGAGACAATGGAAGAAGAGAGAAGACTGTCTCGCTCTCCACTCAGCCTTTATGCATACATGAGCTATTTTTAATATTATGAATTAATACATATTGGGTAATGGATCCTCTCAGCAATAGAGAGTCAGCAGCATTTGAGAGTGAAAGAGTCAGAGAAGCAGGGCTGGGTTGCCCCAGGAAAAGCAGCAGATCTCTGGTATGGCATCACCCACACATCTTTAGTAGACAATCAGCTGTCCCTAATGTTTTGCTGCATTTGCCAACCCCATAAATAGGGCTGGCCTTACAAAGAAGTTAAATATATCAGAATAGCTCAGTGACACTCCATCCCACAACTAGCAGTTCTTTCACAGCTCAGAGCCCTGCTTGTCAGATGTTGAAGGTGTGGTGTTTTTACTTACTTTCTTTTCCTTGGTGACTTTATTAGATTTTGATCTAGGCCTGAAGTTCATAATTTGTGTAGGTGTATTTTCATTAAACATCTGATTGAGGACCAAATTCTGCTCCAATTACTCCTATATAGTATGATTCAGAAGTGCTACATGGGAATAGATTAATTCCACGTGGGGGTTTCAGTTTAGGGCCTCATTATGAACTTTGGAGTCCACATAGGAAGTCATCAGGGCCACAAAATAATGGTTTTTAATCTTCCTCTGAAAGCTACTTGAGTGGAGATGTGAAACTTAATTCTGCCATTATTTTCCTAGATTTGTTTCTAAGCTTATTTTTCATGGAAACAAAATTGTTTTTTTCAAGGAGTAAACACTGTTCAGAGTGGCAGACTTCTGTTTCCTGTGGATAACTTTTCACAGTTATCCATAACTCCAAAGGCACTGAGAGCACTCATTCAAGCTCATCAGTAATTTTTTTTTACCCCAGGTTTACAGAACATGCAGCTATCAAGACAGACTGAAAAAATTGTGTATGCTGTCCTATACAAAAAACAGTCCTTGCATGTAGCCAGTAACATCCCTTGCGGTATCACAAAGCATTTTGTAAACATAAGCTAATTACATCACCCCAGGATGGGTCCCTCAATTGGAAATTCACAAACAAGGAAACCAAGGCCCAGAAGGTTTAAGAAACTTAGTTAACAGGAAGTTTGTGGTTCAGACATAGACTCTAGAAACCTTTACCAAGTTCCTCATGCTCTAATTACTGGGCTGCACTTCTGCAGGGATTTCCCCCTGAAGCACTGCTACTTTAGAAACACTCTCCCGGCTATCTGCTGCAGACCATCCGGTCCCTGTCTGAATTTGTTTGGTTATTTTCATTGGCTGTGGCAGCATCAGCAGAGGCAGTTAATCTCTTTGTTCTGCATGTACAAGCAGGATGATCGTTTTTAAGAAACTGCCACATATCACTTGCTAGCTGCATGTGTACCACCATAGATAGCAGCACTTCTGTCCAGGAAATTTTGAGGTGAGCCACTTAACAAGCTGCCTCTACATGTAAGCTTTGTCTAGAAAGCTGGAATGCAAAACACTCCAAGGCCTGAACTGCCACTGACAGAGGACCCGTTTCCAAATGCTTTTTACATACCAGAGGGTAAGACCAATTAGCACAGTTCAGCTGATGTGCAGCAAGGTCATGCCTAGCTTGTTTTAGTATCTTCAAGCCAAAAGTCCCAGTAGAGCATGTGTCAGGCCATTTTGAAAATTTGGGCCTTTGTCTGAAGACAGGTCAGCCTGCACCTGCTTCCCCTTCAAATCTCTCCCAAAGTACAGACATCTGGACTTTTTCAATGGCATGGAAGGCAATTTGGCATGCAGCTCCAAATGTTTCTCAAAATCTTCCCCACACACCCTTAGAAATACAGACCCTTGTCCTCATGTTGTTCTCCATGTGCTGGAATAAGTGGAATTACACCACCGTAAGATAGAAGTGAGGGGAGGAAATGGCCCCGTGAGAGGCCCTTCTGGATAGAAATGGTGAAAACGAAGCCGTTAATCAATCATACTGCATGGTGATGAGACTCCACTGCCAGGGTAATAAATACTCTGATCCAGCATGGTATGGATGTGCAGCCAGATGTGTTCTTGTCTGCAGAGGCAGCAGAGGGATTTCAAGGTCTGCAGTGGGTCTACTGGAGACAGAGGAATTAACAGTGTTAGCAATTTGAATAGTTAAATTGATGAGGGGCTCAGGGAAAATGTCAGTAAATTAGAAATCATTAGAGACATTTTGAAAAGCATTGAAGTTGAGAATTTTGTTAAAGGACATGTTTATTACAAAGATGACTGAACCCTGTTAGAAATGAAAAGACATTTTGTGATACCACTTGACTGAAAGAACAAGGGCATGCATATGTCTGTATGTACAAACACACACATTCACACACACTGGCACGCTTTTAAAAGAGCAAAGTTTCAGACAAACAAAATGAGAGCAAGAATTTGAACAGGATAGGGAGTTGAAACAGAAGCTTTTAATTGCTTCCTGATTGCTTGGGTCAAGTGTTGAATATGATAAAAGGGAAAGCAGAACAACATGATTTTCTATTTGATTCTCTCTCCTACTGTTCTGTGAATGGAAGTGGTGAAGCACTGAGGAGGGGGGTAGGGGAGACAGGGTTCTGGAGAGAGAAGACAAAGAAAAGGCTTCTCAAGACTTTCTACTTTTGTGCATGAAAAGTTTGAAATATTGTAAACCTAATTATTTTAGGAGAAATGCACTGCTGTATTGTCTGAATATCATAAATACCTTTTTTACCATAATCAGCAGAATTAATCCATCTCTATAATGTTTTCTAACCTCTTGATTAGCACAAAGTTAATTTGGTGCTTATCAGTCCAAAGGAAGGGGAGCATGAAATTAACTTAAGGCCAAATCTTCGTTTCCTTCCTTCACCAACTTCCTTTTGACGTAAACACTTTGTTGAATAAGGAATGAACTTAAAATATATGAGGACTTTATGATTTCACGTATTATGAAGTATTTCCATGTTACTCAACACAGCATTCTTCTTTTGTGCATTTTATTCTTCCCTCCCCAAAAACCTTGTGAATACTCCCTTAAACACAGCAGGTCCAGCCAGTGTAACTCTCTGGCTTTCCAACTTCCTTTCAAATGGAAAAACAGAATTTTGGACTTCCATTCTAGTAATACCAGTATATGAATAGATGTTAAATGTAGATATTTATTTTCCAGTTTTATGACAAGCCACAGTGGTCTAAGGAGTACCTTCTTTTGGTTTTGAAGGATTAACCTTTTTATCCTCCTCAAATTGTAATCTTCCCACACTGTTGTCTACAGGGGTTTGTCTTTCTCTCCTGCATCAATATACAATACAGGCAGGGAGGCTGCTCTTCTGAAACAGCCACATGGAGTCTTCAAGAGACAGCTTGAAGACACATGAGAGGTCATCAGCAGGGTTTTTCAGTGATTATTACTCTCCTCAGTCTCCCTTGGATTTTGTACAGCTGGTGGAGTCCCGATTTAGTGAACGTTAGCTGTGATGAACGAATGCTGTATGGGTTAAAATAAGTTGGGACATAACCTCATGTCCTCCTAACAAGGTTTTCCTTCTGTAGAAATTTATTGCAGATTTCTGAATCTCCTCCTCTCTTCCCCTACCTTTTTTGCTTCTTAGTGGAGTGTGTTTTAAGGTGACATTATTCAAAGATATTTTAAGAGAAGTGAGTCACTCTACATGCAGAGCTGCTGCATGTCCCAAACTTGCTAAAAACAATAAGAACATCACGCCACTGAAAATGAAGCTAACAAGCTCTAACTTTACAATGCAAAACATATCACAATCTTTCTTGCCCCTATTGCCTTCTCTCCCCGTTTTCCCTACAAGAAGCTCCCATTCAAGAGATGTTTAAAAAGGACAGGTTTTTGAGGCCACTTGGAATTGCCTTTCTTGATACACCTAATATCCCTACAGAAATCTAATTTGCAGCATCAGGCTTTGTAATTTCATGCTAGAACAGCATAAAATGGAAGAATAACTCATCCAGAAGGTGGGAATTATGTGACAGTAGTGAAGGATAATCAGCAGAGACAGTGAAGATCCTTTGGAAAGTCATGTTGCTGGTTCTGTAGTGCCATACACCTGCTAACTGGTTTCAAACAACAGGGAGATACATTGCCAACAAGTGGAAGAAAAGACTTGGTATTAATATAGCTCACCTAAATTCACTCAGACAAAAAGGTATATTGTAGCTGAATAAAATCCTCTGGTATTGCCCAGGCTCCATCTCATAAATGCCCACTTTTTCTTCTCCTTTTCTTTTCCATAGTATTACAAACTGTGAGAAAAACAGTATCTTTGGTATCACTGGTGTACTTCAGCCATTGAGAATGAAGACAGAGACATTTGGCATAGGGATGTGCAGAGCCTGGTGCAAGTCATGTCAAACAGAAGCAGTACAGTTGAGTGCTGGGAGAGGCACAACACACCACATCAAGGACTGGGTGTGAAAGTGTGATGAGTTAATGCAAGCTGTGGGCTCTGTCCCAGAGAGGACACTTATTAGCAAAGCAAAAGAACTGCTGACAGACACACTGAAGAAACTTTGAAAGTTGATGAGCTGGACTGGGAAACCTCGTTAATTATTCCAACACATGGATGCTCTAAAGGTGCCACAGATCTCCATTGCAGAATAGGGTAGACAGTCCTATACAGCCCACTTTGCTTGTCCTGTTATTGGAGTATACAAGGATGGGACTAGTACGAGAATAGCAATGTCACTCAGTGCTGTATGCAGCTAAACTATGCACTTCAGGGCACGGTTTAGGAGGCATGGACTGCCAACTTCTAAGTTTATTCACCTGTGGGTCACATTGCAGAGTATATCTTTTCTCTAGACTTTGTGGAAGAGCATAAAGGAATTTAAAGATGTGGAGGGGTTTAGTATGTTAGTTGAGGTTCGTTAAGAAGGGCTTTCATTAGTGGACATTAATCCAGACAGTGCGTATTTACATTTGGCTAAAACCTTTTGTTTGTGCATCTAAAGATAGGCACAGGGACTTTTAAAATATAAATTAAAAAATACATGCCATTTTGTAAAGAGACCAACGTGGCAACTGGTCAGCTGGTAATCATGCTGAGCCTTCAGAATTATCCCTGGCATTTATGCACAAAGCAGGTGGACAAAGCTTGCCAGGCAGGAGCTAGCAAGCAAACAGTACACTGAACAAATATGACACAGGGAAAAAAACCTTAGATGGTGAAGTGAAAGCTGATTCCAGGGCATCATTTTCAGTGTATGTTGTAGCAGTGGCAGTGGAGAAAAATTCCAGAGATGAAAAGGAGAGAACAACCCATTAATCTCCTTCTTGCCTGTCCTGTGTGACAAGTCACCCTTTGAAATCAGAAGACATAATGGTCTAGAAGAGGAAAGTTTGAGCAAAAAGAGATCAGGCAACACTCAGAGGTAAGGTGAAGTCAGAACAGAGAAGGTTTCTATTTAAGATACTGAACTGTGACTCAGAGAAACTACATTTTCTTCCTGCATCCTTCCTCCTTTTCCTCTGGCAAGTCAGTTAATCTCTGTATCTCAGTTCCCCACCTGAATAATGAGGCAGTAATATTCAATAGTGTCTTTCTTTTCATACTTGAGAGCATTTGTTCATTTGTTTGTTTTTAACTAGAATAATTTTACAGAACTGAGGGAGGAAATTATAAGATAAATAGCTGAAAGAGCTAAATGGAGGGGGCAAAAGAGAAGTTGTGGAAAAGGCTGAGGGTAGGAATCTCTTACCCTGGATCAACAACATCAGTCAGAACAGTTTATGTACACATAAAAATGGTTTTGTCAGAGAAAATGCCTGGTACAATTAGGACCCAATCTAAATAAAGACCTTTAAGTACTATTGTTGTTGGATAATACTAATAATAAGAGGTAGACTGCCTGTAAGGGAGTATGTGGGCCAAGGTAGTCTGAACTGTGCTACCTGGCAATCCATTGACGACTGCAACTGTGCAAAGCCACACCGATGTTACTTAATTCTTGTCGCCCAGTGCCACAGGGAAAGCCATGGGAAAAACAAATGTTCAGCGGGGTCAAAGTTAAAAAGGAAACATAGTCACAAAGAAAGGGTTCCAGAAATATTTCTGTCATGGTTTAACCCCAGCCAACAACTAAGCCCCACCCAGCCACTTGCTCACTCCCCACTGGTGGGATGGGGGAGAGAATCGAAAGAGTAAAAGTGAGAAAACTCATGGGTTGAGATAAAGGCAGTTTAACAGGTAAGGCAAAAGCTGTGCACACAAGCAAAACAAACCAAGGAATTCATTCACTACTTCCCATCGTCAGGCAGGTGTTCAGCCATCCCCAGGAAAGCAGGGCTCCATCACATGTAACGGTTACTTGGGAAGGCAAACGCCATCGCTCCAGACATTCCCTGCTTCCTTCTTCTTCCTCCAGCTTTATATGCTGACAATGATGTCATATAGTATGGTCAGTTGAGGTCAGCTGTCTTGGCTGTGCCCCCTCCTGGCTTCTTGTGCACCCCCAGCCCACTCGCTGGTGGGGTGGGGTGAGAAACAGGAAAGGCCTTGACTCTGTGTAAGCCCTGCTAAGCAGTAGCTAAAACATCCCTGCATTACCAACAGTTTCCAGCACAAATCCAAAACACAGCCCCACACTAGTTACTCTGAAGAAAATTAACTCTACCCCAGCCAAAACCAGCATGATGTCCTCAGAAGAGCCACAGAAGTTAACTCTGCAATGGGGTAGATAGCTTTGTTGCCCTCATTTTTCAGCAGATCTGCTCAACCAGTTTCAGCTGCTGTCTTGTATGCATAACACACATGAAATCTGACCGTGGCTTACATAAAACTTACATATTGGTAGGAACCAATAGCAGCATTACAGCTTGCAAATGTATTTTCAGTAAAAAATTGTTACTTCTTGTAACACAAAAATATGTGGTGTATTCTGCACAGAGGGGAAACAAATGTCCCTCTGTTTTTGATAAACTGTCTCTATAGCAGTATTTACAGGTCATACAAGTATAAGATTTTTCTGTTAAACCAGGGATAAAGAACAGAATGAGGCAAAAAATCACATATGCAGCATTTGCAGTGTAGAAAGCTCAGATAATCTTATGATATTTGTCTTCCCATCTTTATTTTAGAAAGAAAAAATTTATTCACACCTTTTTCATGTTCTGAATATACCTGTAGGGCTGAATTCCTGCAGTGGAAATCTGTACAATTACAGTCAGATGATACCACCTTTCCATTGAAGACACCGTATGTGCCAGAAAGTGCTACACAACGCTATAAGCAGCAGAAGGGAAGCTGAGCTAGAAGGGACTCGAAACAGATATGTGAGCATATATGTCATACAGATATATCGGTGTGTTCTTTTTCTTTCTTTAGAGATTATTATAACTTCAATTTAAACCACACTTACAGCAGCAATTAATTGCTTTTAAACAGAAATTTTCTTAATCTGAAAATTTTACATCCAAAGATGATGAAAACAACTTTTCTTACTTGCCTTATTTCATTTTCACTCTTTGATTGGATTCATCACTTTTTCTGCCATTCATTCTTTCCAAGTGCATTCCTGTAGACAACTTGAGGTGTACCTGCGGTCTCATGAGGGTTCATATGCACACATACTTCTGCAATTAGCCTCATTAGAAGATCATTGTACGTTAACAAGTTAGTGATCTACAGAACAGTTAACCTGCGAAGGTGCTGGCTTGTGCTGTGCTGTATGTTCAGCTTGGTATTCAGGCCTGTGGTGTGCTGCACATACCCTTTGGCCACAGGGGAAACATAGCTTGCTAATTGTAAGGAAGGAACACTTTCATTGTTCTAAGTCTTTCCGCAGTCTTTCAGAAGATAGAGAGGAATGAAGCACACTCTCTATCAAGTTGGTAATTTCTTCCTGTGAATTACAGTAAGTGTAAATTGCAGTAAGTGCTGAAGCCCTTGACCAAAATGACCTTTTGTGCTACACACTCTATGCATGTTTATTGACACAGAGATCCTGCCCTTGAGCATGCAGAATTGTAACACAGAACAGGTATGTTAATATCACCTTGTCTGGGAGTAGAGAGGCAGTGTGGTGAGATCAAATTACTTACTGAGATCATAGAGCCTATGGAAGCTGAACTTAGATCTTCAGCAAGTCTAACAACATGAATATTGCTTTTATGTTTAAAGCAATTAGCTTTAAGCACAAGAACAATACCTCACTAGAAGTATCCTCTGTAGGGAGAAATTAATTTTCTTCTTCACTCAGATGCTTGTGTGACTGAACACGTAGGTGACACCTCCTTATATGGTGACACCTAATGATCAGTGAACAGGAGTTGGGAAATGCTTGAAATATTTAGCTACAGATATAGAGTCATCCAGTCCAGATGTCTGAGAACTCTGAAGCTACTGCTGACTCAGTATCTAATTGCTTTTCCTCAGCACTGTCTCTAGTACCCTAATGACTTTGAGGTTGTTGGAAGAAACCTGATAAAAAATTGCCAAATGTGCTGCATTTTCAGGTGCTGCACTCCTGCAGCTCCTGTTGACTTCCCTGAGGCTGAGGTAAGGCAGCTCTGCAGAGAAGTAAAACCACTGTCTCTCCATGGACAGAGCTCCAGACCCTCTTTGTACATTGGTGCTGACTTCGAAGGAGGCTTAGTATCTGACCACAAAGAAACAAAAGCAAATACATGTAAGAATTCTCTCACTGCAGGCACCAAGTACATTTTTGTGCAACCTACCCTGTTGCCCATAACCTGTCACATGCAGCAAGAAAGGCTCTGGAGGAAAGATGGAAATAGTAAATCAGGCTATTGTATGATTTCAAAATAATCTTTCCTAAAGGGAATATAGGCTAGAGAATTTCAAGAAGATGGGACTTGAGAGCTGACAAGTGTATCTAGAATGTTAATGGGGTAATGAAGTTAGTTCTGCATTGTTTGGAAAACAGCAAATTTCCTTGCAAGGTTTGTGATTAAAGATCTAACATAAAAGAATTATTTCCTTACGGGCACTTAGGCACCAAATATAAAGACACAGAGGGAGATCCAACCAGAGAAAGAACATGCTAAATATCACTATTGAAAGCTGCTAATATCATAGAGTCCTCTTAATATTCACTCTTAATTAAAAAAACTAATATCTATAAAATTGAAGAACCCAGTGGGAGAAGGTAAGACATTTAACTTGCAGAATTCCTTCTCCCTTCAATCCTTTTACACACACACACACACACACACAAATGGTGCTTATTTTGTAAAAAACAGCAGTTGGAGAGAGGGGAGAGATAGCACATTGATTTGCATAAGGAGAAGGAGCAACAAATTAGCCAAAGTACAAAGGAGAAAAACTGTGTTTTGCTGCATATAAGCAAAGATTTCTATAATGACCTTGAGTAAGCAGAAGAGCAATGTTTGCTGGCCTGGGGATGGAGTGGGAGTGAAAGAATTTCTGCCCATTACTATGAGTGTGGGGAATTGTACTTTACGTAAACCAGCGGGAAATATTTGTTATGTTGAGCAGAGATTCACATTTGCACTACTTGTGCCTACAGAAAACATTAGATCAAATGGGAAATTTATGAACAAATTGAGTGTGAAGTATTTTGAAGAAATCTGGAAAAAAAAATGGGCTTGTTAGCATTATGCTAAAATAATACCCTTTACTTCTTGAAGGTAGTTGTCGCTTTTTCCTGAGTCATTTCACTTTTATTTTTCATCGTTTCTCTCCTTACGTGTCTTAATTTATATTTTGGTGAGGGGAAATTTGGAGAGTGGATAAAAATATTTCCTTCACTTGTCTACATATTTTTTCTTTTCTGAGAAAAAAAAAAGAGAAAAGCAAAGCAAAGGAAAGCAAAAGAAAGAAGAGAAAAGAGAAAAGAGCAAGCAAAAAGTGAAACAAATACATGGAAAATCATACAGCACATGAACAGGATTCCTACAATATCTACTCACAGACTGGCATGGTAGTAGGTACAAATCTGGGTATCACACTTACTTAGACAAGAATAATGAATGGCAAAAACATAAGGTAAGGAAGGACAAGCTATGTAATAGCATGACAGAAAAAGATTTGGATGTTAACATAGACCATAGGCTGAACAGGAGTAAACAATGTTATGCTGCTGTAAAAAAGGAAAACCTTACTGCAATTTAGAACCAGTGTTATCACCTACAAAACATTTAGACATTTTTCACCTCTCCTTGGAGCTGTCTGTGCCCCAGCTGGGAAGCTATGTCCAATTTTGAATACTTCAAGGAAGGTATGGTCCTATTGGAAAAAAACAGAGGAAGACAACAAAAATTATCGGGCATCATGAAAGTATACTTTTAAGGAAAGGCTGAAGGAATTGGGTTAAGTTTAGACTTACAATCATCTGAGCAGCTGAACTTTGGAGAAAAGAAAACTAAGAGGTGAAACAATAGCAGTGTTCAAACACATAAAAGGTAATTTCAATGAGAAGAATAAGCTATTTTCTGTGTCTGATGTGGACAGGACAGAGACATTTTGCTCTTGTAACTGTTTACTCATCTCTTTTGAAGTGCTGCCTGGAAATTGACATGTTACCCAAACAACACTAAATACAGTCTTTGCACCACTATAATTTTCCTGGTGCATTAAAAATACACTTAAGAAATACCATTCAGGAAAAGCATGGCAGAACTGGAGAAGAGGGAAAAAAAAATCTTCCTATGATTGTAGGTTGCTCTCCTCCTCTGAAGCAGCTGCTGTCTGAAATTGTTTTCAGAGAACCTTCTCCTCACCTCTGTGCTGAATGAGCCCATAGAAAAACCTGGCACGAGCTTGATTTGAAATGAAATAACTCCCATTTCGGAGTGAACTGTGTGATGAAGATGTAGCTATAAAATAAATAATGATTCAGCTCTAACTTTCAATTTTGTCCTTATTAAGTTGCTCAACCAGGTGTTGAAGCCAATAGAATTTGCTTTTCCTCTGTTGGAAAGCTATTTCGAGTGCAGCGTGACTGAAGAACAGCCACTTATTAGCTGTTCGGCAGTGCTTTTGGCTTTTCTGCTAGAATCCCCCGCAATTGCTCAAACAACACTTTTGCCAATACTCATCTAGCTCAATCAGTAGCTATAATGTTGGGGTATGAAATTATGCAGTGGTGGTAAGTTGCCTGCTGTTTAACATCTCTGTTTCATGGCCTGGTGTTGGGAGGGATGCAATGCTTACTTTAGCTTCAGTTTGTATTTAATTCTTTCTCTTTTCAGTCTATACAACTCAATTCCCTTGTCGTTTCAGTGCAGTATGCATCCTGGTTGAAAGTCCTGGGTAATGTTGTGTGCTGTTAGAGAGTTGTCATGTTTTACACTTGACCTCGCTTTCCTTTGTGATGAGGGATGTAATCCTTCTGCATCCCAACTGGACTGTGAGGATTAAAGTCTGCAGTGCACTATACCTTGCATGCTATTGAAGTGGAAATTATTGTTTGTCACAGCCAGTCTGAATGCCATCTGGGATTTCCATGTTATTGTTTCAGCTCTGTTGTACGTCACCAAGCTTGAGCTGCTACCACAAACAAAAGATTAGCATTGCACTCTGCTGAGTGTTTGCTGCTGTGTCCAGTGCCTATGTAAGGTCACATACATCCTGAGAAGCTGTGCTTGGCACACTGGGACTCCAAGGGCTTTTCTGTAGCTTGAAGCCTGCAACATCCCTTTCCTTCTTCTGCACTTCCACTCTGGTATGGGCTGGATCCACAGAGCAGTGGATCCCTTTGGCCTTCTCCACTGTCACCCTTGCCTGCTATTAACTTCAAGTCAGCTTTGGGAGACTGCGTAAGAAATCATGGTGAAATTGGCATCTGCATTTTGCAAAAGATGTTTTTCTCATGCAGTAGGATTGTACCTTTGTGCTACATCTGAAGTCCTTCAGCAACATGGCGAAAAGGCCTGATTTTGCTTGAGACCCAAGCCAGTGATGTAAGTGATGCAAATGATGCAAAGCCATCCCACAATATTCTTGTGTGCTTGTAACACCTACAAACTTAACCCAAAACATGTTTTGCTAGTTTGCTGTGAGATCCTTCTTCATTCTGCGCGGGGCCAGATTAGTATCTAATACAAATAAATATCTAATTACAAATAAATATCTAATCTAAGTGTCTAATACTAAACAAATCACAGCCATGACTTGTCACTTGGCTTTTGTGCACCAGCTTTATTTCAGCTAAGAGTGCATTTTAAAACACATTCCTGTGACTTCACTGTCTTTGTAAGCCACAATAAACAAATGGGGTTTAAATGACTGTGGGAACTCCCCCGGAATCATGACAGATACTCATTATTGACAGGAAAAATGGCACAAAATGTAACCACCCAACTCACTTGTGAACTTTCCACAAACAGTTTGAAGTTCACTTCCAACTGAAGGCACCCATTATGTATCTTACCTAAATAAACTGGGAGGCTTGACCTTCCTAAAAGGGCACTATTAGACAGGTACAAATGTAGTCCTCTCACCACACTAATTACTGCTGTTTACATTTTTGTAGGTCTGACAGGTTTCACTTTTAGAGCTAGACCCCAATGCTGAGTGTTAAATAAGTACCTACCAAAAGTTAGATGCTATCCTGCTGAGCATCTTGTTCCCTCACTCCCCCCATAGCATCAGACTCTCCTTTACATTTGAACTGTCCCTTCTGGTTTTTAAGTGAACATGCACAAAATTAATTTGGCAGGAATTATGCTGTAACTGCTCTTCAGTGAGGACAGCATCATGTGCATTACTCTTCTCTGCCCCATGAGACATTATTTTCTGTTTTTATGAAGAAATGCATAGGTGGCATCTGCACTACCAGATTCTGGAGCTAGCTTAGGGAAAAATGCCTATTTGATAATTTTCAAGCACCACACTACGTGGATGTATTTTTTTTTGTCTCTACACATCTCCAACCTGCTATCTGCTTTCAATCACTTTTTATTTAATGTCTTCAGAGATATTAATGTCTAAGAAATTTCATAAAAATAGGCAACTGGTTACAGAAAGTAAACTGTATTAGTGACCCCACCAGGCAAGTTTCAGCAAAGGAAATAGTAATCTTTGGTATTTGGCCTGGTATCGGGGAAGGAGCACGGAGAGCTCAGAAACATGCATTGCCTCTTACCCAGCTGGTATCTTGGAACAAGGAGATGAGGTTATAAAAAATGTGAACAGAAAGCTCCAGGTGACATTTCAGGGAATATGGGCCTTATGACAAATCTGTAGGAAGCAAAGTTAAACAGTAAAATGCAGATGAAACAGAGCATCAAAGCAAAAGAGAGGATGGAGAGGAGATGCAGAAGAGGTAGAAGTATTTAGGAAAGAACAGATGGGGCAATGGAAAAAAGGGGCAGATTTGGGTAGGGGAGATTCTGGGAAGGGCAGATGAGGGGAAGGGAAAGGAGGAACAGAGAAGAGGCAGGAATCAGAATAGAAGAATGATACAGGAAAAACTAACGTCTAAATTTTTATTACAATATAAATGCAATTTATTGTCATTATAGCTTCTTTAATTACCTTTCAACCTTTTTTTAACAATGCCCATATGTTGCAAATAACAGGGGTTTATGACTTTTGTTCTCTCACCTTTCCTGTGGCTTACATTCCCACTTTAATTACTACACGGCATCAGATGCCTCGCCTAATGTTTTTGCACCAGTGCTCCCTATTTGTGGTGATATCGCACTTGGGGAAACAAAAACACCTGTCTCACCTGGTTGAAGGCTATTTGCTGTTCTACTGGATGTCCACCAGATGGCAAAGCCGGTATTTTTGTAGAGTTTCCAGGCCACCTTCAAATGCTAATTTACCCTGGGGAGAGTGGAGGCTTGTTTGACAACAGATTCTTAGATTAAAAATGGTGATTAAAAATTAAGTTATTAGATTCTATGTGGATTTCCTGGGAATAATAATAATAAAGGAAAGTAAAAGATGCAGTTAGAAAATGGTGGTGCTGTCAGGAAGGCACGATGTTCACTCTAGGCACAGCGTATATCTGCATGAGGAAAACAAATCTCAAGAATCTCTGGGTTAATATTACTGTTTTTTTCTGCTGATATAAATTTTATAGAGACAATAATGTTTTCTCATGTCTAAGCTCTTTGAAACTGTTGTGACTAGACTGGGTCTTAGAATGAAATCCACAGTAAGTAAGACTGTAACTGCCCATGATTTACCTAAAACTGCGAGTGGTTATAGATGTAAGAATAGCAATGAGGCTTGTTAACACTCTTTTCCCTCCAGCCTGCCCTTATGATGTCAAGATTGTAATTGTGGAGATAAGCACTTCCCTTACCTCTATGGGGTTTACTTACTGTTTTAACCATGTTGGCTCAAGAAACTTCTATTATTTAACCACTGAAACTCTTTGCACATATATACAGTACAAAAAATTGGGAGTTTCCTGAAAGAGGCTACATCTAGATAGCATTTTTTATAAACTAATGTAAGTGGATCAGTACACAAGCTTTGTACAGACAGGGCATAGATCTGACATTGTAAGATACTGAATGTTCTTGATCACTTAGCTTAATTTCACATCACATTGTCCCTTCATATAGCACACTATCTCTGCTGAAAGGCCTATACGAGAGGCAATGAAAAAAACCCAGTCCCCAAGCTTCCTCCAAGCTTAACCCATTCTCCCTGCAAAAAAAAAAACAAAACCCACCCCTACATCAAGAGCTTGTTTAGAGGCCCAAACTGGAAAAAAAAAAAAAAAAAAGGAAGTGTGTGAATTTACCCTTTTTAAAGAAAAAATTCCATGTCCTTTCAGGTTTGGTTTCTTCAAGTGGCAAGAAAAAGGGAAGGATGATTTGCTTCTTTGGTGCTTTTGTACATCGACCTGAATTCTGCTTCTAGCAGAGAAACCGTTGATAGGGGTAAAAGGGAACGTTACAGCCCTTCTCTTCAGCTGGCTGGCTGACTTACAGCTGGCATCAACTACATTCAGTGTTCAATGGCTCCCAATCAATTATATCCTGTAGTACTCATTTTTCTGAGTATCAAGACACAAGTGAAAAGATGAGGGCGTTCCCACTCCAAGTAGATGTTAGGGTAGCATGGAAAAAAAAGCTGGTGCTATATTTGGAGCGCCCCTAATTGCACTGTTCTATTTCCAGCTGCCAAAATCTGTGCTAGAATTTTAATTAAGGGCTAAATTTGTGCAGCAGATCCTAACAACAGGAAACACGTTATTTAAATAGGCTTTGAAACGATCAGATTTTATCTCCCAAAGCAGCACTTGGATGACTATTAAAGCTGCTTTCGTTCTTCTGGAAAGGGCTGCAATTGCTTAGTGAGCTGAAGGAGGTCATGGTCTTCCCCCTTGGAAAACCACTGACACCGGACCAGGTGTCCAGACTGGGCAAGGCAAAAGGTCATTTCCTTGCACACATGGCGCCCACGGGCGGAAAACCCAGCGGGGGGCGTCCCGTGGGCCCCCACGCAAACCCCCTGCCTATCATCTCCCCCCCTAAGGAGACGGGACAGCTCGTCTCAGGCTGGCGGGAGGGGACACCGCCCCCAGCCACAAGATGGCGGCGGCGGACCCGCGGACCCGCCCCGCCTCCTCCTAGTGCCGCAGCACTCCCTAGCGGCCCCGCCGCGCCCGGCTCCCTCGCGGCGGCCGCAGAGCAGAAGAGCGCATGCACAAGAGCGCCCTCGGCCTTCCCCCTCCTAGCGAATCGACAGAAGCATGCGCAATAAGGCGGGGGTAGCCGCTCCTCAGGCCTCTTCCTTGGCGCATGCGCAAGGCGCGGTCTTGGAAACGGCTAGAAGGGCTGGGGGAGGAGCGCGTTGCTGCACGCACGCGTGGCGCTGTGGGCGGTGCAGGGGTCAGGTGACGTGGGCGGGCCGCGAGGGGCGGCGGTTGGAGCGGTAACGGTCGCGGCGGTGGGCTGGTAGGGCGGAAGGAGGGCGCTCGGCCCCGCGGAGGCGCCATGGCCACCACTGTCACCACCCAGCGGGGCCCGGTGAGTGCCGCCGGGCGAGGGCCAGCGGCGGCGGCCTCTGGAGGTTAATTCCCGCAACACGCCGGGCGGGCGGGGCCCAACCCGGCGGGAACCCTTCTGCGTCTCGGCTCCTGCCCCTCCGCCCGGCTCTACCGGTGGGTCTCGGGGGGACCCGCCCTCCTCCCCTTCCTCCCTCCCTTCCTCTGCCTGGGAAGGAGAGGAAAGGCCTCTTTTTCTAGAGTGCCCTGATATGGGGGAGGGGGTGGGGAAGGATAGTCTGCCTCTCCTCACGCTTCTCCGCCTTGCGAAGCGGCTTGGGGAAAGGGGAGGGGAAAGTCTCTCCTATTTGCGTGTAGGGCTTGAGGAGACTCTTCTGCCCGCCCTTTGTCTGAGGGCCTTACAGAGGAGGGGACGGCTTAAACTAAACCAAAGCTAAACCTCTTTCTCTTTAAAGCAGAGTAGAGCTTTGTGTTTTCGTGGTTGGGCTGGGCAGATTCCGGGAGCTGTCTCTGAAATTGCCACCTGAAAGCTGGAACGTGAGACGTGCTGGAAGGCGCATTCCGTGGTAGTTATGTAGGCGTGTGTGGTGGGGGGAAGGAACTGAGCACTCTTAAAACCACTTTAAAAAATCTTTAGGAGTTAGTGTTGATAGTTTATTGGGAATGTGTTATTGTCTAGTTTTGCCCTGGAATAATTTTGCCCCACACCGGGACGTTCTGCAGTGTGGTGTATAACTGCAGTATGACAGCAGCTCTCGACTGATATGCTGTTCCTGCCTGGAAGGTAGTAACTGACAATACGATGTTGTTCTGCAGGTGAAATAAGAGTTTCTTAAACAATCAGTTTGAACTGCGGTGTGCTATTTCCTAGAAACAGCTACATTTTTATGTATGTGCCTATGCAGCCTTGATGAAAGACCAGAGGAATGAATTATTAAACTGCCAATCTTGAAAAACTGCATCACTTTCTGCTGTTATCTCATGACAGTAATATTATATGATCATCAATTTAATTCTTTAAAATTCCTTTTTTGACTGGTCTTCCAGAAGAGATTCCTTTTACAATGGATTGCGATGATGGTTCTGTTGTTGGAATAAAAGTTTGAAGTGGAGGATTAAGGTAAAAAGAGCGAATTAAGTTTTTTGTTTGCTCCTGATAGTATCATGAAAAGACAATGACTGCTGTTCTGGTTGAATCTGTGGTGAATTAGGTAATTGCTATCCCTAAAGGCTTGGTGTTGGACAATTGATGGTGTGATTGTACCCAAACAGAATTCTGCCAATATGTAACAGGTTTTGCTCAAAATAATATAAATACTGGTATTTTCGTATGTCTTCCTAACGTTGTATGTGCTTTTCTTCCTTGTCTTCAAGGTTGGCAGCTTAATATTGCAAAATTTACTGTTTTGAAAACATTCAGTTCACAGGTGAGGATGCTGATATGGTACATGCCAGCCTTTCTTAATTCTCTTTGGAGTGGAATATAGAATTCTACTTGTTTTTATATATACAACTGCATTACAAATGAATAGCCACTAAATGGTGCTAAAGGATTGGGAAACATTTCTCTTTAGTGCTGCAGAGAATAGTTCTGTCTTTCTGTTTGAACAGGCAAGAAAATATTAAGTTGTTTCATGCAGGTAAGACAAAGTATGCTGCTATACTGTTGCCAGCCTTGTTCTTATACCTGTGCTTTCTAGTTTGTGGTGATGCTTATTTGGTGAGTAATTAAAACTTCTGATTGGTGTTTAGTTTTTCAGAACTGGATACAGAACTGAAACAGAACTGGACTTCATCCTGTTTGTTATTGATAAATATTCTGCTAGAATACAGATTTCTCTGGCTGTTTTCAGGATATTATGGAATTAGCGTATTTTCACTTTTTGTGCTCTTTTGAGAGCAAAACAGCTTTTGAAATCTAAACTGTAGCTGAATGTATAAGGGCTGCTAAATGATACTTTTTCTAAGAGAGAGGTATCTGTGAACAGTTTGGTCAGGCTTCAGGTTAAATCTGAGAGGCCAGAACCTTGTATTTGTGATTCCTTAGCTAGCCAAGCACACCCAAAATTAATCTCTGTGATTATTCACTGTGCTGGCAAATGTGTCAGATCCTCCAAAATTAGATCAAGTTCCAAGCTAGGGCTGCTTAGATTTCTGCTCCTAATTTCCCTAATAATCACTACTCTGATGATTTGAAATCTTTTAATGGGCAGGCTATAGTTAAGGTTACTTCTCTTTGCTTGTCCTAATACTGTCATTTAGCTATTTAAGTAATTTTGTCTCTGATTTTACTTGAAGCTTTGTTTTGAGACTCTTTGAAACTTTGATATCTTTTTCTGAACAAAGGTGACAAGCAATTCCTGTTTGCATCCTGCAGTATTGATACATGTAATGCTGTCACATAAAAAATTTTGAATACGAAGTCCCATTACAAAAAAGTTGTGTTGATAATCTGGGTATAATTGAGCATTTTATTAGATGTTTTGATTCTTATCAGAAAGTGAATATATGTAGTATTAAAATCCTCATCCATGAAGGTGGAAGTTCCATTGCTGCAATCAGGGTTTGGGAAGTTGTTTAAAAAGTTGAGGGAGAAAGCTGTCATTGAGTGTTTCTAAGCCAAATGTGAATTAATTCACAAGTGCTGTGATCTGATCTCTGGAGCATGTTCCTTTGACAAAAAATGTTGAGGGCAGCATTGGTAATGCTGTGAAGTTCTTGCTCTCCAATAGATAAGAGACGTGCCTTAAGGCACTAAGTGGCTTATTTTCTTTCAACCCAGACTTAGAGGAAAGAAAGATCTGTATTGGTATGTCTAGTGGTAGTGTAGAAAAAAATCAGAAGCCTCTTCCTGGAATTTATGGCAATTACCCTTCTTAATGCTAACCCCAATGTGAATTCATGGGTTTCCTGGTTTTGAGCTGTTTCTATAGCTCTTCCCAATGTTATTCCTCTGTTACATTGAGTGCAGACCAAATCCACATAGCTCGAATATACTAGAAATACGTCTTGAACTTGAGATGTCTATAGGCACTCATTCTATCTTTAATTTTTAGCTCATGTTCAAACAGAGTAGTTCCAGTCGTGCTTAGCAGGAGTGGAATCTTTTTTTGATTGTAATCAATGGTTCATATTGATTTCTTCAGTAAAACCAAACTTTTTTCTTTATTAACAGTTGTGCTTTTGCACTGTGGAATGCATTTTGCAAATATTTAAATGTTAATGTCTTGGACAAATTTGGATGTGCTGGGAAAATCCAGAGGCAGTAGCTTGTGGCAAAATATAGAGTCAAGACTAAATATAGGTTGTGTGTTTGGGGGGAAAGGGAAAATGCTATTAAGGTGATGGTTATAGAATCATAAAGCCTTTATAGGTAGATATATGGAAGCAGCAGAAGTGACCAAGTAGATCAGAAATTTCTGACAACAGGGAAAATAATAAGAACAGGAGAAGAAATGACTGGTACCTTGCAGTCCATGACACTTATTTTGGTGATATTTTTTAAAAAAACCACAATTCTTCCACCCCACCCCTGCCCCCAAAAAACCCCCCCAAAACCACCAAACGCAAACAGCAAAAAATCTGTAACTGTACTAAACTCAGTTGCTGTTATTCTTTCCTCTGTCCATATCTAAGTTGGAATTCTGAAGTAGAGCCTCTGACTCCAATTCTACAGGAGTTTAACTGGGGATGTGTAATGCTATAATGTGAGTTCTGTAGAATCATAGAATAGTTCAAGTTAGAAGGAGCATCAGGAGGCCATGTAGTCCAACCTCTTGATAAAAACATGGTCAATTTTTGATTCAGACCGTGTTGCTCAGGGCTTTGTCCAGCAGGATCTTCAGAACCTGTAAGGTGAGAGTTTTTGCAGTCTTCCTGGGCAGTTTGTTCCTATCTGTGATTGTCCCTGTGGTGAATTTTTTTCCACCTCATTTCATGTCAAACCTCCCCTGCTTCAGTTTGACAGTTGAGGTCTCCTTTCTTCTTGCCTTGCATCTCAGAAGAGAACCTGGCTCTGTTCTCTTAATGACCTTCTTATAGATACTGGAAAGCTGCTACAAGGTACATACTAAGTTTCTTCGACTCTAAACAAATCTTCAGCCTGTCTTCACAGGTCTTGTGCGACAGCCCTTTTCATGAGCCATGTTGGTGGATCTTTGCTGGGCTTGCTCAAGTTTATCATTTTTCATGTGCTGCTGGGCCCCAAATGGGTTGCAGTATTCCAGATGTGGTCTAATGAGTGCTGAGTAAAGGGAAACAATAATTTTCCTCAGCTACTGGATGGGCTTTTGTTGATCCAATATAGTATGCTATTAGGCTTCATTGTTGTGAGTGCTCTGCTCATTTGTGTTTAGCTTGCTGCTCACCAGGACCTGCATGTTTTTCTCTGTAGAGCTGCAGGCCTGCCAGTTATTCTGTAGTCTGCACTGGTGCCAGGCATTTTCCTGTGTGAAGTACAGGACTTTGAGTTTTATCAGGTTCCTGCCAGTGAATTCTCTCGTCTGTCTGGTTGTTCCTGTCCTCAAGTATACCAGTCATTCCCCAACAAATCTGGTGTCATTCTCAAAACTGCTAAAAGCACATTCTATCTTCACCTCTGGTCACTGATAAGGAAAAATATTAGATGTGTAAGTTAGGCTCAGTACAGATCTCTAAAACTTCGCTTTTAACCAACCTTTGGTATCGTTAACCACAGAACTTTGACTTACGAGCTCAGTGACCCAGCCGGTTTTTCACCCAACCAGTGGTTTACCCATCTGGATTGTAATATCCCAGCTTTGATACCTGCTGCTCTCTCCTTATTCACAGATTCTAATAATTTTATTGTAGAAGGAGTTGGGCTCCTTAGGCTTTTTTTTTATTCCTAGTCTCTGATTTTTCCTTTGTGTGTCTAGAAATGGCTTCCAGAGGACTTGCTCTATGATTTTCTTAGCAACTGAAGTGAAGTTGACCTGCCTGTTATTCCTCAGGTCATCCTTCTTGCCCTTTCGAAAGCTGGGTATGACATTTGTCTTTCTCCAGTTATAGGGGACTTCCTGAAATCTCCATGACCTTTCAAAGTTGATAGTAGCCTTGAGAAAGTATCAGCTAGCTTTTCCAGGATCTCTGGATGCATCCTATCTGGTCTCAATTTTTTCTTTAGTGTGCAAAACAGAATAATTATTTAGTTCAAATTTTTCTCTCATTCTGTCACTTATTCTTTCTTAAAAAAAGTGAAGACATTGAAAGAAGAACAATTACAACTTTTTTGAGTAGCTAGGTGTTTAAAGCTCATTAACACAAAACTTCTCTGAAACCTAGTATCAGAGTTTCTTGGTAATTGCTACTGTGGAAACCTTAGTTAATGGTTCCCTGAATGTATCATATCTCTCTGCATATCGTCCCGTAAGTCAGGGCATGTGCGGTTGTCCTTGGCTCTGTGCTCCCTTCCCGTTTTGTAGGTACCAGTACTTACGTATCATTTACACGGTAAGGGTCCTAACACTTCCCCTCTTCCCTTTACCTCCAACTCAATTCATTTTCTTCTGATCAGCCCTCTGCACTAGTGTATGTTATGTTGCCTTGGTATCATTTAACGTTTTACAAGAAATGGGTGAGAAACAGGAGGGTGAGGATGAGACAGCCCAGTCCTAAATTAGCTCAAATAGCTGTAGAACATCACACCTCCTTCAGTCTGAAGGAGATGCAATTTTTATACCTGCAGCATTTCACTTTGAAGATCCTCAAAACTAGCTCTTAGGTGGTTTTAGCAGACAGGAAGGGCAATATTATTCTATTTCTAGATAATTGTTGATATGCAATGCTGTCACTAAAGTTTATTAATAAGGCAGGGTTATTTTTATGAATGTGTTCAACATTTGTATTCTGAATTGTAGTTCTATCATAGCACTGTCATATTGCTGTCTTGCTTAAAGAGTGCTAGTAAAATTCAAATGTTATGTGGAATTAATTTTTTGTTCTACAGTGAATGGCACAGTGGGGTTGAATTTCACATTCTTCCTTAAATGTTTTTATAGTAGAGGGAAGTGCATTTGTTGTAAAGTGGGTGATGAGTAGGATCAGTGGTACAAGCTTGTCACTTAGATTCTCCTTACATTAAAAACAAAAACTGTGGTTGAACTTGGGTTATGTAACTTTGTTTTTCTGATTCAGGTTTGGAGGTGGCAATTATGTGCCTGCTTTTAACTGCTTTGAGGAAGATGTAAATTAGCCTCTCTTCTTTACAGATAAAAAGATGGCATGTTACTGATTCGTCTCTATCAACATGGAATCAACTGATAATTAGCATAAGAACTTACTGAGCAGTGTATTTTCCTCAGTAAGCATCTCTCCTAGATGTTTTACTGAATATATCATCAGGACTTGTGTACCAGAGCAGTGTATTTTCCTCAGTAAGCATCTCTCCTAGATGTTTTACTGAATATATCATCAGGACTTGTGTACCAGATCACAGTCAGGGCAGAACATTTAAGATGGTAGCATATGCATCTTCTGTTCCCCACTCTGCCTTTTGGAGAGGTTTACCAGTCGGATCTTTTGAAAATTTAGTTGTGCTAGCTGTCTTCAGTCTGTGTGTGTCTGCTCTGCAATTCCAGTAGTTTTGTGTGAGATAACTGAATGACCTAAAATCAGCTTAGATGCTGTAAGAAAACTTTGGTCTCCCTTACAGATTTTTTTTGACCCTTTTAGACCTCAGTACAGAGACTATATATTTCATTTTGGAGCAGTATTTGGGTGCTTTATAATATCGTTCACTTTTTAAATTTTAGACTTCTCATTTGTTGTGAATGAATTAAGCTTTCCACTGTCCATGTTAAGGTGGTTGAGGTGAAATGCTGCCCTGTTTTCTGAGAAGCTGACAGAGGGAGCTTGCACATATGGGAATGTAATTTCAGGGCTGCAGCTACCACTACTGACTGAGAAATCTTTGTCTATTCTTAGAGATGCTAATAATACAAGATTTGAAACTTCTTGGAGGTGAAGGGTTGGAGGGGACCTCTTGTGTTCTAAACGCCATTGCCTTGCTAATTCTGGTGCCATTTCAAATCTTTCCTAAATGGATTATGCTTTATTTTAAAACTAACTCCTTTTTATAACATGTATTCTAATGAGAAGGCTGTTACAAGACCCTAATTCCAGTCTAATGTAAGTAAGCTTTCTTTTAATATTAGCACTGTCTTTTAGCTTAGTCTTCTCTTTCTCTGCCCCAATTTCCCTCCCTACTTTTTAAAGCTTAAGCTACTTAGGATCTTAACTGTAAAATTTTAAGATGCTTGAAAGCAAAACTGATTCCCTCTTTACCCACCCTCCCTTCCTCCCAACAGCCTAGCAGCAGGCATTCAGTACTTCCTCCTTAGCTTTTCGATAAACTTCTTTTCTGGCACGTAACACCTACTGTTGCTGGGATCCTGAGGCGCTCAGACAGAAATTGCAGCTCTTGCCAAATCACATTGGGTATGACTTGCTACTCCATGATGCAGTCTTGACATGTAAGTGCTGTCTGATCTTCAGAAGCTATGTCCTAGAGGCCTGTTAACTTGTTAAAGTACATTATGTAGGCATGCATCTGCCAGATACACAGTTGTGTAATCTTGCCTGGGATAACAGTGTAAGATATTGCACTGTCTTTTGTCTTGTATTGGTGGACAGTTCTGTATATAGACAACAAACTAGTACAGCTTAATTATAAATGTTCTATGCCACTTTATTTGCCTTCTAAAATTTATCATTATAGTATGCTGGTTATTTTAACGTGACAATCTCTCCAAATGTGTTATTGATAATGTTCACTGAGCATTTAAAACCTAGAAACAACACGAGTTGTTGAAATGACAGTAATAGAATTGACAAGTAATAGGTAGAAACTTTCCCTTCTTTTACTGAAAAACCTAATGGAAAATGCATGGTGACTGCTTATTCATGTTGGCACATGTGATGGAGTCCCTCAAAGATTTTTCTACTTGGAATTTTTTGTCATAGTTCTTTCTTGTGATAGACCAGATTTTTAATTTGTCCGTTATTGTTTTGAGTATGGTGGGATTTTGCCCCCAAACTGTACCTGAAGTTAGGTGCAGGCCAGCTGCGTTTAACACTGGAAAAGCATTAGGGCATCTGTGTTAGGTTGAAGGATTCTTAGTTATTTTAAATGATTTGGTTCTTAGGAAGCATTGTTTTTATGATCTGTCTTGAAGGTGACTGTGAAAGGGACCAGGGTGCTATGACCTGTTGCAGGAATGATTGGATGCAGTGTGAGTGATGAATGAGTGGAAGAGCTGGGTGCCATCAGATGCCATATGTGAATGGGATGTGAAACTTGGTAGCTCTGACTTTTGTGTAGACTAATTAAATGTTTGGTTGCAGAGCAGCATTGGCTGTGTCCTACTTTTTTTTTCAGAGGCTTGAATTGGAAGTTAGTGTTTTTGAAAGTGAGTATGAGAACCTTCTCTACATGAGTTGGCAGTTTTGTCGTTTAATTAGTTCTTTGTTCATGCTGTCAAAACTAGGCTAAATTCTGCCAGATGTTTTTGCCAAGCTTTTCTTTGATTTATATTCTTTTTCACTTTCACAATGAAAAAGAGAGGACTTAAATTTGAAAGAGTTTTTTTCTTTTTTCTTTAAGGTTTATGTTGGTGAGCTTCCTCAAGATTTTCTTCGCATTACTCCAACCCAGCAGCAACAGCAAATCCAGCTGGATGCCCAGGCAGCTCAGCAGCTACAGTATGGAGGACCAATGGGTACAGTAGGCAGACTCAGCATTACTGTAGTACAGGTATAAACTGTACTGTCTTTGTAGAATTAAGTAACCATAATAATGCAATCTTTTTTGATAGGCAGCCACAAAAAGATTTTGTGTTGGAATTTGAGTTACTAAATTACCTGTATATAGGGAATGAGTAATTTTTAAAGCTTTTGTAGCTTCATGTTTCTGTGCATCAGCATTTGTCCAGTTTCATAGCTGCATCACACATGGTGCAGCAATTCCCTATAAACCTTGCTGTTATAGCACATAATCAAATAAACTCATGGGTTTGTTTTTTTTGCAGAGAACAGGTTTCTCTGGAAATTTCTGTTAAGAAGGCTTTCTGTAGAAGTGCTTAATATTGGAAGACATTAGCGGTTTTGAGAGCATTGTAGGGAACTGCAGTTGCCTTATGTATTTTTTCTTAGGTAACTGCTCTGTTCCATCCCCATTTCGTCTAATGCATTTGCTGTTTTTCTAGTGATTTCTGCAGGCTTTCTTAAAAGGGCATAGTCCTAGCTCTTTATTTTCTGCTGCTTCTTTTCCCTTGTTATTCTTTCTTTTATCTCTTGGCAGTAATGTATTACTGCATTCATTATGCGTAAGATTTCAGATTTTAAAACTTGTCTATCTTAACACAATTCAGTTACTCTGCAAATCTACATTAGCATACCAGATGTCCTTCACATTAACTCAACATACATCATCTATTTGCATGTACTGTTTTCAAGTTATTCACTAAAAATATACCAAAGAGATGTTTAGCCTCAAATTTAGCACCAAGCCTGGAATAGTACACGTATGGTTACAGCTTCCATGGTGAGGCCCTTATTGGGGAGTAAACCTATATAGGGTCTCTCAGGAAAAGAGGCACTGATCCTTCCTTCTGTATCTTCCACTGGTCAGTTTGCTTCTTCACTGCTGATATCCTTCCTTTGAAAACTGGGGTTAAGGCTTTTTCAAAGTTGATTACTTCTAACGTCTAGACACATTAACTCATTCATTGCATTCAGTTGCAGCCCTCTTTGGGAAACTCCTCAGAACTACAATCTGTGTTCAGAGAGTGTAAGACTGGAAGCTTCTTCTGCAACTTTGAACAGCAGAAAAATATTACCACTTTTAGAGCACAGTGGAAGAAGCTTTAGTATGATTTTTTTTGTTCGCCCCCTCCCCCCCCCCGAGCTAGGAATAGATGATTCAGGTTAAACCTCAGGCTTATAAGAAAACAAACCTTTATCAAGCAACATGACATGTCTGTCTTAACTCTAGCAGTTTCTAGCAACTTGTATGCTACTCCATAGGTTGTTCATCTTTGGCTATTTGCTTGGACAACTTGAAGTGCTTTTTGTCATGGGATGTTGATCTGATCAGTGTAGATGGTGGAAGTTCCTGGAGCAGATAAGGGGTCAGAGAGTATAGTGTTCAAGAAGTTTTGCATCTCACTTTAAGTGGCTATGTACAGAAACATGCAGATTCCTGTTTGGATTGGTGAACCAATGGAGTTGATACTGGTCTTTATCAGGTTCAATCCTTGTTTATTTTTAGGTGCTTATGCAGACAAGAAAAATATTTATATTGCTTGAATAATAAAACCTAGCTAGTTTTATCAAGAAGATGGCTGTTCTTGATGCCGTGTCTGCAAGTAGCCAATTGTTACAGAATCACAGGATACTTGAAGTCACAGGGGACCTCTGGAGTTTATTTTGTCCAAACATCATCCCACCCCTACCCACCCCAGGCCAGTCACTTAATTGAGGATTAAGGAGGATGTTGTATACAAGGAAAGACTGAGAGCTGGGGAGCAGTCTTGGGGGGAGTCTTACTGATGAGTAGTCCCTCTCATCAGGTATTTATGAAGAAGACAGCTAGGCTCTTTTCAGTGCTATCTAGATGAAAGACAAGAGTCACAGTGAGCACAAATTGAAATACAGGAAACTCTATTTAAATATATGAATCTTTTTCACTGTGAGAGTTGTCAAACATCAGAGTATGTTCCCCAGATGTGTTGTGGAGCTTCCATCCGTGGAGACACTCAGAACATGCCTGAGTATTTCACCCTGCTTTGAGCAGGGAGCTCGGACTAGACAGTTTCTAGAGGTCCCATCCAACCTCAGCCATTTTGTGATTCTGTGAAAACTCTTAATTATGTTAGTGGCCTTTTGCTGGACTTGTTCAAATATGACCATGTCCTCTACTGGGTGGCCCAGAACTAAAGAAACAGTATTCCAGATATGGTCTCCCCAGTGCTGAGTAGAAGCAGTAATCTTTGACCTGCTAGTTGTGCTTTTCCTAATGCAGCCCAGGATGCTGTCTGTCAATTTTGCTGCAAAGGCTCATTTCCAACTTGATGTCCACCAAGACCCCCAGGTCCTTCTCTGCAAAGCTGGTCTCCAACCAGTTGGCCCACAGCCTATAGTGGTGCATGTAGTTACCCCTCCTCAAGGGCAGAATGTTGCATTTTCATTTGTTGAACTTGGAGATTCCTGCCTGCGCACTTCTCCAGCCTGTCAGGGTCCCTCTGAATGGCAGAAGAACCCTGTGGTGTCCCAAGGGATAGTCTCTGTACCTGTCTGAGAGTTTATGCAAGAATGCTGTGGGAATCTTGGCTGCATGTCATGTGACATTCTGGGTAGGAGGCTTACCATGGCATAGTTAACCCGTGGAACAAGAAGAGCTTGCTGAAGTCTTCTGTATTTAAATATATGTTGATAAGGCATGCTGCTTGATATACTTCAATTCCGTTACTAATAAACTAGTAGAAGATCAGAAAATGTTTTTGGGAAAGAAATTTACTGCTTTTTTTCCCTTGTGGATATATAGGAATGGTGGTGTGTTTGAGCACAGTTGATTGTGACCTCTTAAATTACTAGACAGACAATTTATATGCTGGCTTTTCTTTTGGTGAAGTTATATGGTAAACTGTTTAATCTCAGGACTTCAGAGCCTAGAGAGTGCATAATTTAGGTGCCACCTTTCCTGATTTAAATGTGGGCTTGACAATTACAAGGAACAGTTTGAGACATTTCTTGCCAGGTCTAATGTATGAATTACTGAACCAGCATGTGCCCTGAAGAAGAAAAGGGCTTTCCAGGCCAGAGCAGCAGCCATTGTGACTAAATCTTATGCAAGTCTCAGCTGTTCCAGTTCTTTGTGTCCTGTAGGTGGGAGGCATCCTAGGCACCATATTTTGCCACTTGCCTTACTATAAAAGGAACTGTAGCCTGCTTAGTACAGGTCAGAGAAACAGCATGTCCAAAAGTCTGATTTCTACTTTGGCATACCTATGCAACTGTACTCAGCATTGTCTTCGGGACTGTCATCAACTTATTTACTTCTATTCCTCTGATGCTACAGCAAAAGTATGTTGGATGTCTTCTGATTCTATACAGCATCTGTTTTTATAGTAACATAGAACTTAGGTTGCCCAGTGAGTTAATTTATATCAAATGTACATGCTGAATTAAGTTTTTTAATCACTTTGTAAGTATGATCTACTAGATTTTACTTCAGTGGAACTGCTTTTGCAGTTTGTGCTTTTGTATTGTGTGATATTCCAGAAGCTACTGGATTTCTGTATTTCATCCTTTAGAAGTACTTCATTGAAAGAGGACAGGCTACCTATCACATTAAGTTTATTGGAGATAAATACCTAGGCAAAATTGAACTTATTACTATTTCCTTGTAATCACGTATCTTTTGGTTTGGTATGAAGTAACTTATTTTAGCTATCATGAAGATGTGTGTATTCTATATCAGAATAGGTTAAAAAGAGGTTCCCTTTTCAAGGGGTCTCAGACATTTAATGGTGTCATCTATGTTTTAAACTGGATGCTGTTTTTCATTTTTGTTGTTCCTGTCTACCTCATAATAGAATCTAGTCCGTTGTTCAATATCTGATTCTCTTTGTGAACTAATAGTAATTAACTTACCAAGTTAATGTAAATATTATACACTTATAGGCTTTTTTTCTTACCAGGCAAAATTGGCAAAGAACTATGGAATGACACGCATGGATCCATATTGCCGAATACGGCTGGGATATGCTGTGTATGAAACTCCAACAGCACATAATGGAGCCAAGAACCCCCGCTGGAACAAAGTTATTCAATGCACTGTTCCCCCGGGTGTGGACTCTTTTTATTTAGAGATATTTGATGAGGTCAGAACTATTACATATTCCCCCCTCCCCTGTCCCCCACCCCCAATCTCCTGTTTGGACTGAGGCTTGGGTGGCTTCTTGCAAAAAAGGATTGAGTTACCAAAGGCTGTTTCTTAGCTGTGTTCTCTGGGAGATAATGCAAATTTTTCAGAATCCCAAGAGCAGCAATGGGGAAGAGTGAAGCCTAATGCAAGAATGTCAGCTCTATTTTCCTTTGATAGCTGAGAAGGTGCATTAGCAGGGTTCCCAGCAAAGGAAGAGAAGCAAAAAAATGCCTGAGTGGTATTTAAACTCCTCTTCGCTATCAAAATACCCTGCAGCCTTATATTCTGTGTTATTCTAACCCAGAAGGAGCTAGAAACTTTCCCAAGCTTGAAAATGCTGAGGCTAAAATGGTCATGTATAGGCTGTGTGTAGTCACTAGGATTTATTAGCAGAAACATGAATTTCAGGCAAGTATAGATTAAATCATTCATTCCAAGTGGGCATGTAGGTACTTGTCTATGCTTTACTTAAGATGCAGTGTTAATAAATACCGAACCTCTTAAAAATTTCATTTTATTAGAGATTGAATGGGTCTGATTTAAAAATTCTGGTAGATAATCTGCTCTACGAAGCTTTTCTAGAAGAGTACTATCTTGAATTCTAGTCTGTTGTTCTGCTGGATGATGGCAGCAGGGAATATGAGCCTGCATCTCAGCTGTTCCACTTAGCACAAACATACATTCTTAAACTGTTTAAACTAAGTTTACAACTGAGGCTAAAGTCTGTAGTTTGGCTCTTTCTTTTTTGCTGCCTCTCTTACTGTGCATAGTAGAACTTGACACTGCACCAGCTGTGTGGTTGTTACACAAGTGAGGCCTTTGGGTGCTATTTCATGGGCTTAGTTGATTGGTTGAAGTATGTGGTTCAATGCTTCAACAGGGGTGGCAGATCAGTACTTGTATCTGCTCTTGAATGACTGCAGTTCACAGCCTGTGGTAGTATAAACAGGAGCTGTCTACATTAATTTAATGGCCTCTGATATGATGTCACTAGATTCACACAGACTATGCTCATATTAGTATGTTGTGTTTCCAGAAGTGTTGTGCTTCAGGTTTTCAATTTCTTATTCTCTGCAATCGATCTATAATCCCACTTTAAAGCATTATTCATCCTTGTTGGAAAGGAGATGGCTAAAATATTTACAACACTTTAGTAATTTCAAAAGGAATCTTAAAAACAGAATTGGCAAAATGAAATAGAATAATAAAAGAAGGAAGTGTTAGTCAAGAATAATTTTAAGATTTTTTTTTCCAGGGCAATTAACTTGATAATTTTTTATCATATTCCAGCGGGCCTTTTCAATGGATGACCGCATTGCTTGGACACATATTACAATTCCTGAGTCTCTGAAACAAGGAAATGTGGAGGATGAATGGTATAGCCTAAGTGGAAGGCAGGGTGATGACAAGGAAGGAATGATTAATCTGGTTATGTCATACACGGTAAGCCAAGTTTGGGGTGGGAGGAGGAGGGGAGAGAAGCATTTTGGGTAGTGGGAGGGAAATATTTCAGTTTGAGGTAGAAGTAGTTCCATTGTACCTTACTGGGTGTTTGTGTGTGTGTGCTAGCATTTAAAATAATTAAACTTGGGAATAGAAGTCAAATACGGTAGTTAAGGCAGTAGATACTTTTTGGTGAGGTGGTAAATGGGTATTTATTTATATGGTTTTGCAATTACAAAAAATCAGCTTATTCCTGTGCTAATAGAAGTATTAAAAAATAAACAGTCAAATGGTCCATTGTTGTTTCTAATCTAATAATAATTTTTAAAAGCTTCATGGAATCTAACAGTAACTTCCCCCCCTAAATCTTTAGAAAGTCATGTTAATTTAGAATTAGAAATAATGGAAACTTCAGTGTGTTAGGTCTTTCTGGATAGTTTGAATGCTCTTTCTGATGACTTCAGTTTTTTACTTCCATTCCTGTTCATGACTAGGAGCACCAAATGAACTGCTGACTTATACTGGTCCATTTAGCAGCTTGTGGACTATTCTGTCATCTGTCACTTTTGCCTTAAGTAGCTGTTGGATAGCGTGAAGCATGTGCAGCCTGAATGCTTCCTGCTATGCTTGTACATGATCAAAAGTTCCAAGTTGCTGTTGAGTCACAGCTGGGAAAGATCCTCCCTGCTGTTTGAAATTCACATTCTGCCACATCTCAACAGTTGTTTCGTTACCCTTAGGAGAAATGAGTTTGTAATTAACTTTTAAAACTGGCTGCTCATGAACGTACAGTACACAGAATCTGACCTTTTAATATTTTTCAGGATCAAACAGAACAGAATTTTTGGTAGTAAAAGGGAATGGAGTTAAATTGATATCTTGTTTGAAGTATTGGTTTACCTTAAATAATTGATTTTAACTAAAATTTCCTTCTAGGAGCAGTATACTGCTTTTAATAAAATTCGGGTCTGCTCTAAGTTTTCATTTACGATGAATATGTTGTATATTCATTTTACAAGAATAAGGTATGAGAGGTGATTAAACCCATATTTTAAAATACTTCGCTTCAGTAACAAAATTGCAGTGGCAAAATATATAAAACTGTTGCAAAAGGCTAGTTTGACATTATGTATTTATATTGATTTACAGGCAATTTGATTGTGACTTAAAAGGACAGTATTCAGTTAATTTGCCAGAGGTTTTGCTTTATATTAGTGCTTAGTATAGTCATATTGTAATATTGAACATGGATTTGCAATGTGACGGGTTTTTTTGCAAATACTGTTTTAATTGTTGGTTTAGTTTTTTCTATTTCTTGAGTAGTTCTCATCTGTCTATTGTACTTTTTATGTGAAGTCTTTGCCAGCTGCCATGATGATGCAGCCCCAGCCAGTGGTCCTGATGCCCACTGTATATCAGCAAGGAGTTGGATATGTGCCTATAGCAGGTATGTTTTCCCTCCTTGGAGACTTTTAAGCTTCAAGGTGAAGGGTTTTGGAGAAATAACTGCCAAATTTTTTCCAGGTTCCAGAATGTAAAGGAAACTGTAAATTACTTTATCCATGACCGCTTTTTCCATGACACATTTTTGGGAGAAGAGTGAGCAAATTAAGTGTAGGTTTGCTTTCAGTCTTGTACCCTGTTTAAGGGAGCTGCATGAGTTTAAGTGGATTAAAATTACTATCAGGTTGGAAAAAGTAATTTGAAGGCTTCTCTTCTTGAGTATTTCTTCTAGATTTGTATCAGGTCACTGAATAACTAGATGTCTAGCACGCTGCACCTTAATATAATGTGTGCTTATTTAAATGGTGGCAATCCATGTGTGAAACTGTTCAGACTTCAGAAAGTGCACCAAATGACACGTGCTATCAGAATTGCAGCTTAAATATCCCATAAATGAATTGACTTTTCTGTGGTCTTTGAAGATGCTTTGTTGGAAACTTGCTACGCAGCATGTGAAGTGCGTATCACAGTGAAAATGAAAAAGGGAGCCCTAAGAGAGTTACGTAAATATGTTAAGAAAAGCTAAAGCAGGTATCATCAGTTCTCTTAGTCTGTGCAAAGTAAGTTTTGGACTTGTACAGAAAGATGTGTTAACTTCAGAAAAGTTACAAAACCTAAGATGAAAAGTTTAAAGTATGCAAATAAGCTTGAAGTACAGTTCAGTTTTGTTTTTTTCTGTGTGTCTGTTTAACTTGCAGCTCTTAAGCTCCAGTTTGTTGTATGGACATTTATTCAGTAATTGGTATACTTTTTGGGGAAAATAAGATACAGACTTGTATGCAACAAAATCCAAAATATATGTGTATGAATGAGTGATAGTGCGTGGGACATAACTGCATTGCTGACACAATAAATTTTTTTAAAGACTCAATTCCTGTTTGAATGTAAAATTTCATTCTCTGTAAAAACAAACTTCCTAGGTAGTCGTCTACTGATGTAACTAAGAATCATACCTCCTGTTTCATTTTATAGAGTTAAGTTAGAGTAAAACATGGAAAAGTTTGGATACGTACTTTATTCCCTGATGAAAACATGCAATTTGCTTCATTTAAAGTGTTTTTGTGTCTGTAGCTTAATTCTCAGGATTTAAGTCTTGCTTGCTTTGCCAGTGAACTAGTTTCAACTTGTGTGTGCATCCTGAACTGAGATTCTGTTGTGGTAAGCCAGACTTCTGTGCAACTTTTCTGTGTTTGAATTAGGTGCCATCTTTTTTGCTTTTAGGTTCATTGCATCCCTGTATACTGAAGCAGTTGGTGAACTTCAAAGTTATTTTGTGTATGGTAAAGAGAGAAACAATAGCTGGGGTGGTACATATACCAATGTAATAGAAGGTGCTATAGAATTTTCTTCAACAGATCAAAATGAGACTATTTGCATTGCAAAATTACTGTGCCAGTCAGAGTACAAACAGTGGAAATGAAGAGACTAGTTTCAGATAGAATTGAAACTAGACATAGAACTGAACAGATAAAACTGATACTAGACCTTGAAAGCTGAAAAGCAGTACAGTGGTGTATCTGGATGCTCAGATCTTGGTGTTCTATAAATTTTGTTTTGAGAATATTTTCAGTAATACTTATTAAATGTACTTGGACAAATGAAGAAATAACTAATATTTAGCAAGTGATAGTAATGCCTGACATTTTAGCATATAAGAGTTTGACTTCATGTAACAATTTTATTGATCTGTATGTTGGAGCATTGCCCTTCTGCAAAGATTCAGCATGTTTGTTTTTAATTACTGCTATGATCTTCTGTATTAAAAATTCTTCCCGATTCTATGACTTGTATATTTAAAACACTGTGAAGTTCCATCCCCAGTTTGAACTTTTCTTTTGTTCCGGGAAGGCTTGAATGTACTTCCTTGACTTTGTAAATGCCAACTTATTACAAGCCACCTTTGACATATTTAGATTTAGAAAATATTTTTGGTATTTCCTAATATTATGTGCTTTGTGTTTGCTGTGCTAGAATTTGTGTGCACCATCAAAATTTCTCAAAGCACTGAGTTTTAAAGCTTTTGCCTAGTCACTAATCAATGACCCACTCAAAATGATTAAATGGATGGTTAGGTTTGGACTTTGAAAGTGAATTGACTTCAGAATACTTTTACTGTATCTAATTGTATGGTTTAATAAAAGTAATTTCAAATTGTAAAGGAATCAGTAGTCCATCTTGGAAGACATGGAGCGTTGTCAGAATGTGTTCTGTATGCTGAACTAAATATTCCTCCAGGATTGTGTAAACTCTTTCGGAGAGCTGCATGCAAACTGCCAGCCTTTGCTGCCCAGCTGAATTGTTGGTACACTTTAGAACATTGTGCAGGGTTTTATCTTCTTGAGACTGCCTCAAGAAGGGCAATGGTAGAATATCAGTATGCTCCACAGGACTATGTTTACTTCCTTCCCATCTTAGTTCAGGTGTTTTACCTAGCCAGTTAAATGAGCTTAGTCAGTAGGCAAGTTCTATTTGTTTACTTCGGAAGAGCAGAAAAACAGCAATGAACAGTTTATTACATCTGAAATGGAGGGATCATTTAGGTTCTAAGTCTTACCTAGGATTGAAATACAATGGGTGGACTACAATGCTTGTCCAGATAATGTAAGTTATTTGTTAACTGTCCAAAATAATTGTGCTTTAATGAAAGATGATGTTAAGTTAAATTTAGCTGTCATGGAGGTGAAGCTGTTTTTTCTGTAACAGAAGATTTCTGTTCAAAACTTAGTGTACATAACTGACCTTCTCAAATGTCAAAGCAAATAATTCCTCTCACAAATATCTCTATTGTACAAACTGAGGTAAATAGTAGTAGCAAGCAGTTAGTTACTGTGGTAAGCAGATGAAGCTTGAAATGCCAACACCAGTAATGCTTTTTTCCCCTGCCATTTAATGGTACGTGTTACAGAACTGTGATGAAAGCAGAAGTGGCCATAAATATTCTTGCACCACATTAATTCATTCAAAAGTTTTAAAAATTAAAAACTGCTGACAGTAATGCTAGTTGCTACAAACAATAGTTGCCATAGATTTTATTTGTGGATTGGGTTTGGGAAAACTTCAACTTTTCAATCCTGTTGCTCTTCTAAAAGTTGAGTTTATCTACCATTTCTTCCCGTTTCTTTTCTAAAGATTACTTAATTTAGGCTGTGGAATATTGTGGTATACTGGTTGCTTACAGACCAAGCTGGTCATCTTGATAATCTATCAAAGGCAGTAAGCTAAAAAGTTAATTCAGTGAAGCAAGCTATCTTTCTTACCAGCTAAGTATCCATGGGATAAGTAGGAAATCTCTTTGTACTTATAAAAACCTGTGTAAATAGTAGGTTAAAACCCCATGTGTTTCAGGGCTCTGTTAGTCCAGAATATTATTTTTCATTGAGGCAAAGTTGTGAGTATATGTACGTTACTACTTTAGGTGTCTGTATGGAGTGTCATAGGTTAGCTTGTGATGTTATTGGTATGTATTCAGAAAACCATGGATGTATGTTGTCCTTTGTGGGCTATAAAATATAATCCTTGCTGTAAACACCTGGTGGCTTACTTATTGTGAAAACATTTCCTCTAATTGTTACTTCTGTATAAACGGCACATGTAGGAAACTTGTTCAGAGTGCTGAAGCAAATTTAGTCAGGAGACTGAATGCTAGTAGCATTTAATTTTTTATATTAGGTAGCTTAGTTTTACTCAGTTTATCCAGCTTTCACCTTTGGAAGCTAAATGGTTCATTTCCTTTTAAAAATAGATTAATATTTCTTTCCCATGTCTTATTCCTTTCCCCTTGCCCCTTCATTTTCACCTATCCTTAGGGCTTGAGTACTTTGCTCTGGGTAAGTTTCCAAGCTCTTTTCTCACTCCCATCCTCATTGACTCAAGAGTCTTTGCATGAACCCATCTAAACAGCTTTATTCGTTACAGCAGACTGTATCACAAGGTATTGCCACTTGAATGTCACAATAGGACAATTTAATGCATCTCCTAGAAAATGCTAAAGCCCCTCTAACCTATTGGAAAGTCTTTAAAGGCATCTGCTCAGCTTCAAGCTATAATGATTAGAGTAATTGGTGATAGTGGTGTCGATGGCTAAAACACGATGTTAATATTCTTCTGAAAATGCTGTATGCCAGTGAGCTATTCTAGGTAGCACTGGTTTCCTAGAAGAGGAACTTTAATCTTGCAGTTGTTCTGCTACTGCAAGATTTGAGGAGAAGCAGGTAATGTCATGACTTCATATAAACTTGAAAGCAGAGAACTCAGTTCTGCAATGACATTGAGAAGACAGCCTGCCAGTTGCCTTCTGTTAATCTTCATCTAAGCCTTTTTTCAAAAATATAACAATTTTTTCATCAGTGTGTATCTTTCATGCACATCTGTTCTAGAGCTATGTCAAGTTGAGCATCTGACTTGAACTCTAAAGGCAAATTATGTTACAGGAAGCCAGTTTTCCTTCAGTTTAGACTCAGTTTACTGTGATGTCTTTGAATTGTGCAAAGATACTGTGACATCCTTAACTTTGATAAAAGCATTGGTCTTCAATCAAGTATGTTCAGAAAATTCTAGAATTCTGTGAGACAAAATGTCATTTCTTGATGCTGTGAATTTCAGAAAGATGTTGTAAATAAAACTGATGTCGTTGCAGCATATTTGGTTTATTCAGAGCAGTGGAATTATAGAATTTTTCTGTGGGTCCATATGCTTCACTTCTCTAGTAGTTTGCAAAGAAGCAACATTTTTAAATTGAGATGGTATGCATATTTTAGCACTTATTTTTCTGAAGCAAATAGTATTAAGGCCTACTTGTGTATATTAAAAGGTGATACTGGTTGCTTCCTTTAACTGAAATAATTTGTTCTGAGAAGGTTCTTCAGTTTACTCTGAAAGGGTCTGTGCATGGGACAGAATAATAGTGAGTTAAGAAACTAAACATGGGGGACCTGACTGAACAAGAAAATAAAACAAAAAGTGTGTAATGCCTTGTGTGCGGTTAGAAAAAGTTTACCCTGTTATGCTGCTTTGATGCTTCCATTGCTGCTCATAACAATTGACTTGCTATTGTACGTGTTGTTTCATGTATTGGAATGTCACTGCTTATGCAGCATGTTTGTCATTGCCATTTCACTGAATTGGAAAACAGTGCTCCGTTCTTCTGATTTATAACACTCACCTAACACCTGAGAGCAACACAGGAGTGTGCCATTCCATTTATAGTGGATCCTTCTGTGGTTTAGTTTCAGTTTTCACCTGTTAGTGAAATGAGGTGCTTAATATGTAAAGCAGCATTTTACTGAACATCGATAATTTTGAAGTTGTTATAACTTTCTCTAATGACTGTGTATATATACATATTTACTAAATTTCAGTGTGTAGTTCTTTAAGTTTATGCTTAAGCCTTGCTTACTACTTCGTAAATGAGAAATTATGCATGCTTCTAGTCTGAGCATGGAACAAAGCAAAAACCCAAGAAAGGTACTCTTTAAACTGATATTTATATAGCTTGAATATTGTTTCATGGAAAGTAAGCATTTATCATAAAAATATTAAAAATCACTGTGATACTAATTTCCTTTTGTATGGTTTTAGACAGCATAAACTTATTCAAGAACTAGACTTTTCTAAAGAAAACGGATTTTTGAAAATCATCAGTGAAAAACAACACTACTGAGAAACTTCTTGTCGCTAAAATTGAATATTTAGATTGAAAATACTTTTTGAATACTGCCTGTGCTGATGTCTGGCTTCATAATTATCCTGTTTTGATGAAAGCAGTAAGAAAAACTTTATGCTGGTCTTGATTTTTCTTTTTTTGAAAAAAAGAAAACTTTATCGGCAAGCTGTAGGATGCTGTGGTACTTGAGAATCGAGTCTCATGTTTCATTTGGGTTAATATTTTAAACTGGCCTTTTGTATGGACGCAATTTAGGCTGATGACTAACTGAAGAAGATTAGGAAGCTTGTATTAGAAGTAAAACATCTGTTGCTCTGTTCTTTCAGGTACTTTGCAACTCTATTTTTTGAGGCCATGAATCTTTGCTCACCTCTTGTAAATGCCAAGGTGGTTTGTAGGAAGTGTGAGGAATACTTGGCTTGTTGAAGCTATAGAAGAGGCAGTCTGAAATGCTGCTGGATATGGTTGTTGGATAAAGTGTATTTGCAGTGTTGGTGAGGACTGCCTAGTGGTTTGCCTGCAGGATGCACGCATGGTCTGATTTGCCAGGTGTTCAAACACAGAGCACTAGAAAAAATTCCAGGGACTATGGTCTACATGGTATGAGAAGCTCTAGAGCTAAAGTTTAGGTTGTTGCAGAAGAGGCAATAGACATCCTTGGTAGTGGTGTGATGCAAACAGCTGGGCAGAGACATGGTTCCAGGGTATAGGTAATAGATTTATGGTGAGAGGGACAATTCTTTAGTTGCCAGCATGAACCTTTCTGGATAGATTCGGCCTGTACATTAGATTTAAAGAATTTAAGTTTCTTTTTGCATCTAATAAAACTTAATGTTCTCTAATTTTTATTTTAAAACTCCCTTTGTAATAATCTTAAATATGGAGGCACTTAAAATTCAGTTATGCATTCCTTCAGACAGGACATAAGTCCAAGTTGAAGAAAGAAACAGCAAAGAGTACATTAGGCAAAATCTCAGTTTCAATGCACACAGTCAAACTATGTTAGGTTATAGTACATTATCAGCCAGAGTTGATGTAAGTTAAGATAGGTTTAGCTGATCCAACCTTGAATGTGAATTTTAATATAGCATTTTTAAAGCTGATAGAAAAACAATGATCACTGAGGTGCAAAAATATTTCTACAAGTTAGAGTGAGCACAGACATTTCTGATTAAATAGTTGCAAGTTAAGGAGAATCTTGAAGAGACAAGGTAAGTATTGAAATTACTCTTTGTCATTTTTTGGAGGTGTTAGGTTTGAATAGAAGTAGCATAGTGTCAATACGTTTGATTACTTCATTAGTACTTCAGTCATGCGGAGAGAGATGAGGCTGCAAAGAGGCACACCTGAAAATTATGTTAGTAGATCTGCTTTACGTTATGATTTGAGCAGTTAGTCAGAGTTCAATAGATAGAAGCAGCTTTTAATCTACTTCTGAGTAATGTATGAAACCTGGTTCAAAAAGAACCTTATTTTGAAGATGTGTAATAGTGATGCAAATAGCCTACCTTTTGTTTAACTTAAGGAGAAATAATTAAGGTCGAGAAAGAAAGCTAACAGGTGAATGAAAAACTGGAAAAAGAAAAGAAGTTGTTAGCTGCTCAAAGTAAATGTATACCAAATTAAAAAAAAGCACTCTTGGAGAATTCTAAAAAGTTTCTGTAGCAAAACAGGTTTCTGACAAAAATTGGTAGGTCTGCCCAAATGAGGGGTTGTGAGAGTTAAATTATATATTAAATCTAAACTGGTAATAAGGCTGGCTAACAAAGCCTTTGAAGATCAAATGTGTAAGGAGTTGAGAGCTATTTTAAAGCAGAAAACCTAGGATCATTTCAGCAATTAAGTGACTGTAAAGATGTATAAGGGAGTACAAAAAAGTTGGAATGTGAGGCCATAACACGCGGAGGAAGAAAGTGCTTGGCTTTGTCCTTCTTGGGAAGGAATGCTTTTTTTATGGAGAAGAAGCCTCAGATTATAATTTTGGAGTTTAACACTAACTGTTAAGATAATCAGTAAGAAAATGCAGGTAAGATAACATTTATTCCCAGTCTTGTATTGTGGGGTTTTTTAACAAATGCAGTATGTAACCAATTGCTTAATTAGCCCTGCTTTCAGAGGACTGGGGGATAGCAAACTGGATTTTTTTAAGCAGTGTTTTCCCTATTGCATAAACTCATTAAAACCTATGGAGATTAGAATGAGCTGATTTAAAACAAATAACTAACTAGGTAAACTTTAGAAGGAGATGACATAGTTATGTAGGAAAAGCTTATACATTACAAATGATAGGTACGTATGTGGGTAAGAATGATGTGGTCTGTGTAATCACCTTGTCAGCTGCATTTTGAAAATGTTGTTTGCTAAGGACTCTTCCTGTCATATGATATTCTGATACAGTAAAGGTCCTCTTGTGATAAAATAGCTATTTTGAAAAGCTGATGAACAGATAAAAGTAAGTGATAAGTCATCTCCCAATGGAGGGAGGCCTTTGGGGTGCCTCATTTAAAAAAAAGTGGACAGTAGACAATTTGTCAAAACAAAAACTCTTAGCAGATTTCTAAGCCTCTCTGACTGCAGCAGGTTGCAGAAGGATCTTATTATAGTAAATGGGAAATAAGAGCACATATTAAGGCTGGTGTTGAAATATTATATGTAAAGAAAAATCTTAACTAATACATATTTAGTTATGACTTCTTGATTGGTCATTACTACACATAAGGTCTTTGAATTACTGTGGACTGTTCTATGAAAATACTAGGTTAATAATGTTTGAAACAGTGGGTAAAATGCTTGAAAACAAATACAAAAGCTTTATCGTGATGCTGTATGAAGCAGTGCCATGTTTGTCTAGATGCAGGTAGTTTTCCTTGCCCTACCTTAGAAACAATACAGCAGAACTGGAAAAGTAACACACAAAGGCATGGGACTCAGATAATCGGGGGTCTGGAACTACGTAGAGAAAAAATTAAATACACCAATTTCAGAAGTGGTAATGAAAGATTCTAGAAGTATGCTATACCTGGTTTCAGTTTTATAAAAACAAATGGTAGGGTTTTTTAGCAGTGGATCTGTTTCAATAATGAGAAAAATTAAGTGAGGAAAAGGGACTTTAGTAATTCCTTTTAATAGGAATTAGAAAACTAATTTTCTAAAACTGTCTTTATAAACTGACATTGCTTTAAGTTTACACAGACATACAAGAAGCTAATGAAAAATGTCAGATGAATTTTGTCCTCGGACAGAGGAAGAGGGAAAAGCAGTGTGTACCCCGATAGCTATTAGATGAATTGTTCTTTTGCCACTTTGACTTTGTAGGCTAAACTGGATGGAGCTTGAACCAGGGAAAAGCACTTGCTTAAAACTTGCTTATGAGTGTTGTCCAGTCTCCTAGTGGACCTAAGTACTTTGCTTTCCTGAGATTGCATTAATTGAATTTCTAAATATCAGCTATGTATATTGCTGGTGTAACCCCATCTTTTTATCACAACATAAATAAAGTAGGAACTAAAATGTGATGGGTGCCTTGTTTCTGGAGTTTAGAGTGGTGGCGGGAAACCACCCCATCTTTCTGTGGTGTGCTTTTTGTTTGGTTAGTGATTCATGTGTAAACCTGGTTAATGCAAGTCATACCTTACTTTGAGCTGTACGTGTTGCCATACTGTATTTTACCCCTTCTGGAACATAACTTGGGCAGACAACCCGTTCCAGAAAAATGTATTCTGATTGAAACAGTCTGGATATAATCGTATAATCTCTGCAATCTTTTTTTTTCCTGGAGTACACATTAAAAAAAAAATGTAGACGTTGGTGGGTTGGAGCAAGTCATGAACTGCTTTCTTCAAAATTTTTAATCCCCCCGGTATGTTTTAGTTTCTTTCTTTTTTTTATTTTTACCTGCAGGGATGCCTGCAGTCTGTAATCCGGGTATGGTACCAGTGGCAATACCACCTCCTGCGGTCAACCCTCAGCACTTGTGTAATGAAGAGGACCTGAAATCTATCCAGGACATGTTTCCCAACATGGACAGGGAAGTAATCCGCTCAGTGCTAGAAGCTCAGAGGGGGAACAAGGATGCAGCTATCAACTCCTTGCTTCAGATGGCTGAAGAATCATAGATCCCTACTTCCTGCATAGTCCCCGTCCTCAATGCCACTTATTTTTACTTGCCAAGCCAGGGATTTAGCTAGAGGAAGAATTTCCCAACAGCTTTCTGTTAGCGCATCCTGTGTGAGAGATTATACCCCTTTTCTGCTTGGACATTTGGATCTTCTTCACTTTCTTTCTCAGTCTGTACATACTCAGTTTAGCTTATGTCCTACAATGCAGCATTGAAGCATCTTTATCAGCTGTGCCCTGCGTGACTATATTCTGATGGGGTGGGGAGGAGAGCTGCTTTCCCCCCCCACCTTATTCTTACAAAGGAACTCTATGCAGTACAGGTTTTACTACTGTTTGTTTGCTTGAAAAGAAATTTTTTCTGTGGAGGGTTTGCTCTTTAAACATAACTTGATTTGTTAACATATTTAGGTTTCATCAAGCAGCCTGTTTCTGCCAGACATTAAAAGAAAGATCCTTTCCTTGTCCTGTGGTGTTTAGTTATTGCTGTGATATGTTCAACTGTTTCTGATTAAAGATTTTTTTATTTAATAAGGTGAATTTCTTAGATTGCGCTATTGGTATTTGTAATGAGCATATTCTATTCAATCTAGTCATTGAGCACCAAAGCAATATATTATCTGGCGTGCATTTGGGGCTTTATCCTCCCATATAGAATTGTTATATCTGTAAAATCTTAACAGGTAACTTAACTTGTACAGTTTGTATTGCTGTAGCAGAGAACAGGACTGAGCCCTAATGTACTCCCATAGTTAATTGCACTCTTACTTCTGCATTCCCATGGCTATTCAAAAAATAAGTGCAGAAGGAAACACTTGACACCTGGAAAATTACTGAAGCTGTAAACAATTATTTAGGGTGTTGTCTGATTATAAAGCTTCTTTCTTTACACCTACATTTCATCAAAATTATCATTTTATAACAGTGGAAAAAGTATTGTATTTTCTCCTGTAATCTGAAATAAGCACGAAAAGTAGCTTCAGAATTTTTGAATGGCATTATGAGTTGCTCAGTGACTTGACTACAATTGCCATAGTCAAGTTATTTGATGCAGATAGAAATAAATTGTGAGAGAAAATTAAACATATCGGAGTTATAGTCTGATCCTCAGAGGAGGTTGGAGGTTGCTTGTATTTATTGTTAGTGTTATTTTTTTCAGATAAGTTCATCTTGGAGCTGCAGAATCTTACAGTATGCACCAGTTACACCAGTTGGATAAACTTCTGCTGTGTCTGTTTTTGTAGCTGGTAAAGTAATGCACTTTAAATAGTATGCACCAGTTTATTTTTTCCAGTGATGTGCAATGTTTCTGTTTTTCTTTCTAATATTTGATTTCAAATACTTTCTACAATAGCCATAGACCTTTATATTTTCAAGAGCTGGAATGAATGTACACTTGAAATCTAGGCTCTTGAGCGATTCACGAGAACGTTAAAGCCATGTTTGAAACAGGGGAAAGGGACCCATGTTCTCTTTTTCCCAATACTTTGTTTCATGTCCCATGGTTAAAATACCATCTTTATCTGCTGAAAAGCTGATTTTTATCCCCCCTTCATTCAAGAAGCCTTTAGGTAGCACTGGCAGTAAAGCATGAATATTTTTTTATTATTAAAGTGGTAGTGAAACTTTCAAAATACAGCACCAAAAATCATTCCAGTTTCTGACCTTTTAAAGCTGTCTTTTCATAATATGATTTCAAGTTTTGTTATGAATCCCTTACAATCATAAATTTACCATTGAAAGCATAAGTGTCTTTCTACATCCTCCAATTGGCTTTTCAGTAATGGGATTCAAGGCTATGGTTTCTGTGTGCTTTAGTTATGCAGTCACAATATTTTTATTTTCCAAAATAAAGTGTTAATCAAGAAACTAGTCTTGCCCCATCCCTACAATCATGGTAAATGTTTTGATTGAGTAGGTGTAGAGGCATTTGGTCTTTATAGCACAGTGATTTGTGACATCATCACCCAAAAGGGTAAATCTCGTTAAGTATCTAATGCTTAGATATCTCCAGGAAGAGTCCCTTGCTCTAACTTCTACGCAGATAGCATGAATTGCTAGGGATTGAACAATTCAGGGAAAATGTATATATTTTAATTTTTATATTAAAACATTGGGATCCATAATACAGCTTTTTATAAAAGCAAGTGGTCGTGGTTCAACTTAATGGCTGGTAAATTGTACTGCATCCTATTACAGCTCTATTTCAAGCACTGAATAAACACCTTTCAATCCAAACACCAGGAGGGGTAAGTGCAAATGTTAAGTTAGCCAGGTTTAATAAACAAGTCTCTGGACCTCTTAGGGAGGCTTCTGTTCTTAGAAATTTTTTTAGTTCTAGGCAAATGTTACGCAAAACAGGGTAGATATGAGTTGAAGATGGGAAATGTAGGAGCAGTACGGCCAGTAGATGGATTTCAGCATGTTATGCTATACTTAAGTTTTGTTCTGGGTTTTCTTATCTTGATTTAAGCATTATAGGTGAAGCTCTTATGTCAAGATGTGCTACCTTATCTTTATTAAAAAGAACAAAACCCTGATCATAAGTCTGCTCAGCTTTTCAGCATACATATCCTCTCAGTCAGACTGTTCATTGTCAGGTTTGAATAGGAGAGATGGAAAAAAGGCAGGGAGTGTTTAGGGTCTGTGAAATTAAGATACTGGAACTGAAAGTCTGTTTCTTGATTTAAGACAAATTTTCACTCATGATTGTAGCTTTTGACAAAATGCTAATGGGATAATCCTGTGTTTGATGCTGCTCTTCTGCTCAACAGCTTCAAGCAGCTTGGAGCTAAAGCCAGCTGTATAAGACTGGCATCTGCTAAAAGTTAGTGCTCCTAGTACTAGTTTGAGTCCTGCCAAGAGCCTAAACTTGCTAAAGGTAGGAACATTTTTTGTCTAGTTAGATCCTTGCTACTTACTTCTCTACTGCTCTTTGCATCTGCTGATGGTACTGAATGTTTTTTCCCTTACAAATGTTACTGCTTGTTTGGTTGATATGTAATACCGTACAGAGGATGTTTTTCGCTGTAATAATTCTGGAGACATTGTTTCTCTGTATTGAGGTCCAGTGTCCAAATGTGTTTCTTGCACTCTAAAGTACATTAAGTTTTTCATTCTAATTTAATAAATGTATCATCTAAATGAAAGTGTATTATGTCTCTGTTGGAGAGCACCACAATTTGATTCTTTGTGTATAGACTGATCTTACAATTCAGGTCTCAGTCTTTTTTATTCAGTCTTGTACATTAGTTAGCAAGTTACACTGGTTCTTAATGGGATCATCTGGTGGGACTAACATGGTAAAAGCTCAAAAGTATTTTAAGCATTCATCTCTGGGTAGATGCCTTCTTCTAACTCTTCTAGGTGCTACTTTCTCAAAAAAAGTTACAGTATGCCAGTCTAGAGGACAGAATGAGGCAGTAGTGAGATTGCATTGTTCGAAGGAAAATGTTGGAGGGTAAGGGACGAGGGAAGAACAGTGTGTGGTTATGGAGAAAATCCTCTGCATTATGAAGGGATTGAAACTCTCTAGATGAGTGGTGTCCAAATGAAGAGTAATGAAATAGACCTTGTTATGTGCTATTTTAGCTACAGTAAGAACTGGCTTTATCTGCTAATCTGTAATTAATGAGTTTTAAAGATTTGGTTTACGTAGCATCTCTTAGCTTTACAGTCAATCATAGAAGTAATCTGAGGTCCTCTTATTTAAAAGGATTGCTATCTATGCTCAGTGATTATTAATCAAATGCTAGTCTGTAGTGTTAGTGTATTATCAAGCTAACATTTTGGGTTTTACTGTCCTGTTCAGAGTGTTTTTTATAAGGAGTTTATTTTTTTTAACAAATGATAGTTGAAAGGAATCTTTCACAACTGAGTTTCCTTTATTTCCTTAATGTACTTAGCACCTACTACGAAATTAACTGTGTTCAAATTGTTCTTTGTGCTAGCCTGTGTCACTTTCTATCCCAATTTGTGTTCTGAAGTTTACAGTTTGCCTTCGCATTTCTCCAGTGCATGGAAAGATAAGAAAAGTGAGAATTAATTTACTTAAATGTTGGTGTTCTTGTGGCTGATAAAGCATGTATTTAGCATTTTAATATTTATTAGCTTTTCATTTCAATGCTAATCAACCAGTGATGATGTGTGGGGGTGTAAAGAGAAGTAGTGTATCTTGAATTATTAAAACATTTAATTACATCAATGAGAACAGGATGTCTAGGAAGAAATGCAAATATGTGTTTTCTTAGTATAAGTAGGAAAAATGACACCCCATATTAACAATCTTCTCTGAAGTTTTAAGTTGTAGCCTACTGAAGGCTTCAACTTTCTCTCCTAGATCTTCAGGAAGCTTGCTTAGAAACACAAGCTGATCTGTTTTTATACTACAACATATTTTAGAAGGATTTTTGTTACTATCTTGCCAAAAAGCATAATTAGTTTTGTAAGAACAAATAGTCTATACTTACAGTATAAGTAACTCTTGAAATACAATTTGCATATAGGTGAGAGAAGTGAATTTGTGGAAAGCGATTAGATTGAAATTGATCTTAGCTATGTCTGTGTTTCCATGTGTGGGAGAACTATGAAAGTACTGCTGTTTGGAGTATTCAAAGAATTCAGTTAGAACATGTTTTAAACATTAAGTGTACTAATCTGAAATATGAAGCAGACTAGATACAAATGGACAACTTTTATAATTTTAATGCATTTACTATTGGAAGAGAATGAAGGTTGATTCAATTTATTTTAAAATTATCTCCAGTTATAAAATAACTACAGTGAATGAAGTATACTGACCTTATCTCCCATGTCTGTGCTGTCTGTGTTTATGGATTAGATTCAGGAGCTTGGCACTGTGTCACAGGACAATGTTTTCTCACCTTGAATGCATAATTTCTGTGATAGCAGTCAGCTTAATGTGGAGCATTCGGGTTGATCTAAAATGCTTAATGCTATTTTAAAAATGTATCACTAAGTAATTATAAAAGTGCACATAGTGGGGGGAATGGTGCTCCGCACAGCATGCAAACCTCCTCCGTGACTACCTCATCTTCAGAGGTGCTCTTATATAATAGGTACAAGGCTCTGCAAGGGGAACCAAACAATGACAAGGACAACAGCTCAATCTAGGCTGGAGGTGTCACCAAGGTTAAGTTGGCCTATGTGCTGTGTCAGAATGACTTCCATGAAGAAAAAAAGATGGGTCATTGTCACAGAAGACTCTTTTGAGGGGAACAGAAGGTCCAATTTGCTGACCAGACCAACTTCTTAGGGAAGTCTGCTGCCTCCCTGGAGCCCGGGTTAAAGATGTGATGAGAACTTCCTACCCTGGTAATGGCCTGAGATTATTATCTGCTATTGATTATTTTTTTAAAATGTAGACAGCAATGAAGTTGCACTAAAGTCCAAAGGCAATCAAAAGAGACTTCAGGGCCTTGGGACGACTGGTTAAGGGATCAGGAGCACAAGTACTGTTGCTCTCTATCCTTCCAGTTGCAGGGAGTGATGAGGGAATGTCGTGGTTCAGCCCCAGTCGGTAACTAAACACCCATGCGGCTGCTCGCTCGCTCCCTCCACCCCTGTGGGATGGGGGAGAGAATTGGAGGAGCAAAAGTAAGAAAACTTGTGGGTTGAGGTAAGAACAGTTTCATAATTAAAGTAGTAATGATGATAATCATTATCATAATGATGATGATAATGTAATGAAAAGGAAAAGAGGGAAAAGGGAAAAATAAACACAAGCAATACAGTCCCTCACTACCTGCTGACTGATGCTGCCTGTCCCCAAGTCATGATTGCTACCTGTGTCCCCTGGCCAGCTCCTCCCAGTTAATACACGGGGCATGACATTACATGATACAGGATATCCCTTTGGCCAGTTTGAATCAGCTCTCTTAGCTGTGCTCCCTCCCCTCCTGGCTTCTTGTGCACCTGGCAGAGCATGGGGAGCTACAAAAGTCCTTGACTGGTATAAGCACTACCCAGCAACAACTAAAACATCGGTGTGTTATCAACTTTATTTTCATACTAAGTCCAAAGCACAGCACTATGCCAGCTACAGTGAAAAAAATTAACTCTATCCCAGCTGAAACCATGACAGGGAAGAAACATAACTATGTAAAATTATGGAGAGGTTTATTCTGGGATTTACTGAAAAACACTTGGGAGACAATGCAGGCATTGGTCACAGCCAACAGGCTTGTGAGGGGAAAGTTCTGCTTAACTAACCTAATCCTTTTATGACAAGGTTATAAAAGTAGTTGACCAAGGGAAGCCAGTAGAAAAGTTGTTTTGGGATTTTAGCAAAGCTTTTGATAACTGTCTCTGAGTATCCTTCTGGACAAAATGTCCAGCATATGGCTTGACAAGTCCATAATAGGTTGCATGAGGAACTGGCTGATGGGTCATCTCAAAGGGTTATAATAAACAGGGTTACGTCAGGCTGGTGCCAGTCACCAGTGGGGCTCCTCAGGGCTTGATTTCAATTTTTTTTTATAAATGGCCTGAATGCAAGAGTCAAATTACATTAAGCTTGCTGCTGATACTGAATTAGTAGGAGCTGTGGACTCCCTTGAGGGTAGAGAGGCTTTACAGAGAGATCTGGACAGGCTAGAGAGATGGGCAATCACCAACTGTATGAAATTTAACAAAAACAAATGCCAGATTCCACACCTGGGATGGAGTAATCCTGGTTATACATGCAAATTGGGAGACAAGAGGCTGCAGCACAGCCCTGCAGAAAGAGATGTGGAGATCTGGGTTGATGGCAAGTTGAATGAATATGAGTCAACAGTGTGCCCTGGCAGCCAGAAGGGCCAACTAAGTCCTGGTGTGCATCAAGCATGGCACAGCTAGTCAGCTGAGGGAGGTGACTGTCCCACTCCACGCTGCACTAGTGCAGCCCCACCTTGAGCACTGTGCGCAGTTTTGGGCATCTCAATGTTAGAAGGACATCAGACTGTTAGAGAGTGCCCAGAGGAGTGTGACCAAGATGGTGACAGGTCTTGAGGGTGAGACTCGTGAGGAGCAGCTAAGGTCACTTGGCTTGTTCAGCTTGGAGAAGAGAAGGCTGAGGGGGGACCTCATTGCAGTCTACAACTTCCTCAAGAGGAGCAGGAGAGGGGGAGGTACTGATCTCCTCTGTCTGGTGACCAGCAATAGGACATCAAGAAATGGTATGAAGCTGCATTATGGGAAGTTCAGACTGGATATTAGGGAAAGGCTCTTCACTGAGAGGGTGGTCAGTCACTGGAACAGGCTTCTCAGGGAAGTGGCCATGGCACCAAGCCTGTCAGAGTTCAAGGAGCATCTGGACGTTGTTCTTAGTCATATGGTTCAGGTTTAGGTACTCCTGTGAGGAGCAGGGAGTTGGACTTGGTGGCTCTTGTGGGCCCCTTCCAACTTGAGGTATTCTGTGATAGCAGATATTATTTAGAGCCAGCTCACTATAAAATGGAATTTATTCTGTTCTCAAATGATGCAGTATGAATTAACAAGCTTGCTTGATATCATAAGATTATTAATTTTTATTTTAATGTGGCATGTGAATAAACTGGCAACAATTTCCATTTAATTTCATGGCTGGGTGGTAACTCTGAAAGTCCAGAAGATGCTTCATATAGTTTCAACTAATACAGCTGTGCTTGGAATAAATCTTCAGGAAAATAGAGATCCAGATAGCTGAGAATAGCATCACTTCAGCTCCCCAACTTTAAGGTGTCTAGGTTTTGAGCTTTATAGAGGGAGGTTGATTTATACCTTTGTCCTAATGAATTTGCAATGCTGACTTCTGTAGTGACTTCTTATCTGGGCCTGATAATTTCATTTTCTGTTGTTTTGAAGAATGAAAATACCAACCACTCTGCTTGTTCTAGTAGATATTTCCAAGCTTAAAACCTTTTGTAGTGAGTCTGTTAATCAGTGCCTGTCCTGTTTTTTTGATTGTCATGTACAGGACAATACAGGACTCTAAATTTGTGTGATATAGAGCCTCATTACCTGAGAACCAGGGCTCAGCCTTCATGTTGAGTGAATTAACTTAACGTGATCTGTGTCTTCACTATTGAAATATAGCGGAAGTGCTAAAATGTACCTCAGAAATAGCTCAGCCCATTGAGCTAATCTGAATATTTTTATATTGAAGGTGATCCATTGCTGCTATCTTCAGTGGGGGGGAACAAAATGGACAGTGAAAGCAGCTGGGAAAATCAGGGGAGCTTCATTACCTTAGTGTTGTGGTATAGTCAGCTGTCAGCAAACAGCATGACCCTAAGGACTGTCTTTGTATAAGCAACCACAGAGTTTCTGTGATGCTAGATGTTAGAACACAGTATTTCTGTTTCTTTGGTTGTCTCTTTTATGTTTTAAATAAAAATGCTTGCTTGTTCTATTATGTGAGTTGGATTGGATGGGGTGAAGGAAGCTTATGCAAAAGAAATTCTCAATCCTTTTCTACTTGGAGGCAAAATCTAGTTAAGAACCTTTTACTTCTCTAGAGAGGAAAAAGAAGAGGCTTTAGAAAGAGGAGTAAGTAAAAATTCATTTAAGGTCTGCATTATCTTAATTCTTAGATTCCAAGCTAGTGTATCTATGATTTTTGTAACAAAAATAAATGGAGTATGATTGGTCATTTAAAGGTGGTCGGCATGCCATGTTTTAATGGTCCCTTCTGACAGTGTGTAGAAAGGAGGTATTCCTTGGTTTGTAGCCAACTCCTAAAAGTTCTGGATCCCCAAAATAATGAAAGTGTTAGGGCTCTGTATGGTGCTCAGACATTGGGCAAGCCCTTTTGCACATACCTCCTGTGTGGATCTTTCAGGATTATAGCTAACAGAAGTATAAAGTTCACTTACTACTGGCACAGTATTTGGAGAGCCTTATAAGGCAAATCAGTGACTTATCCTCCTGTTGGCAACATAATCTTGAGGCTCAGGAAATGGAAGTGTGACAACAGGAGATAGAAGAGTAAAGGTATCCATAAGAATGATCTGGTATAACCACAAAAACCCCACTAATCAAGGTTATCTCTTCTAAGCGGTGAATTATGGTGATTATTTTTTCATGAACGCAGTACATGAACACTGAGGATTGCAATGGCATCTTCAAATTAAACTCATGGGTTATCGATCAGCTACCTGGAAATGTAGTGTTCAGCTTGGAGAAATACCGTCTACATGTTCCATATTTTGGGAATTTAAAATAAAAAAATAACTTTACATGCTAATATAATTGATCTGATGGATGCACATGCTCTGCAAGGCTTAGTGTTTCTGTTAGAATTAATGGAACAGCTCCTGGTTTAGTTTCCTGTAGAGAAGCAAATAATGACCACTAGAGGGCAGCTTAAGAATTGAACTGAAATGTACTGCTGTTAATACAGTGCTTAAAATAGTTTAGGAAACCTGCAGGCCAGAAAATGTTAGGGAAGCTTTGTAACTGGTGAACGTGGTACTAAATACTTGGAATATAGGGGCTAGGGAGTTAGGGCGAAAAGCATGCAAATTTCATTGGCCTCAGTCTGAACTCAAAACCAACATTAGAAGTGTTTACAGATGGATGTTTGTTTTAGGTTACATAAGTGTTGCTGGGTTTTTTCACTCTGCATCCTGACCTATCAGCTCTGCAGGCATCATTTTGTCTTGCCTGGATTAACACTGCCTGTTCTGCATTATAACACTAGGCCTAAGCTGGCTGGCACACATGAATGCCTTTCACATAAGACCTCCTGCAGCCAGCAGTGCTGGTTTTTCACTCACTGCAGTACAGTTCCAGATCCCATCAGGCTCTCTCTGTTCTGGTGCTATGTCCAAAGTGCTAACCCCTCTGAAAGCCATACTGAAGCTGTCGAACTGCTTGACCCACTGGTCACTCTGTTCAGGACTGTTTGGATGTCTCCTCATACCTGGTGTTCAGGGCCTGAGGATGCAGTGGTGAAATTGTGGAACAGGTGGCACTTGGCTGGTCTGGCTTCAGCCCAGGTTACCTATGAAAAGTGGCTTATTACTAGGTTGGAGAAGGTGCGGGGAGTGGCACAGCTGCCTGCTCTGCTGTCACAGCTAGGAGCCTTGCCTGGAGCCTGTGTACCTGCTGTGGGACAGGCAAACCATGGGGAGCCGAGAGGCAGATGGAGTTCAGCGGTAAAATGTGAAGCTGACAAACCTGCCTACTTCTCCCCCCTGGTTATTCCTAACATGATATCAGGTTGTGCCTGTGAAGGCCAATATTTTCATTCAGGGGTTGAATTTCACTTCTAAATAAGCATGTATAAAAGGTGCAATTATTTGATCAAACAGTTCCTCTATTTTTCAGCTAAGGCTTCAGTGCAGATTTCAGGCTTTGTGTTATAACAGCTACCTATAAGGTAAATGCTCCAAATGGATCAGGTAAACATGATGAGCTACTGTGTGAAAAGGCACCCAATTTTCTCACTAGTGTAAATCAAAATCTTTTAGATGGCACAGGAAAGAAATGCACAGTTTAAAAACATATCCTGAACTTATTTGTGAATATTGTGACAGTTACAGGCAGGAGAGTTTTCGGATTTTACTAAGTTCATTGACTTCACCTTAAACAATCTTCAACTAACTAGAGCTTTTTTAATATAATTTGTTTTTTTAACTGAAGAAGCAAGTGCTTATTTCTAAGTGGTCTGATTTCTTTTTGTCTAGAACATGAAATGGTAGTGATTCATGAAGTTTTCCCTTTTTTTTTACTTCTGGACCTTTCCACTAATGACAGGGAAAACAAGCTACAGCCTGCCTGTTATCCCACCACCCTGGCAACTACAATACAGTAAGCAAATGAGAGTTTTTTTTTAATCTCTGTACCTTTTATGCCAGTGAGCAGAGGTACTTAAACCTGGCTGAGGGAATTTAACCTCACCCAGGAAAAGGGTTTTGATAGTGTTTTCATTCCTAAAAGCTGCTAGAGAACATACACAGCTGAGTGAGAAAACTCCCTGATGCCATTGGGCTCTCTGTCATCTAGATAATGCAGCTGAGTATCAAACAGTCACCAAAATGAAAAAATGCTGGAAGTTTTATTGATGAAATAAGAGACAAAATGAACAGGAAAATGGTCTTCATGTTGCTGTAATGTCTGTTAGGACCATTACATCCATAAAAATGATCTGCAGTAAAGCTTTCTCTAGGCACAAGAGTTAAGTTCAATGTAGCTACAATGTTTTCTGGTTTTTGTTTTTTTGGAGACTCCTTAAAACTACTTGGCAAAACTTCCATTTTGTGATTGAATGGAAATATATTTGCCTACTTCCATAATTTACACAAAGGTATTTTACACAGTCATCTATTTTTACCCTTCAATATTGTATCACTTAAAAAAAAAAAAACCCCAAACAATTGAATTATTTGACTTTTTTTACAAGTAAGAAAAGAGAAAATGTGATAACAGAAACTGAAGTAAGTTCTGTTAAAGGCAGAGCACAAGTTATTTGGGGGAAATATGATTCCAGCTTCCCTAGGATCTCTTTCTTTTTGGAATGATCATATCTATCTTCTGATTTGCTGATTTTTCCATTGGAAGCCATGTGCTGCAGAGGATTCTGAAGTGCATGCATTCATACACTGGCATTGTTCCACATAGATATACTTATAATTTATGCTTGTCCCATTTTGGCAGGTCAGGGTCACATCTCTTGTATGGCTGCTGAACTCCTGGCAGCAACTACACTCACGTTGCATCAGGTTTGTTTCAAGAGAATACCTGTGTTCCGCCAGGAAAAGAAAATACATCTTCTCATTAAAAACCGACACAGAACCCCCACCCCACACACCACCCTCCATGACTTTTGTTTTGGGCTTTGTTGGGGGCTTTGGGAGTGTGGTGTGTTTTTTCCATCCTCTCTTCGTCCCTCCCACACACACTTACAAATGTGATTTTAATTACGTGTCTCTTCAATAGTGAAACTGTTCCTGTTTCCATTGAGTCTCAGGCCACTCAGTGAAACCATATGAACACATTAATTTTGTTGCCATTCTGTAATCATAGAATCATTTTGATTGGAAAAGACCCTTAAGATCAAGTCCAACTGTAAATCTTGAACCACCAAGTCCACCACTAAACCATGTACCTAAGTGCCACATTTACACATCTTTTAAATATCTTTTAAATACACCATCAGGGATGGTGACTCAACCACTTCCCTGGGAAGCCTGATCCAATTCCTGACAACCCCTTCAGTGAAGAAATTTTTCCTAATATCCAATCTAAACCTCTCCTTGTACAACTTGAGGCTGTTTCTTCTCATCATATCACTTGTTACTTGGGAGAAGAGACCAACACCCACCTCACTACAACCTCCTTTCAGGTAGCTGTAGGGAGTGATAAAGTCTCCCCTCAGCCTCCTTTTCTCCAGGCTAAAAAATCCCACCTCCCTCAGCTGCTCCTCATAAGCCTTGTTCTCCAGAACCTTCACCAGCTTCATTGCCCGTCTCTGGACATGCTCCAGTAGCTCAATGTCTTTCTTGTAGTGAGGGGCCCAAAACGGAACACAGTATTTGAGGTGTGGCCTCTCCAGTGCCGAGTACAGGGGGACAATCACTTCCCTACTCCTGCTGGCCCTTGGCCTTGTTGAACCTCATACAATTGACCTCAGGCCATTGATTCAACCTGTCCAGATTCCTCTGTACAGCCTTCCTACCCTCCAGCAGATCAACACTCCCGCCCAACTTTGTGTTGTCTGCAAATTTACTGAGGGTGCACTTGATCCCCTCATCCAGATCATTGATAAAGATATTAAACAGAACTGGCTCCAGTACTGAGCCCTGGGGAACACCACTTGTGACCGGCCACCAACAGGAGTTAACTCCATTCACCACAACTCTGGGCCTGGCCATCCAGCCAGTTTTTTAACCCAGTGAAGAGTATGCCCCTCCAAGCCATGAGCAGCCAGTTTCTCAAGGAGAATGTTGTGGGAACAGAGTCAAAGGCTTTACTAAAGTTCAGGTAAACAACATCCACAGCCTTTTCCTCGTCTGCTAAGTGGGTCCCCTTGTCATAGAAGGAGATCAGGTTAGTCCATCAGGACCTGCCTTTTCTAAACCCCTGGTGACTGGGCCTGATCACCTGGTTGTTCAGTATGTGCTGTGTGATGGCACTCATGATGATCTGCTCCATAACCTTCCCAGGACCGAGGTCAGGCTGACAGGCCTGTAGTTCCCTGGATTCTCCTTCCAGCCCTTCTTGTTAGATGGGTGTCACATTTGCTACCCTCCATTTAACTGGGACCTCCCTGGTTAGCCAGGACTGCTGACAAATGATGGAAAGGTACTGAGGGAGCTGATGGAAACCCCCTTGTGTATTGATTAACTTGAGAGACTGTTAGTATAAATGAAGCCATAGAGATGCTAAGTTAAGTTTTTGGAACTTACACTGATGAGCCAGGACAACTTCCTTCACAATACGCGAGCTCAACAGGTTCAGAAGATTCACAGTCACCGTGGTGGATCACAGATTTTTTGCTGTAAGGTTTACAGGTGGCAGCTTCATAAGAAGAGGGGGGGAAAAATATATGCTTCAAATCTCTAGTTCAGAACTAAAAGAATGCTAAAACAATTTCCAAGTGCATAATGTCTGATTATTGAGACACTGAGGTATGTGACATTGGCAAGAGGATACTGTGTAATGTATCTGGAGTTTTCAGGTTATTCTGCTTTACAGTGTCTTTGGAAGATAATGCAGAGGCTTAAGCATTTGTGGTTTGAGCTGTGGTATTCAGTATCAAGAAAACAAATTTGCTTTTTGCTCTTCAATAATCAGTGAAACGTGGGGTCTTGATAAATAGAATAAGTGAAAACTGGAGGAGTGAAGAATCCTTCCATCTACTCAGAGACAGAAATTGAATATAGCACTCCAAGCAGAACACAGCATTACTTACGTTTACATATTTTGCAGCAGCCGTCAGGAGTAGTGTCTGCTTCCTCCTTTGTAGAAGTAAAGAGGCAAGAATGTATTAATGCACAGATGTCAATCATGAGTAAGAATATGAGTTGGCATTACTGATACTGGGCAGAAGGCTCCTCTGTGATATACACTAAATGAAGCTTTGGATTACTTACTTACCTTGTTACAGCAAGGTTGATTTCATTCTTAAGGCATTCCTATACCTTCAGTGAAAGCGATTTGTTTTATTATTCCTTGTCCACCCTCCCCTTTTTCTTATAAACTGCATTCAATCGATGAATAATTGATTAAAACTTACAGGATCGCACTCTCCTGGGTTGTACTCGGGGCATATTCTTTTAGTTTGGACTGCAACAAACTGATCTTCAATTTTTTCACATTTGTAATGGCTGCAATGATCGAGTGACATGGTCTCATTAACCTAAGATTTTTGTAAGAAAAGAAAATATTTTTTTTGTGATCAGGTATAGTGTGATTAGTTCAAAAACATCTGAGCTAAATAAGTTCTCACATGTGAAAGATTCTCACATGCTTCTGAACATCTTTCAAGTGACAAAAGCAAAATTTTGCAAACTGTGGCTAGCTTAAAAGTTTAAGTCCTGTACCTGAACAGTCAGACCACAAATGAGAAACCATTGCCCAGTTAACCACATGTATCAATAATTTGTTATTCCAAGTAAATGTTGAATTTGGAAAACTGGTGTCTTGTTTTCAGTGTTAATTAGATTTTTACTAGTAGGGGTCATGAGTTGACTCCTAGCTGTTCTAACCTGTACTGCCTAATACGGAGATCTGAAAATGACAGGAATACTTACCTGGAGCACATGAATAGTGTTGTTACTGAGTTTGACTTGGCAAGCTATCTGAATACACTTCCCACAGCACTCTCCATCCTCAGTCACATATTGATAACCCTACCCACAAGGAGATGAAAGAGAAATTTTGTTGAGTTGGTGATGGAGAATTCTAGTCGTCTTGTAATTGAGGGGTGACTCTGCAGCCTAGAGAATCTGAACTCACCGGTGGGCAAGATGTGCTACAATTAATTGGTTCACAATGCACAATATTCCCCCCAGCTGCTTTATCTTCCTCAGAAGTGCAGGTACAATTCTTACATGGTTTGATTACTGTTGACATTCCAACCTGGAAGACAGAAAGAAAAGATACTCATTTCTATATAATGTATAGGCAGAGTTGAAAGCCTTGGTGAGAACCATTAAGGTTGTTGAAATGCACGTGTGACTGAGTTGTTCAACTATCTTTGAACAAGATAAAGTTGTTTGGCTTTATGTCTTGCAAGAAAACATACATCGGGATGAAACTAATGAAGCACTATAAAAAAGAAAAGTAAATTAATAAAATGCAGGTAAGACTGGTTTGTACTGCCTCATTATTTTACCAGCTTTTCAATGCTCCATTTAAGATTTTTTTTCCCTGTAAGTCATGTTCAGTAGTTATAAAAATTATAATTAACAAATGGTGATTAAATCAATTGGATACCTATGCAGATACATGAGCAGAGATACAAATTAACAAAGGGATTTTAGTCGTTCTGGAATTTCTGTTTTTTTCAAAATTCAAATGTTCATTTCATGACATTGTGATGTCATGTGACATGATCATGTCAACCACATGATATGTTTCATCATGTGAAAAACACACACATGATGATATGTTCATCAATTCAAAACATTAATTTCAACAAGTGAAAACTCAGTTTTTGAGAAAACTGAACCCAAAAGGCTCCAGAGCTAATGTTTACATTTTGGCTAAATGACCTAAGTACCAATTTTAGCAGAAGATTTAAGCAAAAATCCTAGCTTTATGTTTGAAGGTTCTCTGGGCTTATTTCAAAGAATTATTGAGTTTGGGCTATTCATCAGCTTGTTTGGAAAATTCATTAATTCCAGAAGTGGGAGAGAGCTTAAAAACTAAGTATGTCACTAAAAATGGTATACTCTTGTTTTACACTACATGTTGAGGAACTCTTTGGTGACAATTTTTTTTTTTTTTTGACATTAGGAAAAAAATAAGTTCCAGTTAAGGGCTAGAGATAAGAACAGCATATACTGGGAAAAGAACTTTCTCAAAGGCTGATTTTAGGAAAGGTGTAGATTTCACTTTCAGCAATATACCACTATAACATTCTCACCATGTATATTGTACCATTAATATTACAGGTTCCAGGTATTCGACCTGAAAAACAAAGAAAAAAATAATTTCAGTGTAAACTCAGATGTGAGACTTCCTGAGAAGTCCAGATGTTATCAAGGTTTGTTTTAGTAACACAGAGATATGGAAAACTTGAATCCCCAGTACGTGCTTAGACCTCATATTTAGTATAGCTGGATGTTTAAGTAAAGTTTCATCTTTGTAATTAGCTAGAAGAGTTGAGAAGGAATGGCTTCAGGCTCGAGCTATACATGAAGAATCCCTTTTTGCCCTTTCGAAGTCAGGTTCACTTCAAATTAAATTAGTTATTTCCTCTTTGAACCCTAGAAGTCCAGTAACCTTCAAAGATGCCTTTCTAATTGTTTCTTTGTGACTTCTCAGAACATGGCTTGAATGGAAGATTGACTCGGAGTGGGAAAAAGGTATTCTTATTGTGGTCGTATAAATAATTTTATAATACAATAGAGCCTATTCATGTCTTTCACAGAACTACTTCAAACTTGGCTGTTCCTTTGTTTTGATCTTCCCATTTTGGGCTTAATTTATAGCTACCTTTTTAAATACACATATAAGTATATGTGTATAAAAATATATGTATATAAAAATGTATGTATACAAATAAGCATATGTAACTTGGATTTTTAAATTTTCATGAGCATTCAACAACAGTGTAACTATATTAATTTTCATGCACTGACAATTCAGTTACTTTGTATTGCTTTGTGTTACTTGCTTTTGCAGTTAAGATTTCTGCTGGTTTATTTTTATGTTTATGCATCCTAGTTTAGCTACAGTTAAATAAAAATATTAAATAAAATGCATTAATAACCTTTATGAGTACAGATACAGAGGTAGTTGAGCTACATAGACCACTTGAAGGTTCAAAGTACTATCCTGCTCTCCCACCCATTCCAATTCTCTCAGCAAACTTCATTGAAAACAACGCTTTGTTTTTAAATAAAATTCTGATGCATATTTAGTCAAAAATTGATGCGTGTTTGCTGAGACAGAACAATTTAAGGAAGCTACTACTGTTTTTGTGATACATGAAGAACTTGCTTAGATATTAACAGATGCAAATATAATTTACCAGAGTGTGTATATATGTATTTTTAATACTTACGGCATTCAAGTTCAGGACAACATGGTATTTTTTGTGGTTGTACAGGCATGGCAACAAATCCTAGGTCACAAAATAGCGTCTGAACTGTTTGGCATGGGAGCTGCTCGCATTTTACAGTAGTAGTGAAGGGGTCACAGATGCACTGCTGGCAATTACTTGTCCAGTTCTCTCCAGCCTGAAAAACACGTAAATGATTGATTTTTAAGCGTTCTCTCACCCTTGTTGTCCTGGGTCACCTTGAGATAGACCCTCAAAATTGGTAGGGGGTTCAGATTAACGTTTTCTTAGCAAATTATTTCAGGCCTTAAGAGCAGGGAAGCTGAGAACAATCACAGAAATTTCTCTGTGTAGAAGGAATGAGATTTTAACACTTTCATAGCTGGTCTACTTATTTCTATGACATTTAAATGTCATAGAATGTGATAGAATGTAATTTGTAATGTGACCAACTTTTTTATTGAAATATGTACAAGTTGATTTGAATTGATTGTTAAAGGACAGAAATTGGGCTGGTTTTGCAATGATGATATATTAGAAAATAATGAGGGGAACTACCTTTCGTGGAGGACTGACATCAGTACAGTTTATTTCTACTGAAGTTGTGAGGGATGTTGCTGTGGTTGGTGAGACAGAAGACAATACACGTTCTGTGGATGAGGCAGCTTGTGTTGTGGTTTCTGAGGTGACTGAAGTGAAAGGAGTTGTTGAAGGACATGGCCCCTGAAATGGGTCAATTTCACATTCCTTGCTGCAAAGTGCATAAAAAATACAGCCAGCCTTATCTGTTCTCTTGTATACCACTTCCCCTGTGGAGAAAAATTGGAGAAATTAAAAGACCAATGAAAATACTTAAGAAAAAAAAACCCAAGAAAATATAAAGTGTATTCACATATAAAAAGGTCTATGTTTGGATGATTTTAAGGGGTTATCTTTAATTGAATAGAGTATTAAGGGTTTATATTGCTTATGAAAATTTTATAACCATAAAATAAGACACCTACCAGGAGAAAAAAAATTAGTAGACACATGACAAAAACATGGAGTTGTTCCACTTGATGTGAAATATGTACTTGCTTCTGTTGTGACAGGTGTGCTGGGGAAAGAACTGAAGATTGCAGACGTGCTTGTTGTAACATGACTTGATTGTGATGTACCAGTTGTAGCTACTGTTAAGCACAAGACATACTTTAGTTTGCAAAACAAGCTTTTGATCTCATAACTATCATATTGGAGAGGACTGTTCAATATTCTGGCAAAACAGCCAACATGTTTGTTACATTGTACTATTTCACCTACTGCTAAATAGATATTGTGTAAAACTATTAGCTCTACGCTGAATATCATCTGGGGTTTGGCGAATCTTGTGACATGTAGCTGTAAGGTTTTCAAAAGTTTTAAAGTCACCACTGTCTCCCTTGATCTCATGAAAAGTAATATCAAGACATGGAGTCCAATCAGATACTTGTCCAACACAGATACTAGTAGCAGAGGGACAGATAGATGAAAAAGTGGTTTATGTTGGAAGAAATAGGTATAGAGGAAGAAGTGATAGAACACAATGAGCCCAACTGTGTTCTACAGAAATAGCTGTTTGAAACATTTCCAGAGATAGACAATGACACACCTGGGCTGCTTGTGGTTGTGAAATTTGTGAGAAACACAGTGGTGGCAGTACTTCGTCCAGTAGAAGAAACAGATGTTGGGAGAATAGAACCACCTATCTTGGTTGGAATGCCTGAATGGGTGAGGGTGGAGGCAGTAGTGGGTGATGTTGGAGGCTGTGTTGCGATGGTGGAGGTTTCTTCTGGAGCAGACGTGGTTTTGGATGTTGTGGTGCTTGCCATAGTAGTCCTGGAGGTGCTGACAGTGCTAGTGGCTGGAGTGAGCCGTGTTGGCGTTGGTGTGATGGTGGTTGTTCTTTCTGTCAGAGGTGTAGAGGTCTTGGTGGTGCTGGAGCCGCTGGTTGTGGTGATGATGGTTGTTCTTTGTGCTGGTGGTGCAGTGGAACTGTGGACAAGCGTGGTGGCGGCGGTGGTTGTTTTTGGTGTCTGGGTGAGGGTGGAGGCAGTAGTGGGTGATGTTGGAGGCTCTGTTGTGGTGGTGGAGGTTTCTTCTGGAGCAGACGTGGCTTTGGATGTTGTGGTGCTTGCCATAGTAGTCCTGGAGGTGCTGACAGTGCTAGTGGTTGGGGTGCGCCCTGCTGGCGTTGGTGTGATGGTGGTTGTTCTTTCTGTCAGAGGTGTAGAGGTCTTGGTGGTGCTGGAGCCGCTGGTTGTGGTGATGATGGTTGTTCTTTGTGCTGGTGGTGCAGTGGAACTGTGGACAAGCGTGGTGGCGGCGGTGGTTGTTTTTGGTGTCTGGGTGAGGGTGGAGGCAGTAGTGGGTGATGTTGGAGGCTGTTTTGCAATGGTGGAGGTTTCTGCAGGAGAGGCTGTGCTGGATGAGCCTTCAGTGCTGAGTGTGGTTTCTGATGATAGCAGGCAGTGGTAATTGTCACAGCACTTCACCTGGACCTCATAGTTGAAGCACATGGGGTACTTTTTGATCTGGTCCTTATTTCTGCACACAAGCCCAATGTCAAGGCTGCACTCAATTATCTGTCCCAGCTGGTCCAGACTCCTTTCAGGGTAATCTTTAGCCCGGCATTTGATGTCCTCTGGCTTGTCACACAGTGCATGCCCAGCAGCTCGGATTTTTGCAAATGTTTCCATGTCTCCATTTTGGCTACCAGGGCTAGGGGAATGCACATCAAACCACTGCGTCCAGGTACAGTGCTGCTGGCAGCTCATTGTGGTCATGGAGGTGACGACAGTGGTGGCAGTAGTGGGTGCTGAGGTGGGCAGTGTTGGTGTAGGTGTGATGGTGGTTGTGCCTCCTGTCGGAGATGGAGAGATCTTGGTGGTGCTGGCCACGTTAATGGGTGTGGTGATGGTTGTTCTTTGTGCTGGTGGTGCAGTGGAACTGTGGACAAGCGTGGTGACAGCGGTGGTAGTTTTTGGTGTCTGGGTGAGGGTGGAGGCAGTAGTGGGTGATGTTGGAGGCTGTGTTGCGATGGTGGAGGTTTCTTCTGGAGCAGACGTGGTTTTGGATGTTGTGGTGCTTGCCATAGTAGTCCTGGAGGTGCTGACAGTGCTAGTGGCTGGAGTGAGCCGTGTTGGCGTTGGTATGATGGTGGTGGTTCTTTCTGTCAGAGGTGTAGAGGTCTTGGTGGTGCTGGAGCCGCTGGTTGTGGTGATGATGGTTGTTCTTTGTGCTGGTGGTGCAGTGGAACTGTGGACAAGCGTGGTGGCGGCGGTGGTTGTTTTTGGTGTCTGGGTGAGGGTGGAGGCAGTAGTGGGTGATGTTGGAGGCTGTGTTGCGGTGGTGGAGGTTTCTTCTGGAGCAGACGTGGCTTTGGATGTTGTGGTGCTTGCCATTGTAGTCCTGGAGGTGCTGACAGTGCTACTGGCTGGAGTGAGCCGTGTTGGCGTTGGTGTGATGGTGGTTGTTCTTTCTGTCAGAGGTGTAGAGGTCTTGGTGGTGCTGGAGCTGCTGGTTGTGGTGATGATGGTTGTTCTTTGTGCTGGTGGTGCAGTGGAACTGTGGACAAGCGTGGTGGCGGCGGTGGTTGTTTTTGGTGTCTGGGTGAGAGTGGAGGCAGTAGTGGGTGATGTTGGAGGCTCTGTTGCGATGGTGGAGGTTTCTTCTGGAGCAGACGTGGCTTTGGATGTTGTGGTGCTTGCCATAGTAGTCCTGGAGGTGCTGACAGTGCTAGTGGTTGGGGTGCGCCCTGCTGGCGTTGGTGTGATGGTGGTTGTTCTTTCTGTCAGAGGTGTAGAGGTCTTGGTGGTGCTGGAGCCGCTGGTTGTGGTGATGATGGTTGTTCTTTGTGCTGGTGGTGCAGTGGAACTGTGGACAAGCGTGGTGGCGGCGGTGGTTGTTTTTGGTGTCTGGGTGAGGGTGGAGGCAGTAGTGGGTGATGTTGGAGGCTGTTTTGCAATGGTGGAGGTTTCTGCAGGAGAGGCTGTGCTGGATGAGCCTTCAGTGCTGAGTGTGGTTTCTGATGATAGCAGGCAGTGGTAATTGTCACAGCACTTCACCTGGACCTCATAGTTGAAGCACATGGGGTACTTTTTGATCTGGTCCTTATTTCTGCACACAAGCCCAATGTCAAGGCTGCACTCAATTATCTGTCCCAGCTGGTCCAGACTCCTTTCAGGGTAATCTTTAGCCCGGCATTTGATGTCCTCTGGCTTGTCACACAGTGCATGCCCAGCAGCTCGGATTTTTGCAAATGTTTCCATGTCTCCATTTTGGCTACCAGGGCTAGGGGAATGCACATCAAACCACTGCGTCCAGGTACAGTGCTGCTGGCAGCTCATTGTGGTCATGGAGGTGACGACAGTGGTGGCAGTAGTGGGTGCTGAGGTGGGCAGTGTTGGTGTAGGTGTGATGGTGGTTGTGCCTCCTGTCGGAGATGGAGAGATCTTGGTGGTGCTGGCCACGTTAATGGGTGTGGTGATGGTTGTTCTTTGTGCTGGTGGTGCAGTGGAACTGTGGACAAGCGTGGTGACAGCGGTGGTAGTTTTTGGTGTCTGGGTGAGGGTGGAGGCAGTAGTGGGTGATGTTGGAGGCTGTGTTGCGATGGTGGAGGTTTCTTCTGGAGCAGACGTGGTTTTGGATGTTGTGGTGCTTGCCATAGTAGTCCTGGAGGTGCTGACAGTGCTAGTGGCTGGAGTGAGCCGTGTTGGCGTTGGTATGATGGTGGTGGTTCTTTCTGTCAGAGGTGTAGAGGTCTTGGTGGTGCTGGAGCCGCTGGTTGTGGTGATGATGGTTGTTCTTTGTGCTGGTGGTGCAGTGGAACTGTGGACAAGCGTGGTGGCGGCGGTGGTTGTTTTTGGTGTCTGGGTGAGGGTGGAGGCAGTAGTGGGTGATGTTGGAGGCTGTGTTGCGGTGGTGGAGGTTTCTTCTGGAGCAGACGTGGCTTTGGATGTTGTGGTGCTTGCCATTGTAGTCCTGGAGGTGCTGACAGTGCTACTGGCTGGAGTGAGCCGTGTTGGCGTTGGTGTGATGGTGGTTGTTCTTTCTGTCAGAGGTGTAGAGGTCTTGGTGGTGCTGGAGCTGCTGGTTGTGGTGATGATGGTTGTTCTTTGTGCTGGTGGTGCAGTGGAACTGTGGACAAGCGTGGTGGCGGCGGTGGTTGTTTTTGGTGTCTGGGTGAGAGTGGAGGCAGTAGTGGGTGATGTTGGAGGCTCTGTTGCGATGGTGGAGGTTTCTTCTGGAGCAGACGTGGCTTTGGATGTTGTGGTGCTTGCCATAGTAGTCCTGGAGGTGCTGACAGTGCTAGTGGTTGGGGTGCGCCCTGCTGGCGTTGGTGTGATGGTGGTTGTTCTTTCTGTCAGAGGTGTAGAGGTCTTGGTGGTGCTGGAGCCGCTGGTTGTGGTGATGATGGTTGTTCTTTGTGCTGGTGGTGCAGTGGAACTGTGGACAAGCGTGGTGGCGGCGGTGGTTGTTTTTGGTGTCTGGGTGAGGGTGGAGGCAGTAGTGGGTGATGTTGGAGGCTGTGTTGCGGTGGTGGAGGTTTCTTCTGGAGCAGACGTGGCTTTGGATGTTGTGGTGCTTGCCGTAGTAGTCCTGGAGGTGCTGACAGTGCTACTGGCTGGAGTGAGCCGTGTTGGCGTTGGTGTGATGGTGGTTGTTCTTTCTGTCAGAGGTGTAGAGGTCTTGGTGGTGCTGGAGCTGCTGGTTGTGGTGATGATGGTTGTTCTTTGTGCTGGTGGTGCAGTGGAACTGTGGACAAGCGTGGTGGCGGCGGTGGTTGTTTTTGGTGTCTGGGTGAGGGTGGAGGCAGTAGTGGGTGATGTTGGAGGCTGTGTTGTGGTGGTGGAGGTTTCTTCTGGAGCAGACGTGGCTTTGGATGTTGTGGTGCTTGACATAGTAGTCCTGGAGGTGCTGACAGTGCTAGTGGTTGGGGTGCGCCCTGCTGGCGTTGGTGTGATGGTGATTGTTCTTTCTGTCAGAGGTGTAGAGGTCTTGGTGGTGCTGGAGCTGCTGGTTGTGGTGATGATGGTTGTTCTTTGTGCTGGTGGTGCAGTGGAACTGTGGACAAGCGTGGTGGCGGCGGTGGTTGTTTTTGGTGTCTGGGTGAGGGTGGAGGCAGTAGTGGGTGATGTTGGAGGCTGTTTTGCAATGGTGGAGGTTTCTGCAGGAGAGGCTGTGCTGGATGAGCCTTCAGTGCTGAGTGTGGTTTCTGATGATAGCGGGCAGTGGTAATTGTCACAGCACTTCACCTGGACCTCATAGTTGAAGCACATGGGGTACTTTTTGATCTGGTCCTTATTTCTGCACACAAGCCCAATGTCAAGGCTGCACTCAATTATCTGTCCCAGCTGGTCCAGACTCCTTTCAGGGTAATCTTTAGCCCGGCATTTGATGTCCTCTGGCTTGTCACACAGTGCATGCCCAGCAGCTCGGATTTTTGCAAACGTTTCCATGTCTCCATTTTGGCTACCAGGGCTAGGGGAGTGCACATCAAACCACTGCGTCCAGGTACAGTGCTGCTGGCAGCTCATTGTGGTCATGGAGGTGACGACAGTGGTGGCAGTAGTGGGTGCTGAGGTGGGCAGTGTTGGTGTAGGTGTGATGGTGGTTGTGCCTCCTGTCGGAGATGGAGAGATCTTGGTGGTGCTGGCCACGTTAATGGGTGTGGTGATGGTTGTTCTTTGTGCTGGTGGTGCAGTGGAACTGTGGACATGCGTGGTGACAGCGGTGGTAGTTTTTGGTGTCTGGGTGAGGGTGGAGGCAGTAGTGGGTGATGTTGGAGGCTGTGTTGCGATGGTGGAGGTTTCTTCTGGAGCAGACGTGGTTTTGGATGTTGTGGTGCTTGCCATTGTAGTCCTGGAGGTGCTGACAGTGCTAGTGGCTGGAGTGAGCCGTGTTGGCGTTGGTGTGATGGTGGTTGTTCTTTCTGTCAGAGGTGTAGAGGTCTTGGTGGTGCTGGAGCCGCTGGTTGTGGTGATGATGGTTGTTCTTTGTGCTGGTGGTGCAGTGGAACTGTGGACAAGCGTGGTGGCGGCGGTGGTTGTTTTTGGTGTCTGGGTGAGGGTGGAGGCAGTAGTGGGTGATGTTGGAGGCTGTGTTAATATGGTGGGGTTTTCTACTGAAGTTGATGCGGTCTCATAACCTAGCGTTGGGACTTGTCGTGTCTTTGCTGTAACTGAAGTATCTGTCAGAGGAGTCATGCTCTCTTTTTGTGTTGTCATTGTAGGTTGTGGGCTTTTTTGCGCAGCGCTTTCTAGTGTTTGTGATGTTGTTTTTGTTCTCGTGTGTAATGTAAATGGTGTTGATTTCACAGCAGTAGTTGTGAATTCTTCTGTAGTTCTTTGTGTTGTCTTTTGTATTTCGGAACATGGTATGTAGCTGCAGCATAATATTCTTATTTCATAATTATAGCATTGTTTAGATGGTTGTTCTTTGTTATTGCATATTAATCCTCTGCTTTGACTACACTCTACCTTTTGGTTAAGATTGTTTATTTCTGTATCTGGGTGTTCTTTGGCTCGGCATTGAACACCGTTTGGGTTTGTACACACACTGTATCCTTTATCTCTGAGATTTTCAAATGTTTCATAATCTCCGCTCTCATCCTTTTTTTCAGGCTGTGTGCAATCATACCATTCTGACCATACACATACATTCTTCACACATACAGTTGTCATTGGTGTTGTGGTCATCATGTCTGTAATTAAAAGGAGGAAATATAAGTCTTGTCATCTTATTAAAGAAAGTAGCATGAAGAAATTATTCATCCTCTATATGTTTTAATGTTATATGTAATATTATATATGTAATGTAATATTTTAATTTTAATGAACTTTGACAGTCTTGCGTTTCTTTTCTGAGGTAGGTTTTGTACTCATGTCTCATTTTTCTGGTGGTACTTTGTGACATTTATTTAAAAATTGTAGTTAAATATAGCTAATATGATATCCTTTGTGTGGAGTGTCAATACATAGGAGAATGTGATCTCATGATTGCTGTGGTATAAGTAAGAGGAGATTTTTTCTCCTTGGTATTATCTCTGTACTTATTTACACTTAACTGCGTAACCACACAGGCTTTAAAATACTTTTACAAGTTAATGACCCTTCTACTTATTTTAATATTATAACATGTAATATATTTATAAATACAAAATATAAAATATATATTAACACATTTATTGTGTATATATAATACATTCTAATATGGAATACACAAACAGTATATTGAAATATGTAATCTAGTAAGTATTTTCTACTTATTTTAATAAGGTTTCTTTTCATATTCTTAGCATTATGAAGATAAGCATGTGGAATGTGTGCCACCTTCTTTATATGAATGTTACTTAATAGAAGGCTTGAAGTTGACTATTGAGTTCTTGCTGTAGTATTGTACAATTCTGTGGAAATATTCCTCACAATTCCTCAGAATTACATGGTTGCTATAAAGAGTTAACTGCAGGAATAATGTAGAGGTGTACTGCAGGAGTAGAAGGAAACTTTATTTGGTTATTAAATACCATTAGGAATGGTTTTTAATAATTTGAGGATTCCCTCAAAATAGATTTCTTATCTTCAGTTTGCACTAATGTGGTCAGTGATTTAAAATATGGCATCAGTTGTCTTTTGTGTTTTCAGAACTTGGTCTAGAACTGCTGGTTTTTGTTTGCAAGGAAATTAGGGGATTCTCAAGGGTGCAATGATTAATAAGCTCTATTTTTTTTTTCCCCTGGAAAAGCCATGGTGAAACAGTGGAGACTGAGTTTGTAAAAATGCTGTACTCATTTCTATATCCTTGATTATGGTTATCTTAGCAACTGAAGCTGCCAGATGAACTCATGGCTCCAGCAGAAATCAACAGTTTCAAGTAAAATTAGATGCCATTAACTGATGAAAAAGCCCTCCCTTTCAGGCAATTTTCAGTCCCCTCCAGAGATTTTTCGGTTATTTTAAAAAGCATTCATACATACCTGAAGCAGTGGTTTGGGGCTGAATTGTAGAAAGTATAGAAGAGGTCGGTGTTGTAGAGATGCCACATTTAAAGATATTTCTGTTTATTGTTCCATTGACATCACATGTTGCACTGAAACACCATCCAAATCCATCTGCGGTGTTGTAGATGAGTTGACCATATTTGTAGCTGTTTCCATCATAAATGCAGTAGCATACTGTAATTCAGAAGTTTGTCAGGCATCTATGAAAAGATACTATCCCATATTTAATTTTCTTAATAATTCTTCTTAGTTGTCTTACCTTTGTCATCAAACTGGCACTGTAAACCTTCTGCTGTGCATTCACTGAAATGAAAAACACAGAAACCCACATATTTTTGATTATGAAGTAATTTTATTAGTCATATTCATGCCAATTCTAGCATCAAAAGACAGGACACTTTATTTGTGTTTATTCCTTGAGTATCCAGTTCATGTTGGCTTCTTTTTTTGTCATTGTTTCCCAAAATGTTTCTTTATATTAAACCCAAATTTATAAATGGAAGTGAAGCTAAGTATTATACAAAGCTACAGGTAGAAGTCTTAAGGAAGACTTTCCTTCTTTCCTCCTTAGCACTTTCCTTGCACTTGCAATGTTTTTGTACTAAAAAGCAGGCTGAAAGGGGGAAGAGTCTAAATACTGCAAGCAGTGTAAGAATGTAATAAAATCCTTGGAAGTAGACTCCTATTACATACCTATATTCCTGGAACAATATTTTTCCTGCCATAGGAACAGGAAATAGAGAAAACTTGGTCATAAAGGACTTACTGTTCTTGTATTTTTATGCTGAGGATTTACAACATAATCAGGAACAAATTCAACAGAACATAAAATCACATAAGAACTTCTTACTACTATTGTAGTAAGAAAAATGGCATTAGATGGTAAGATGTTATTTTTACACAGGCAGCATAAACTAGTCCTGTTATGTAACAGGAACATGCTGTTTCCCACTGCTGTTTTGATAATTTTTCCTTGTACATGATTAAGCTGGTATGTTAAATCTTACCATAAATTACATTCATCCCGTCTATATATCTTTCCATCCTCATTATCATAACAGTCACAGAGACTGACACACTTCATCTGATCCTCATGAAAATATGGCTTGTCAGGTGGGCAGTTAGGGTAGCAGCCTGGAGGAAGGAAAATGTAGAAAGGCATATAGAAGATAGAAAAGGTGAGGATGAGATACGGTCAGCAAATGTTTTATTTGTGCAGAATGTGTTTGCAGGTCTTGCTTTTAACAGTCATAATTTTTACTACTTAATTTTTTCCAATAAGTCTAGGAAGTAATGCAGAGTACTAGCATCAGCAGAGCCCACCCATAAGGACTTAGTCCTAGAGCTGTTTTCAACTCCAGTTTCCATACTCTGTCTCCATTCACATGGATGCAATGATGTTGAAGACAATTGAATGGTGCAAATGCAGCTGATGGGGGAAATACATTCCATTAAAGACCATTAAAAATATAATAAAATGTACCCACTTAGAGGTACTTGCAGCTCTTTTTACCTTCTAAGCCTGGCAAGTTATGGAGGCATTTTCCACTTGGGTTCCTACAGGTCTTCATACAGGAGGCTCCACAAGGTTTGTAGTGCCATTCACATTCCCCTTGTTGATTGTAGTAATCACAGAACAGTGCTAAGGAGAAACAGAGATTTGGACATGTTGAGGAATAAAAGCTTTATTTTTGACTCATGTCTCTTCATCATATCCCTGCAATGCTGCTTGAACAGTCTTGAAAACAGTCAATGAATAGGTGAAATCATGCAACCATCAAAACAGCTTAGTGTGAAAAGTCTACACAGTGAGATTATAATACACATATGTAAGACACCCAGAGTGTATGTTCAAGGACATGAGCAGGACACTGTACATTGAACTACTCTCTCAGAAGAAATGTTTATGACATAAAACTCACGACAGATTGATGGGGTTCTCCAGGCTATGCAGACACCAACTTCACTACATGCTTGAGCGTAGGCAGCTACTGCTGTACAAAAGCAATCACAGTCTCCTCCAGTGTCACAGGCACAAGCATCTGTCACACATGCTTGGTAATATTTTGCTGGTTCAACCTGTTATTAAAAAGAAGTGTGATACTATACATCCTGCCTTCTAAATTCTTTCTTAGCTTTGTTAGGGCAATTTTCTTCAAATTGTTATATCTCGGAAGAAAGGTTTACATCAGTAATTTCTTTTTCTTTTGTTTCTATACACAAACACCAGAGGTGATGCCAGATGGTACATCCAAATCACATATTGACAGATTTTTTGACACGCAGACTTGTGTTCTAGTGGACAATTAGATTCATGTTCCCAAGCAACATTAGGCAACTGATAGAAAATGAAGGACTCTGCCAGTAGAAAGAAGTAAAGTAATATGAAGAACACAGTTACCCTGCGTTGTTTGGTATGCCCTCAGTGTCCGATAAAGGCTATGCTGATTCTATACATGGTATATGAGAATTTTTATTCAAGTGACACTACAAGAAAATACATAGTACTTATGAAATAATTATTCTTTCATAATAGGTCAATATTTCCTACGAACTACATGTACTTTTGTTTCTTACAGGTAGGGACTATAGAGCTGTCCCATTGAGTAGGATTTAGATTGAAGTTTTCCTGACACAATTCAAAGTGAAACATGCTAATGAATTCAATAATGCACAGACCCAGTCTTCATACAGTAAGCTTCTCTCCTGGTAATACCTGAGAGTGACAGGCAGCAAAGATGTTGCTGTTGATGATGCTACACTGCTTCTCTGACCAGGACTTTCGGTAGGGGTTGGTAGAACATGGGTCTTTTATGCTGTAAGCATCAGGACATGTAGAGGATACTTTCCAGCTGTTTCCAAACTCTAGGACATTCTCTACTACAGACTGACTCCTTGTAGTAAAGTCATTGATGCTGTTGCCATCATAATTTCCACAGAGGCCACAGATCTGGCCCTGCAAAAGGAAGTAAATAAAATAATAATGGATGTGAGAAAACTTGAGACAACATCTGAGACTGAAACAATACTTGAAATTCAGCTCTTAGAATGGTGCCATACCATTCTAAGATTCCTGAACATCTTCATCATTTGTTTCCTCAGCAACAGAATATGACCACTAAGGCTAGAAGGGTAATGCTATTGACTTTTCTTCTTTTAAATCTAACAATAAAACCATCTTTGTCACGATAAACATCTCTCTCTGAGGTATGTCTTTAACAAGGAAATAAGGACTTACAGCTAGCCAACTAAGCTTTTCATTTAAGCCTTGTTTTATACAATACATATTAAAAACAGCCTTACAAAGTTGTCATAAATACTTCCAGTCCAGCCACATAGTCTGTTTATTGAGTCTTTACTGCTATCACTGCTCACGGGTATAAAAAGAAATTACATTTTCCTTGCACACCCAGAAATATCCCTTATTCTTAATTTATGGATCTGTAAAACTGTGATAGGCTACAATAGATGCTATGCTTTCTCTATGGATCTAAGGTGCATATTTTCCAAATTACTACTACTTTTATAAAGTGCCAGTGGGTGAGGCAGCAAAAGAACCTATGATACTGAAATAAATTTGTATATCTAGTTCTAAATCACAATTAATTTTTGTAACTAATAGAAATGTCACTGTGGCATATAATAGGATACTAAATTCCTCATTTACTGTAGTTTTTAGTACTTATATATAATAAGCTAGGAGAAGGAGTATGACAATAGGAATACATTTTCCTTATCACCTGTGTAGACATATGCTTAAAGAATACATGGCAGCATTTTACTAGAGGCTTTCATTCATAATATTTCACTTCCTTGTTCTTGAAGTATAATTTGATTTATGTGTCAGTAAGAACCAGAAACAATGGATTACATTCAAGATCAAGACTACCCAACTGATTTCTACACATGTAGTTATGTAATTTTAACAAGGTCTTATAACCTTTACCAAGGTTCACTGGGTAATTTTAACAAATTCAAGTCTAAAAAAACAGTTTGACAACTAAAGGTCTGTCAGCCCAAATAGGCACTGAAAGCTGCCTTCAGAGCTCAGAACAGTAGCAGAATGATGACACGGCTTCCTGAGACACCAGAGGAATGAAAACCAAACTGGGATGTCCTGCAGGAATGCTAGAGACATCACCTGTTGGGGATCTTGGCAGCATCTCAATAAAATTCACACTCAGTCCAAATCTGGACCATAGATTGCTGTTTAACTGCTAGTTCCGCACCTTAAAAGCAGGGCTGAGTTTGATGAAGATGCTGGTTTTCTTGTCCCACATGAGGATCAGTCCGCTTGTTGTCTCAATTACAAAGTACATACCCATATAACGGACTGTGTATGGCACCTTAGCATTTTGTCCTCTCTTTATGACGCTGACATGCTCCTCACCAAGTATCAGTTCATAGCTCTGGAACAGGAGGAAAAGGTGACTAGAAATGAACTGAATACCTGCAGCTGTGCTTGTAAACATGTGCTTCTACTTTTAAGAGTACCACAGATAGTTTATATAATGAAAACAAATAATCCAGATGTGATAAATCAAAACTATATAGTTAAAATCTCAGGTTCCTGGAACTGTGATAAAAAGGCATTTTGAATGGCATAGGTCAAAAAAGGGTGTTTTGTTAGTCATGGGGGAACTATGTTGCACAGAATAAAATAATCTTCTGACACGATAGGCTAAATTTCTGCTGAAGACAATTTTCCTGTAGATCTATATTTTTCCCAAGAGCGGTGTAAGATAGGGTGGGAAATGGAAAAGATAGAAAGCTGGGAAGCTCTACCAAATATTCAACTTGAATCTGATTTAAGCTTAATTTACAAGTTGATTTGGTTTTTAAAATATTTTTCAAACTTTCTTGTAGCAATGGATATCTAGGCTTCTACTAAGCCCTAAACAGGTACAGAACAAAGCTGGTCTATATGCAAAACCTTCTCACCTCTAAGAAAACTTTGATAGATTTTGAGCAAGTTGTTCCAGTGTTGCCACAGGGAATATTTTCAGTGATAACCCTGAAGGTCCCATTGGCTGTGCCACTCTTCCCACAGTGGTCCTGGGAGAGAATAGCATTTAAAAATATATTCTTTTTGTAGACATGATCAAGGTTACATCTCATTTACTATTGCTAATTATCAGTACCTGCACTAGTGTGTATTCACAGTTTCCATTGAAGCTGAACCTTTTGTCATCAAAAGTATTATAATGACCATCTCCATAAACAGCACAAGTGCCCAGGCATTGATCTTTGGTGCATTCCCACTTCCTATTCTTGCATACACTAGGATTGAGAATAAAGTATTTTAATAATAAAACAACTCACTGTTTGGCATAGACATATCCCAGCAACTCTATATTTGTTTGGCAACATATCCCTGGTAAATGTTACATTGATCATGGAGTTAAAATAGTCTTTTACGTTGTTCATGTAAAGAATTAAAGTAAAGTTCTGTTCTGCTACTCTGAATACTTTAACTACAAAATAGGCTAATACTGTAGTCGCAAAGGCCTCCTCTCATTCTGTGCTTCTGTGTGCATCAGAAGGAAACCTGCTCATACTGTTTAATCCAAAACTAATAGATCCATCAATTGATGAAATGTGCATTTCAAATATTTCCTCGCTGTTGTATTATTTAAGATCTTTGGAAAGGCAAATGATGGAACCAGGAATGCTACTTCTCAGGAAATATTTACCAGGTGTTACAGTCAACGTTGATCTTTTCCCCAGGCTGATACATGGCTTCATTGTGAATACATGAACATTCCTCTTCAGGAATACAACCACTATTCCCGTCTAACACAAGCCCATCTGGGCAAACGCAGCCAGATATACATTGTGTGTTATACTGGAAAAGTCAAGAGGAAGATATAATTTCAGAATGAAATAATCACAATAGAAAAAGTAAGTTAAATTTTCATAAAATGTCTTTATATGGTGTTATTGCTGCCCAACTTAAATAAGAGAGGACTACGAAGTATTTGTAGGACAATGGAACAAAAAGGAAGTTATTAGCCATTGATTTAATAGAATATAAATTTGTTAAAGATAAATGTTTTATGTACATCAGTCCTGATTGCTCTGCTGGAGTCTGTGAAATTTGAAATACATTAATCTTAAGTCTTGCTCTGTGTTAGCTGAAGAAGCCTTGCTCTTTGTACTGCGTGAATTGTGATTGAAAGGAGCTTTAAAAAGAAAACAAGTAATTATTTTTTTTTTTCAGTTTCGTTGGGTTACATTGTACCTCATATGGTAGTTATTCCCAAAATGGCATGTGGCTACCATGCAGCTAGATGGAGGCATAGAATTAGATGTGCAAGAAGTTCATAATTGCGTCATGGTATGAGGAAGAATTATTTCTTTTAGCCAGTTTCTGGGCAGTAATTTTCTCCTAAAGAAGTAAAATGAGTTAGCAGACCCCTAGATATTTTCACTACTAATTACTGTTACCTGCAATAGTGAAGAAAGGTAGAACATTAATCTCATGAATTAAACTGGATGGTACATTATTATATTTTGGTCTAAAGGTCCCATTGTTAACGCTTCATAACATGATTTTAGGCTTTTGCTACAAGAAAAAAGTATCTGTGTTGTAAATTTGGAGCAGATCAGATAGATCAGTTACTTTGGCACCAAGAGCACAGGAAAAACCTGGAAGCACCATTTCATGCAGACCTGACTGACTTACACACTGCATATCCAGAGTGTGGCAACTTTTTTGACATTCTGCTCCAGATTTTCCTGCAGTGATGTTTCTACAGTCGAAGTAGATCATGGGAGGTTCACAGACTAGAGGAAGGAAAGAAGTGAGAACAGTAAGAAATGGCACAGTGTTTATCCCACAGCTGTAGCCATTAAAACCATCTAGAAATTCTTTGGGAATTGCATATTTCAGTTAATAGGTATTGTTAAATGTTAAACTGCTAAATAGATTCACTGCATAGCACTGAATTCCCAGAAAAACTCTCACACTATTTAAGAAAAAAATCTTTATGAAAAAGAGGTTTTATCGTTACTCTAGGTTAACGCCTGACTTATGATAACTGTTGCACTATAACTAAATGAGACATACTTCTGTTATTTAAAAATCAATTAAGAAAAATCAAGTCTGTCAATTTTTTCTGTCCAAAACCTGACACAGAGAAGATGATGAGTGGAAGATTATTTTTCTACCTGGAATTGGATTGGGTGCTCCAATGCAATTCAGTCTTCCCTGCATGCAAGTGCTGTAAGAGATGGAAAAATATTGTTTTTTTCCTTCTCAAACCATGTATTGAGACTGAGAGCTACTCTCTCTTGCCAAGTTTCAGAATTTCCAAAGGTATTCCAGAATGCTGTTTTGCAGTCTCAGGAAAGAATTTCCATCAATACCACTACCAGTGCAGCTTCCATATTCCACATTATTGCTTAACAGGAAAAATCATAGATTGAAATGAGTTTATGTCTCTTCTCTCTACTTACTTTCTCATAAGACCCCTTCTTGATAGTGTTGACATAGTTTTATGCTTGAAAAATCATGGAATTAAATAGAAAATGCACCTCAATACAATTGCTCTGTTGATCTGGAAATATCATAGAATCATAGAATCTTCTAGATTAGAAAAGACCCTTAAGATCATTGAGTCCAACCATTAACCTAGCACTGCCAAGTCCACCACTAAATGGTGTCCCTGGGTGCCACATCTACAAATCTTTTAAGTATCTCCAGGGATGATGACTCAACCACTTCCCTGGGAAGCCTGTTCCAATCCCTGAAAGCCCTTTCAGTGAAGAAATTTTGCCTAATATCCAATCTAAACCTCTCCTTGTACAACTTGAGGCTGTTTCTTCTCATCATATCACTTGTTACTTGGGAGAAGAGACCAACACCCACCTCACTACAACCTCCTTTCAGGTAGCTGTAGGGAGTGATAAAGTCTCCCCTCAGCCTCCTTTTCTCCAGGCTAAAAAATCCCACCTCCCTCAGCTGCTCCTCATAAGCCTTGTTCTCCAGAACCTTCACCAGCTTCATTGCCCGTCTCTGGACATGCTCCAGTAGCTCAATGTCTTTCTTGTAGTGAGGGGCCCAAAACGGAACACAGTATTTGAGGTGTGGCCTCTCCAGTGCCGAGTACAGGGGGACAATCACTTCCCTACTCCTGCTGGCCCTTGGCCTTGTTGAACCTCATACAATTGACCTCAGGCCATTGATTCAACCTGTCCAGATTCCTCTGTACAGCCTTCCTACCCTCCAGCAGATCAACACTCCCGCCCAACTTTGTGTTGTCTGCAAATTTACTGAGGGTGCACTTGATCCCCTCATCCAGATCATTGATAAAGATATTAAACAGAACTGGCTCCAGTACTGAGCCCTGGGGAACACCACTTGTGACCGGCCACCAACAGGAGTTAACTCCATTCACCACAACTCTGGGCCTGGCCATCCAGCCAGTTTTTTAACCCAGTGAAGAGTATGCCCCTCCAAGCCATGAGCAGCCAGTTTCTCAAGGAGAATGTTGTGGGAACAGAGTCAAAGGCTTTACTAAAGTTCAGGTAAACAACATCCACAGCCTTTTCCTCGTCTGCTAAGTGGGTCCCCTTGTCATAGAAGGAGATCAGGTTAGTCCATCAGGACCTGCCTTTTCTAAACCCCTGGTGACTGGGCCTGATCACCTGGTTGTTCAGTATGTGCCGTGTGATGGCACTCATGATGATCTGCTCCATAACCTTCCCAGGACCGAGGTCAGGCTGACAGGCCTGTAGTTCCCTGGATTCTCCTTCCAGCCCTTCTTGTTAGATGGGTGTCACATTTGCTACCCTCCATTTAACTGGGACCTCCCTGGTTAGCCAGGACTGCTGACAAATGATGGAAAGGGGCTTGGTGAGCACTTCTGCCAGCTCCCTCATTACCATTATGTGTATCCCATCCAGCCCCATCAACTTGTGTGTGTCTAAGTGGTGTAGCAGGTCACTCACTTCCCCTTAGAATACAGGGGCTTCATTCTGCTCCCCATCTCTGCGGCTCAGGGGAATATGTACCATTCTTAAGAGTTGAAAATAAAGCTGAAAAAAGTGAGAGCATTGTATTGAAATTCAGCGAAGGCAGGGTGAGACCAGTTTAAACGTAACAGATTTTAATGGGAAAACATATACAATTCCCGAGTGTTTTGCAAAAGATTCACTTACCATACAAGCCCATTTTCATGGACAACTTCTCCAACCGATATGGGAGATCCTCTGTAGTAGCAGGGGCATTCATTAGCAGGCACACATTTGCCACTCTCATCCATGTAGGTTCCATTTACACAGGTGCAGCCATCAACTGGGACAAACTTAATGTTGCATGTGACATCAGGCTCACTCAGAGACCGACAAGTGGGTTGACAGGAAGAGATGGTATAGCTGTAGCTTAGGGATTTGGGACATGACATGGTGTATTTTGCTTGAGAGAAGAAAAATAATAGATTTGTTAATCCCAGATGGTAATTTCTGGTGGGCAAATAAGAAACCATAGGCAGTAGAAATAACTTGTGAATGATACTGTACACCTCTGCCTATGTTGCATCTTTCATGTAAATGTATTTCTGAATACTTCCAGAGTTAGACGTAAAAAGCTACTGTACAAATGGAATAAGTGATGTATGCAAAGAAGAAAATACGTTTTCAAATGACATTTTGGAAAGAAACCTCCATTTGGTGCTGCCGTTCATTGTCGAGACTTCTAAACCTTTTGAAGTACGAGGCAAGATCACTCCCTGAATGCCTCCTGGTATGCTGAAAACAGCCCTACTGGATCAGTGGAACCTAGCATGCAGCTTCAGAGACCTTCCATTTGCAAGTGTTCTGGTTAGTGTTACTAGTACTGTTATTGTAATATGTCACATTTTGTCTACAATAACTTGTGATACATAAAGTTGTAGTGAAATTCAAAGTTGCAAAGAAACAGGTGGAGGCACTTCCATAACTTGCTTTCCTAAGCAAGCTATTTCTCCTATCTATTCGTATTTGCTCGTGCTAGCAATGGATTGATTCTAAGGGAACAGCAAAAAATTACTTCCAGGAGTGCACTTAACAAAATCCCTTCCTCAACACTTAGTATATTTGTCTAGAAATCAGTTTAAAATAATCTCTGATCAGCAGTTTTTATTGATGTGTGTTCTTAGGAATGGGGATAGTTAAGAATACTTACAGCAGACATCAGTCCTCCATCCATGCAGCTGGATTCCTTTTGCAGCACAAGCTCTCACATAGGAAGACAAGGCTGCACACAGACAGTCCTCACTCATTTCACAATTACATGTGTCATACATGCAGTTCTAAGAATGCAGAGAAAAATGAAGTCTCAGCACTGGTAATATTGTCAATTTTTAAAAAAAGTCAACATTATCTTTCTGGTCTTATGCACTAATCTTTATTCAGATACGCTCACTCATAGACAACACCAACACAGCTTTATCACTTTCCAGTCTTTGTCTAAGACTCCTGGCAGGGGAAAGCGAATGTAATGGAAATTCAGTCAATGTCTGCAGTTATTATTGGGAAATGGTGGTCTTAAAGTCTGTTATACATTTAACAGCTTCATGTTCCTTTGAACTGTATTTACAAATATGCTGCACAATAGCATACAAAGCTCTATTCACAGTATGCAGTCTAGACATGTCATTTCGCCAGTGGCCATACCTGGATGATTCATAGTGAGAATGATTGGCAACACATTGATAGCAGAATGATGGTAATTAGCTAATGGGCTTTCTGTGCCAAGTAGTTATTAATGAGGTACAAGGCTGATGAGACTTTACATACGCTGATGATACTTTACATATGCTTCCTGCTATATATGTATAACCATCCAGAAGTAAATAGCTGCCTTTTCATTTGCAAGCAAGTCAGGCTCTTGAAGCCAAGACTGACAACTGAAATAAGGTAACGTTATAGCACAAACAGAAACACATGCTGAAAGAAGGAAGTGCTGCAGTACAGAAATGAAAATACAGGCATTGCATGAGACGAGACATGTCTGGAATGGTCCTTTTCTGGTAGCTAGTTGTAATGATCCTATTTCTATTGTTTATAAAGGGAAAAACAGTCTAACAAAGTACCGTGTGGTAAACAGAGGGATTCACTGCATAGTGACAATCAGCAAAAGGTCCTTTGCTGTCAGTTAGTAGTCCACACCAATGCTGAGCATATTTTTCTGTGAAAACAACAAACAATATGAATGCACGTTACTCTTTGTATTTCATTAGTCACAAAAGCACACTGCTCTGGTCTATGAAGCCAGTTCTGAAATTACATAAAATGTCTCCTTCTCCTGTCTTTTTTTCACTCAGCTTGTGGGCTAAGTTTCCTAAAACCAAAGAAGAGGACCTGTTGAAGGGGAAGAATAGAAGATTTCCAAAGATACTCCTGCAATCCACTCCTCTGACACCAAGTTGTCAGCTTAGACATCCTCTTTGTTTTCAAAGACCATACAGTTTCCTTCAGTTATGTTTCTATGACTCTTCCTTCACTTTGTACTTATCCCTAGTGCTTCCATTTTGAATATTTATTTCTGATTTCAGATGTAAATCTTTACTCTCTTATCTTTGCTTTTCAACGGATGTGTTTTCCTTAGGGATGAGCAAAAAAAAACCTAGAAAAAATTCTAAGAAGCACGCACCATTATCAATGCTGAGTGCACAAGGGTTCTCAAAACTGTGCTGGATATTAGGGCACGCAGCCTGAGTTTTCCATGTATGAGCAAATGCTGTTGCCGTTCCTTCAATTATTCCATTTATGGCCTTGAAGTCATCAGTTTGGATATTATTGAAATTTCCACAGAGACCTGTTGAAAAGCAGTGAAAATTTTATACTGCTTATACTAGACAAAAGACATTAAGCAAGATATTCTTATACTTCATTCACTTACCACAGGTCTGGTCTTTGAAAATAGGATCCAGTCGCACAAACACTTGCATGATAGGTGTGATTTGGATTTCAAGGTGGACACCAAAGTTCGTCTGCATGATGATGAAGAATGATGAAGGTCTGAACACAGTGACATTAGCTACAGGTGAACAACAGAATGATCACTTTCTGAATGAGGTGAAATGCTAGAAACAGCGCATTATTATACTATTATTCTTGAATTTCTATTGCAATTGTTGCAAATTCTGAGGTGAAATAAAGCCAATATTTATGAAAATAAATCAGAAATATAAATAAAAAATTACAGTTCAGAATTTGCTTGTAGCTACCAAATGGTTAACTTTATTTGCTGTCTTGACATTAAGCAGTTGAAGATTACTCCTTCCAAGAGAACAACGAGGAAAAACTGTATGGCATTGAGCATTGAAAAGAACACTTTGATTGTTGTTTCTAAGCTCGTACAGCATACATTGGAGCCCTTATTCCTCTGAAGAGGGAAACTAAGCGGATGTGGAGGTCAGAGTTATCACATAGAATCATTAGTTATTGAGATAGAATAAAAATCAAATCTCTGTCTGAGGAAGTGTGAGCACAGGTGGTAAGTTTAAAAAAAAAAGAGGTAAACAGATGTCTTTGGTTCAATTTTGGACAGCGAGAAGGAAGTAAACTTTACAGTGATGAAATCAGGGGAGTGTAAATGCTTTTTGCTTCTGTTTGAACTCTTGCTTATGCTTGTACTATCTCCCATTTTTGACACCAAAATTCCCACTTCTGCTTCAAAAGCCCTTGTGTGACTCAGGAAATATCCCAAAGAGAACAAAGGTGTGAACATACAGGTTCTGAAGAACTCGCTGTCCTTTTATCTTCCATAGTTTAAGTAAATAAGCAGGTGTGGAGTTGAAGTTCTGAGCTTATTGCTCATGGACTGTTAGAGAAAAAAATACCTGCTGAGATGGGCAGCTGGGTGTAGATTGAGTTCACAAACACATGACCATCAGGTTTGACTTCGATGAGCTGATAAGGAAGAGGAGAGGCAACTGCATGAAGGATAACTATAGTCCAAATAGTAGTACTAATAAAAAAGACAGATAAAAAGGGTAATTTTTTGTGATTTCACCTCCTCCCTCTTTCCACTTTGTACACTTTACTCATTTTCCTGCCATAAAAGAATTACATAATCTTGGTTTCCTTGAACACATCTTTGTGATGAATTACATCCCTTACTGTTGTAGTTTCTAAGCTAAAAACTCATGTTTTTTCCATCTAATTGGCAGAGAAAATAGCTTTTTTTCTGCTTTGTGAGTACAACGTTTTTCTTAATGAGCTTCCACAAAACCAAATTTATGGCTGATCTGATTTTTGTAAGAAAACCAATTTCTTTGCACTTGATTAAAAATAACATGTACTTATCGCATATGCTGACCATTTGAGAGGGAAATGCAGTTCTCTGACTGATTAAGGCCTAGCTTCTTTGCTCCCCATATTTTTAATAGTTGTCTCCCATGCTTATTTTGCATTCTTACAGTTTGTCCTTTATTCATGTTGAGGGTCACTGTCTTTAAGCATGTCTCAGTGTCTGTTAGGCCACATTTGCGTAGTTCTACCAGGATGGTGAATGTTTCATCTTTACAGTGCTGAAAAAAAAAGCCAACAGTTATTTCATGAAAGACTAATTACGGAAGCTTTCCCTGTAAAATTTTCTCTCAACTGAAAAAATATTTCTGTTTCTGGAGAAGATCCAGACTCTCCCAAATCCCATGCTTTTTTCAGCCTAAGATTCAGTTCTGCCTGGTGTAATATTAGGAACAATGAGAGAATTAGAATCTAGTTTTGCATTTTATTGATGATATCCATATATAGCGTTTTTATTCATGCCCACTTCTAATGTTTGATTCAATTCTACATTATCTGTCATCTTGCTGTAGCTGGTATCAATGCTAGACAAAAGTTTCACATAAAACATTTTTCAGGAGAACAGCAACATACAGCATTTTCTTTTTACTAAATTGTGCAGATGGGGAAAAAGGAAAGCAAAGAACAGAAAAAGCCCCTAAAAGATCAAAACTTTTAATTTGCACATTGCTGTAATTAAATATTTTTATTATAATTAATTTTTCTATTTCTTTTGACTTATTTTTAAATCTGTTTTAAAATATTTAGAACCTAAATGAAAGATATCAGTTGACTTGAACTGATTTTCTCTATTTGAACTTCCCAGAAATGAAATAAAAATACTAGTCTCATAAATTCAATTTTTTTTTTCAGAGCAGTTGGTGTAATTTTTCAGACTTGTAGCATTTGGCCCAATACCATGTAATAAAAAAACATGGCAGAAAATTATGCAACTCCATAAGAAAACTGGATTAATCACACTTAAGAATGTAGACTAAGCAAGTTCTTAAGGCAGTGCTCTTCAGCAACTACTACATCATAGAACTGGAAATTCCCCAGTTAACACCATACACTGTTGCATGGCATCCTAAGAGTTAACAGATCGTTGTAATTTGAATGGCAGCATATGTTCTAGTAAACATCTGGTTAAGTGAGAAGCAATTTAACATCTGTATGTCAAAAGAGGTGAGTTTCAAAGGTGTTGAATGAGATCACCTTTTCTTTCTATGTATGTATAAGTCTTTATGACCCAGAAATATCTGATTCCCACCTTAGAAAGGACATAAGTGCAGTCTCCATGGTGATCGTAATGTTTTTTATCGTATGTGGAAATGTGTGAACCTCCCTCTACTGAACATGTTCCTGGGCATGACAAGTCTTGGCAATTCCACTGGCCTCCATTACAGGTACTGGAACAGAGATAATAAAGCTAGCTGAAATAAGTAACAGTAGTCCAGAGTAAAAGAAATTAAGTGATGTTAGGTTCAGCTATTTTGCTAATGTTTACCCCTCAAGCTGTAGTTTGACACACAGTAAATCTGGGTTTAAGGCTTTCCAAAACATTGGAACATGTGTAGAAGGAACGACTCTGGTATGCATTCACTTTGCTCATTTGTTTTCCTTCTTTGAACATGTGAACGCTCCAGCAACAGGTATTGGATAAGCAATTACTTGTTTTTTGCAGCTAACATAAAGCACGATGACAAATTAAAATTTGTTTTGTTATACAAATGTATCAGAAACTAACAGAAATGCAACCCCGTGTCTTACTCCTGATGCAAAGCATATCTGTTTTCTAAGGTGATATGGTAGTGCACAGGTACAAGATTAATAACTGTGAAATCAAGGTTGTATTGTGTCATCCCTTGCTTTCTCCAGAGAAAATAAATATTTGCAAATACATAAATGACTGCGGTCTCATTGCCCTTAGAGGAGTCCAAGTGTTTGAGCAAAATAAACAAAGAGGAATAATTTTAATTGACTGGTGAGAAATCTAAACATTGTAAATCCTTGCTTTGATCACCTTGAGTTAGAGTGCAAAGCTAGTTAAGGCTGTGACTAAATAAATCAAAGAATGTTCTTTAGGGATATTTCAAACTGTAGCAGTCAGTTAAATACACATATCAATTACCAATGATGCAATTGCATATAATAAATCATTAAATTAATTAAATATATGAGAGGAAATAGTAAATTAGAAAAGTAACAAAGGTTACCAGGAATGGCACTGCTGTGAAAAAGAAGTTCCTGTAGCATAGGTGTTGCCATTGTAAACACAGGAGCACTGCTGATGGGGAATGCAGCCAGAATTGTTGATGTCATCAAATACAGACCCTAGATTTAAAAAAAAAAAAAAAAGACAAGACCATGATCAGTTAAAGAGGCATTTCTATACACCATTTTTGTTTGTTACAAGTCATCTTAGAGACAGATCTGCAACTGTTGTGAATGGACATAGTTATGCTGACAACAGCAGGATTATGGCAATTTGCAACAGTGAAGGTTTCAACCTTTGTATTCTGAAATTCCACCTGCTTTGAAAGAGGGACTTATTGTAGCACAGGTGGCTTGTTGAGAGGCTATTCTTGATCTGTTTGCTGTTCTGCTTTCCTGCTTTCTGAATATTGCATGTGTATGGGCAATATATTCAGATATCTTTTCTCAGCTGAGACATGACAAATGCTTGTCACTTGCAGCTGTGAAAAATGCAAACACAGACAGCTTAAACCGCATGGAATGTGCCCAAATCCTACAGGTAAGCTGTTGTTGTTATTTGAAATCAGAGATGTGAGTACAGAAGAACTTGCCTGGGGGGCAGAAACAACCATCTGTACAGTGTTCTTCACAAAACTGAGATCGGTCAGGATTGGTGCATGTGTCAGCACAGGGGGAGCCGCATTCCTGGTACTGCATGTTGTAAGGACACTTCTTGGCTGTAATTTTAAAGGAGAGATTTTTTTTTCAGTCAAAAGTATTTCTAGTTCACTGTGTATGAGAAAAAAAGTATTTATTTATGTTTTTCAGCTAGATGTAAAATCATACTAAACTGTGGATCCACTGCCAGCTCTCAAAATTTGCAAATTTAGTCACCTAGATCCATATTTTAGAGTTGAGATGTGCTTTCCATGACTCTCTGGTGCTGAACTGGCTCAATGACCAGATTTCTGGGGAAAGCAAGGTAATGACCCCACAAAGTCAGCAAGGCCTGTGTTTCTACTGAAGGCACCCTTCTCATGAACACCTGTATTGCTAGTGAAATGTAAGACTTATGTTCCTAAAGATTTAGTATATTTGTATTTTTCAGATATCATTTGTTGCTGTGCGCTTCTGTGGGAGAACTTATCTTGGGCCACATATCTCCGGGACACAGGGCTCTACCCACCCTGGGGACAGTGATGCACAGACATCAATATGATGGATGCAAAATGTTCGTTTATTTAGCTGCGTCACACGCTTATATAGCTCTTGAGCTTCCTGTTCCTGCCACTCCTATGGGGAGGAGTCTATCTTTCCGTCACATCCCGTGATCTTCCGGTCGCCGATCCCTGTCTATTCCCCTACAATCATTGGAAGTGCAAATAGTACCTCCTGGGGTTTTGTTTTGGAGCAAATGCTGGTGATAGTATCAACAGCTACACCCCATAATCTAGTATGTATCAGTGCAAATCTCTATGAAGATTACAGTGGTGCAAACTCCTCACTACCAAGCAAGAGGAGATAAATAAGTTCTTAACCAGCCAATCACCTTGTGAAGACCCAATCAGTTAATAATTGAGAATAAAAAGTGCTGTAGCCACCATGACAATAGGAGAGAAACAGGAATAGAAGCAAGCAAGTACACCTCATTCTTTCTCCTTTATTTACTCTCCCAGTTAATTAAATAACACTGACTCTCAATTAGAGTATCCATTCAAGTGTTTGATAGTGTTTAATCCAGTTTGCATTAAAACCCTTAGCTATTTTGCTAAGTCTTCATGCTGGAACTTGTACATCAGAACCCTCTGGAGAATACAATCTTGAATGACCTGTAATTTCTTCTGCATCCTGAGCATCATTTGAGAGCTTGTTGTTTGTTAGTTACTGAGCGTAAAGTAAGACTGTCTCCAGTGATACTTACGGCACAGTTTTGAGGTTCTCCAGTTCAGAGGATGCCCACCAGCATGAGCACACTGCCGGGAGTATTCAGCAAAGGTGTCACAGATACATGAGGCATTTTTAGACTCTTCAGAGCGGCACAAATCATCTTGGCAAAGCATAATGTACTCTCCAACATCAAGTAAGTCATTACACTCTGCAAATGCAGAGCTGGTCAATGTTTTCTGGCATATGTCATCCTTGGGAGAAAAAAAGCAAACAAATCCAGAAAATAGAAAGGAGCAACTTTTTGGTATTGTTAGTTTGTATAATTATTCTGTGATAGAATCTTATGTCCCTCTTTAAGTTGCTGTCACCTGAGGGCTTTTCCTGTTGACCCATCTGCAGCTGTAGAAGGATATAGATAAATTTGAAAGAAAAATAAAAGAATAGACAAAAAAATCCTTACAAAATTATCTGTGCAATTATCTGGCAGGGTAGAAGTGGAGTCTTCACAGTGTTCTGTTGGCCCATCCATTTTCTGCATATTCCCAAACTGCAAGGCTGTCATTTTAAGATCTGTACAAAAGAAGTTTTGTAATGAAGGTTGGGGTTTTTTTTCAGTGCAACTGCCTGCTATCTTTTTCTCCTCTCAAGAATTCTGCTCAAGACTGGCCGAGGCAGCTAGTTCCCTTAAGTCTTTAAATTTGATCATCATCCCTTCCAAAGGAAACAGTACATCACTACCTGAATTTACCTTGCACAGCACCCTGGAAAAAGTAAACATTAGAAAACGTTTCTCGACCTATTACATCTAGATGTAAACTAAGATTTTTAACAGAAAGATAACAAACTGTTTCCAGATCATTTTGAACCCATGCAGGGAAGAAAGAAAAGAATCTAAACAGGGATTTGGACAATGGAGACTGCTGTGAGACAAGGTTTAGCAAAAAGCTCAAGCTGGGACTAGATAGCATGATGAAAATAAGATCTAATAAAGATGATGCAATTCAGCAGGCAAATGTGGATATACCAATTTTAAGACAGAACTGCAAAAATAAACGTACTGACTAGACACTACAATTGCCTATTGTTTTATTGAATATATTTCTATATTTACGTTATTAGTGAAAATCTGGCTCATTTTAATGGGGTTAGCTGATGAGGTAAATAAAACCATGGCATCCAAGAAATATGCAATCAGTATAGCAGCAGTACTATATTTATACTTAAAGTATAAAATCACATTATCTGATCTCTGTACGACATATTTTTCAACAGAGATTGAATTTTATCCTCCAGTTAAATAATTTAGTAGGATAGGAAAGAGGAGTGCTGATGATGTTAGAGTTAGAAGAATACAAAAAAGCATGTTGGAGACTCCAGAAACCAATTTTTTTAATTTAAAAAACTTACTGTTTGAATAGAACTCATTGTAAATTGGTAAGCCATTGAAGTCCCCACAAAGTCCACAGGTCTGATTGGCATATTTCTCATTCAATTCCAGCTAAAATGAAGGACAGTAAGTTGATAAAAGTTAGTATAAATATATTTAAATATATTCAAGACCACTGAAAGCACCCGCACCTGCTGCCTCTAAGTATTTTTCATCAGATCTGTGTAATTTTATTGAAAAATCTAATTAAACCCTGTGGGATAGAATGAAGACTTGGCTTGGATTTGATTTACAATACAGAGTCCAAGCTATTGATACTATTGATGCAGACTTAATTTGTCACTGTAATATCTATATTGCTGTCAGCCTCTTTCTCTCTATTGATTCTACAGAAAGAAAATCAAATCCACAACAAAAATGAAGTCCTAAGATAGAGAAATTCTGCTAGAAAATTATGTTTGATATATATCAAATAACAATATCACATATAACAATGCTGATATGTTAATGATATAATGGAAGTGATTTTTCACCCTATTTTAAGCAGATATCTGCTATCCACTAGAGGTAAATCTGTGCAATTTTCTTTAGGACTACCTAGATGCAAGCCTATCTTTGTTAATAAAGAAGCGCTCAACAGCATGAGATGGGAAGGCAATAGTAACCCCATAAACAGACAGGGCCTGGCCTAATCAAAGATTAGCTCTGGTCTCTCTGAAGGTGTAGACAGGTCCAGGAGCAGTTCTTACCAAGATACTGTCATCTTCATTCCACATTAACACAATACCCATTTTGCTGGCAACTTTCACATAAATGCTGCTTTTCTCTATCATAATTCCAGATTCGCTGTATGGCAGCTGAACTCTGGGAAAAGGCAGAAAGAATGCTAGGTATTTTCTGATCCAGATGTTTGATAAAGAGAAAAAATATGGCTTGTGGTATCCATGATCTGTAGGGATTGTAAAATAATGCAGTGTGCGGAAAGAGAAGTGAATAAAAAATAATATGGTCCGATGTCATCAAATATGGATCTGAATTTGGATCCGACCTCTCAGGATTTTTCATCCAAATTTTATTTTTGGGGTAATCTTTAAGGGAAGGATTGATTTACTGTGAAAGGAATTAACAGCAAGTTATTTATTATTTGTGTTGGTAAAATTGTCAGATTTATTGAAGAACACGTAGTTTTTCCTCCCAAATACACCAAAGTACTTGGCAAGCTTGATAAAAAGGTCTGTGGTTACCAAACAAGTGCTATGAATAAACTTACCTGTTGCTGTTGATCATGACGACAGCCTTTAATAATTCAACAGCTACACCTTCAAGTTTCATGGTGATACGGTTGATTGTTGGAGCGTTTTCCACCATAATACGCCTAATTTGGATGTTGAAATCCTCATAGGGAGTGTTGCAATGGGATGCAAAAACATAATTACAGAGCCCAGGGAAGGAGAATATGTGTCCATCAAAAGTCTTGAAGTGAAAGTTGCCCCATGTGCTGCACACGCGGCCATTGTGAGCCAGATTGGAAGCTGTGAATTAAAACTAGCTGTAAAAAAATGACTTAAAATTCCAACTTTAACATAGTGAAAATCAACTTGTCTAAGGCTTCATTTTGTCATTCAATAGTTTTCACCTGCCTATCTTAATGTGTTATTTTCTGTCCATTTATCCATTATAAAACTGTGTATTCATTCTTCACTCATTTTATATCTGTTACTCGTCTTATATACCCCTATAAATGGGGGTATATTGTTATAGTAGTTCATACACCCCCATGGTATATAGGGAGTATGGTTACAGTTATGTTCTGCTAGAGCTTTATTAGTTGTCCACGTTTCAGCTAAAATTACAGTTCAATATTATGTTTCTTAACCACCCTTTCTCCTCTTAATAATTAATTACTGCCTTTCCCTATTTGTATTAGATTCCGCTGTCTACATCCCCTAAAACTGAAAACTTATTGAATACATTTTGTTTCTTTTACTTACGTGTTACTACTGGATTTATCAGCATTGGCTGAATGATGTTCACCTTAGATGAAACTGTAGCGGAAGCTAGAAAGAAGAAAGAAAGAAAACAAAACCTGGTAAAAGAATACCAAAATTTGCACCTAAAGTTGACCTAGAAAGGACTAGAAAGTTAATATGCCAGATCCAATGAAACATGTTTCATGGCCTGTTTTGTTGTACGTGCAATGTAAATGCCATTTTACAGGCCATGGATCAGGTTAAAGTGCATACTACAATTCAAAATCAGGATAGTTAGATCGTAAGAACTTGCTTTCAACTGTGATGATCTGCATTTTCTACGTTTTAATTTTGACCGCTTTATGAAACTCTGTATTGTGTTAGGAGAGGCAGAAATTCACAGCTCTGCATACTGGAGTGCTTCAGACACACTGAACAGTACAAAGGGTTAAGCTGTACTAAATTAGCCTTTTATTGGTACAAAAGCATAGCCTCCTTCTCATTACACCTCCTCTTTCTAAGGATGGAATAAAAACTTTAATTATCCCCTTTGCTCTCTGTTTAATATTTTTCTGTTAAGGGGCTGAAATGCCTAAGAAATGACTACAAATCTGACGTACAGGATGATCAGAAATCATTACATGATAAAAATCAATAAAGTTGGGTTGCAAATAGATTTCCCAACATCAGCTGCCGACTTTACAACTTGCCAAAGCGATCTCATTTCCTTGTTTATAAGGAACCAAACTTCCTGCACGTATATTCCACTTTTATTTTACATATACATAGTCATGCTCATATGCATACAACCTTTACAAACACACATCTGTTTTCTTAGTTACCTGTTATTATACAAATATAACCATACTATGTGTGTTTAGTAATTGGTATCTAATAAAGATATTACTATTCTTATATAGAGAGGGGCTTGTTAATACACATTTATCTTTACTTGACATTACCAGCAATATGCTAAGTAGCTTTTCTAGGCATTTTTATTATTTAGTGGAGATGTAACAAATAAATACAAATACATGGTATAAATGAACATACTGTTTTGTTTCTGCTGAACAACCTCAGTGTGTTTGCTTCCTGTTTCCTGTTGGATTTCAGCCTGGGCTCCTGTGAAGAAATTGTAAAAAACATGGTCATTACAATGTCCTGAACTTTTAAAGCAAGGCATTTAGATAGGATCAAAGGACCCAGATACATCTCTGTAAGACAAAGGGGGAGAGTCCTTTTACATCAGAAAAAATAAAACAGGCCTCAAGTAAAGGTAAAATGTAATTATAGAAAGAGACTTTCTATTACAAATACACAGAGTTTGAAATCCAGATAACATTTCTTGTATATCTGCTTTCTTTGTTTCACTTAAAACTCACTACAAGGGATTTTAATGACTGGATCACAGCTCTTATTTGACTGCTGCACTGAATCTCACTAATACGTGAAACAATTACAGGAAGAATTCACAAAATGTGGAAGAGTCATTTATTAAAAATGCTGTGTAGTAGATAGGTAATAATAAGAAAAGGCACAGAACTGGATAAAAGAAGCATGAGACTTAGGGCTTGATCCAGTAATGGCTGCAGATATTTTTATGGCAGTTTCTTTAGTGCCTAAGCATACTGTCTTTTCTTTGGGAGAAAATCTAAAGCCTCAATCAGGGATCTAGATTTGCTTTACAGCTGGATGCAAGAAGGTACCTCTGAGTAATAATACAAGGGCCCATAGCCTGAGCAGTAACCCAGGAGGAGTAAGCAAAAGAACCAGGTTTCCTGTTCTGCCCCTCTTCTTACTCTGAGAGGGTTCAAACTCACATCTTCTCTGCAAGAAAACCTTAAGCATCACACTGTAATTCTATTTGATCAAGGGTTCTTGCTACCCGACCTGAAGCTGAGACACAGTACCGAAAGCAGTGGGACAGTGACAAAGGAGGGAAAAAATAGGCCATGATCATGTGACCACATGACTGGGGCACTCAGCTACATCAAAACTGTCCTTTTTTTGTGCCTTGCTTCAAGGATTATTTTTGTACCTCCAGTTAAATGGTTACTGGGTCAACTACATGAACTGTCTTCCAGATGAGTTCTCCTTCCCTCTGTTGTGACTCCATAAGTTTTTTATTCCTTTCCATGCATGGCCCAGCAATACCATACCAGAGGAGGTATTGTCAAAGTCTTTTGAGAGACGACAAATATTGTCCTGAACCATTTCATGCCTAGAAAAAAGCTAACCGTAACCTCCTAGGTTGGTGTTCTAAGCTCTTGTCTTTTATAAGTAAATATGGCAGGCATTTCCTGTAAAGGAAAAATGGCTAGAACTTTATTTTTCTCAAGGAAACAGCAGGAGCTTTTGTTTAGTTAGCAAATACATAATTCCCAAGGAAATTCTAGCTGCACTCATTTATTTAGCAATTGCACAATGCCACACTGTTGACCATTATAAAAATAAGAGTCTCTCAGTTGTAAGAATAGTCAAGATAATTTCCTATTTGATATTTTGGGAACTGACCTAATTATTAAGAATATTTCTCAATGTACTTTGCTAAGTCTATAGCCAGCTGCCAATCTACATATGCGATTATCATTACAATTAATTTATAAGAGTTAGTATTTGACCCAAAATATAAAGTCAGGCATAGAATGTTTGTGGAGATGTTGTGGGATTGGGTAAATATTCGTTATTCACTCAGGACATCTGAAAATACTTTCCAAACAGCATGATTCGAATAAAGAGGAGTTTACTGGACACTGTCTAACCACTACTTCCTTTCAAAGCAATTTATGAGATTAGCATTGCATAGTACAAATAACTTTCTTGTTCAATGAATGGTTGAAGATACTTTTGACTGACATTGCATAACTATAAACATAAGCTTATACTCCAAGCAACTGTTGTATTTTGTGCTTAAATCAACCTGCCAGTATTTTACTGTTTATTTCACAAACTATAAAGTAGCCTAAAATTAAATTTGCACTTGTCAATGTTTTGACAATTATATGCAAGATAAATTTACATAAGCAATCTGAAGATTTAAAAATGTTAGCTGACAGGACAGTAGTTACTGTACATGAATGGGACTGATTTAACAAGCTTGTACTCGGGCAAGTAATTTAAATTTGAGTGGTTCCATTGACTTAATAGGGCTCCTCATATTAATAAATACTGCCAAGACCAGCCCTGATAGATACAATATTGAGAGGAGAAAAAAATCCATACAAAAAGATGGTCTGCATGTGTTGGATAAATCTCCAAATCCTGTTCACACTCAATATCAGTAATTTATATAAATATTTTACACAGGGTATTATCAATGCACAATTAGTTCCTGAAAATCATCAACACATGAATATTCCCTTCTAGTCTCTTTTACAAAAGAAGTTGCAAGAAATCTTGAGGACTCTGGTAATAGCTCCTGGTAGGTGACTAGACAGTGGAAAAAAATGACCAGTGGTCTGATCTAGCAACTGAAATGTGTTTTTTTAAATTTCATAAAACCCATAACATTCATAATCAATTCTAATACAAAATGCAACAGAAATAAAATGTTTTTGTCAGGCATAAGAGATACTGAAAATCTGACATTTTAAGACTTGAATAATGGTTCTTTCCGAGTTGATCTTCAAAGCTACCTTGCAAATATAGTTATATGCAGTAATTTGAGGCAATATTAAATTAAATCAGTCCAGTTAATAGACAGACATGAAATATTTAATGAAAATGGAAAAAGAAAAAATGCAACAATCTGAAACAATGAGTATAGTTGTTTAAAATATGTTATTACATCTAAACAGAGTATTTTTTCTTTTCCCAGTAAAAAAAAGAACTTCTTACCTATCTGATGGATACAACAAACTGCTAACAGAAAAGCCCATTCTGGTACCCATATTCCCCTACCAAACCCCATCTTGAGTGGAGTCTGGCACAGGGATGTCAGGTCTAAAGTTGGTCAGGAGTAGTTCACCTGTGCTCCATCAGACTTATATAGTAGGTGACTTTGGCTTCAGTCCCAGATTGATTCAGAGAGTCTAAGAAGGTGCGGTTTGGGGGATTTTAGCAAATGAACAGGTAAACAGAAGATGCTCTTCCTTCCTCAGAAACTGGCCGATATTATTTGCATTTTGGGAGGAGTATATACATATACATATACATGTACATATACATATATTTTGTATATATTTGCATATATTTTTTTGCATTTATATATTTTTTGCATATATATATTTTGCATATATATTTTGTAAAGGTTCAGTCTAATAAAGAAACACAACATGACTGGAAATAAAACACAACTCCTCCTCCACAAACAACAGGTCCTGGAACAAATTTAGTCTGGTGTTTCTTTACGATTACGCAGAAGGCATGCAAGTAATACTTCTAAGATTTGCAATACTGTAACTGATGCCAGGCAGCTCCTTAGCAAAAAATACCACTGATTTCTGAAGTCTGAGGAGGTGTGGAGTATTTCCTAAGTGGGCACCCAGCATTAGGAAGCCACTCCGTGCCTCTTGGGGCAGCTAATCTTGTAAAAAACCCAGATTAATAACCTTGAAGGGTCCTGCAGGATCACATAGTCACACCGAGTGTATACCATGGAAACCATTCTGTGTGGCACTGACAAGCATTAGGCACCTATCTGAGGAACATTAAGCCAGCTTTACCTAGACTGTATCCTACATTTATTAGAGATGGCCTTAAACCTTGAAATCTGCTTCTGAATTCTCTGCATAATCTGGTTTTGCCTTCTCATGGGAAATATGAGGAGTAATTTCAAACAATCAGACAGCCTTACACCAGCTTTGTGGGAGAAAAAAAATGTTAAATTAATTGTGGCCTGTGACCATGATCACATTGTTTCAGCATCATTCCTGTATAATGCTTAGCACTAAATATATTAGATCCTCATTCATTTAGTATTATAAAAGAAACAAAAAAGAGTTCCTTTATGAAGTGTTACCTAGATTTGATTTTGGTACTGAGATCAGTGATAGGTTATTATGGCAAGGTTGGGGTACTTAAATCAACATATTGCCCTGCTATAGAATGAAACGTTCCCTGTCAAAATATCCAGGATGTTTAATAAAGTTACATCTTCATCATCAGTAGTAAGCTGTTTACACACCCTAGATCTATATCTTCATGCTTCAGCAGACCAGGAAAAAAGAAAAGACTGAATTTCCTGCCCATAGAATGTTGTTTTATTCTATGCCAGTACCTATAATGAATATCAATTCATCTCTACATAAAGAAGGCAAATGATGTCTTGTTTGCATGACCAGTTAGCTGTATTAAATAAATATACCCTAGTCTCACTTAAGCAATTAAACAAGCCAGCCAACAAACTAGGCTTTCAGCAGCTAATGTGCATATACCTTTAGCAATAGGCTACATGTGATGGTCAGAAGTAGCAGAGCTTGCTTTTCTTCTCCGTTGCACCCACCTCTGCACGAGGGGAATAACAGAATACCAGGATCTTCTTGTGTTACTTTAAAACATTTGCAGAGAGTTTCTTGTTTCCCATTGGGTGTACTACAGTGTCCTGGTTTTGGCTGGGATAGAGTTAATTTTCTTCACTGTAGCTGGTATAGTGTGTTTTGGATTTGGTAGGAGGATAGTGTTTGTGGCACACTGGTGTTTTAGTTGTTGATAGGTAGGTGCTAAGTATTGCCAAGTAGTGCTTATACTAGCCAAGGACTTTTCCAGCTTCCCATGCTCTGCTAGAGGCACAAGAAGCCAGGAGGGGAGGGGACACAGCCAAGACAGTTGATCCAAACTGACCAAAGGGGTATTCCATAACGTATGATGTCATGCTCAGCATGTAAAGCCGGGGGAAGAGGTAGGAAGGAGTGGGGGGAGATATTTTCTGTGATGGTGTTTGTCTGCCCAAGAAACTGTTATGTGCGATGGAGCTCTGCTTTCCTGGGGATGGCTGAACACCTGCCTTGCCTGCTGATGGGAAGTAGTGAATTAATTCTGTGTTTGGCTTTGCTTGTGTGCGCAGCTTCTGCTTTACCTATTCAATTGTCCTTATCTCAACCCATGAGTTTTCTCACTTTTACTCTTCCTATTCTCTCCCCCATCCCACCGGGGGCGAGGGGGAAGTCAGTGAGCAGCTGGGTGGGGCTTAGTTGCTGGCTGGGGTTAAACCATGACAGGGCAATTAGTGCTTTTGATACTCATCTAGTGAAGGTGAGGAGGGTGTCTGTACCTAGGATGACTAGGTGTGTCAGTGGACTTAAGGCTGTTTTTTTCTTTTGCTCTGTCTCTTTTACTGGAGTTATTAAGGAGAGTGCTAATATAAAATATTTTTTCCTTTGTCTAAGACAGTTTTTAGTTTTCACTCCTTGTAACTCTTTGTGACTACAACAATGCACATGAATGTGCTGCTTCACCAATCATTTACCAGTGTAGAGTATTATAAAGCTGTTGTGAAGGTTGTCCCAGTTGTATTTGAAGGTGTTCTTCAAAAGATGTTGCTTAGGTAATTTTCTCAAAACTTTATGTATTCTGGAATTGTTATGATTGCTACTGCTCAGAGTGAAATTTCTGACCTCTAGGAGTAGTGACATTCAAATGATGTTCCAGTGTTGAGCTTATCCAACCATACAGGGTCTTTCTCTTCCTCCCTTTCCACCACAAGGAGTGGGTGAAATTAGTAATAAGAAAACAGGTACAGAAGAAATTCAGGCCACTCTGTTAGGTGGCTTATGAAATTTTGAAAGTTATCAGGCTATGAGATTTTACTAATTGCTGGGGAATCATATCTGTAGATAGTATCACAAAAACCAGAAGTGTTTAAGTAAACATGTTCGTTGGTCATGTGAGTGGTTGTTCCAAGTGATTCTTGTAGATTAAAAAAAGTAGTTGGAGGACTTTTTTAAAGTTTCCCAGATTGTACAGTGAAAACTACCTACCTACACAGGTGGGGAGGAGTAAGCTCTCCTCTTCAGTTGTATGAGGGGAAAGAAACCCCAGAAGCATGTTTTGAAGTATTTTAATAACAGAAACTTAAGCAGCTGACTTTACTGTTAACGTACACCAGGAACCCACTAAGGGATCACAGTTGTGGTATTGCCTGGCGCTAAAATGAAGGACTTTTGTTTGCAGGAGGGAAGATTCAGGGAGTTGTTGAAAACAGTTTTGTTTCTTGTATTTTTGTCCATGTTTCTCAATTTTAATGCTGTGTGAAACCCAGAAGCTCATCTTGACATCTCAGCATCAAATAACATGGGAATTAATTTAGGATAGGTCTGTAGAGTTGACAAAGACCAGCTCATTTAATAGAAGGTTATTGGAAATTATTTACAACAGCCAAGGATCTGGCTGAAAACTATTCTTCTGACTCTTATTTTGATCTTGTATCAAAAAATATACCAATGCATTGGTTACTAAAAGTACCTCTTGTAACAGTAAGTCCAATATATGTATTATTTGACCCATAATTCTAGCAATGGACATAATCTTGCCAATTTTACCTCTTCTTCTTGGTTTCTTGCATAGAAGTAGTGTTAAAAATTGAGAAATTGATTATACCAATTTAATGTAAAATTTCAAAAGCCAGATAAAATGTAGATATCATATATGCTATAAATACTATAATTACAACCTGAAAGTAAATCATATAATAAAAAGGTGACAAAGGCAAGCATTCAGAAGTTAGGAAGTGGTAGTATTAAAGCTATTAATGAAACCAGAATTCATCTGTGTTCAAATTATAACTCTCCTAATGTTAAGAACTACTTCCTACAAGTGTGATAAACCAGAGATAGTTGTGACCTGGGTAAAGCTGCATTATGCCTCAGATCTGTGAAGCCCTTGCTTGCCATGTGAACTGGGAAAATAAATGGTTTGGTCAGAGAAGAGAATATTTATTGTGGTGTGGAAAGTAAAGTAATGACAGTCTGCAATTAATGTAAACCAAGTTGGCATTAACTTAAGCAGAGGATCCGGTACACTCTTTCCACGTAGCTCTGTAGAGGTTTAGTTGCTTTCCTTGGCAACTGCTTATGCTTTTCTCACCTGTCTCTGATAGCCTCAACCATTCTTTTTTTTCCATCAGTTTACAGGTGACTCACCAGGGTTTTGCTTTCCAGCCCTACCCAGGGTTTCATTCTCACTCTCCACACTTTTTTCACTGGTCTGTTAACTTCCCCCTAATAAATATGTGCACTGCCACTATGGAAGAAAATGGTGGATGCTCTCTGGCCATAGGTTCCTTTCCCTGGTTCTAGGAATAGATGATGCAGTCTGTTTTCTGTTTAGTATAATGCATCAGGCCACTTCAGAAATCTGAGAGGTTTCTCCACAGAAAACAAAGCTGCACACAGCCTCATGGTGAAACACATGCGAAGAGAGTGTTAAATTCTTACAGTAAATGGCAGATGAGCTATGTGTTGTGTATAGTTGTTACCACTTTTTAGTTTGTTACAGTAACTTTAGAACTGGCTATGCAAGGTACTGTAGAATGTGGAAGAAAACTGGCTGTGGAGATCAGATTGTCTAAATGGAAAATGAGTAAGACCTAAGAGTAGCGAAGGTTAGAAGAAAGCAAGTAACTTGCCTCATTTGTCAGTGACATTAGTCATAGTTTCTTAATTACAGAGTGATACCTTAAGTGCACAGTTGTGCTGTCTTCCCTTTTCTTTACTCTGTTTTAAAGGATTTGGAAGAGGAGCCTGTAATTAGTATCTTAACTGTTGGCAGGCAATGTAGAGCAGAGCTCTGGTTCTGCTTACCTTAACTAAGGGGGATGAAAGATGCAAGAAAAATAAATGAAACTCGTGCCTAATACCTTGGCAACAATGGCTTCTGTGCATTTCAAATTGAATTAATGAAATGTGGTCATTCATGTTGTGGTTTTCAAATGTAATAACTCTTCCTAAGTGCACAGCTTGCCTGACTTCTGTGTGGTCAGTATATAACCCAGCTGAGTTCAACAGCTTCTTTCTCCTTGTGATTCTTGCTCCTGGCTTTAAATATGTGAGTACTCAGCTGTACTAGCTGAATTTTTATTTTTTTTTAATTTAGTGCCATCCTTTAAAAATACGCAGAAAATCTTAATAGCTTTGCTGCCAGAAAGCTGCCATGCCTTGTCTTATCTCAGTGTTTTTGATTGTTGGGTGCTATTTTTTTAAGTTGGAAAAATGTATATATGTATGTGATGAATAATTTTTACCAGGTTTAATGTCCTTAGGTTCATTGTGCACTTAATTTAGCTGAAAGCATAACTTTTCTATTGTACCTGCTGTCTGAAAACTCAGCTGGTAGATTTTTCACCTTCAGTATTTGCTTGGTTCTCACAGTGTTAGAATGGTGTTTATAGCTCCAATCTGATTCGTCTGGCTGGATATCAGGTTTTTTTCCTCTTCTGCATAGTGCTGAGTGTGCCTCTGGACTAATATTGCCACTGATGCTTCGCTATCTGTTTGGCATTCACTGTCCTATATGTAGTCACTCTTTTGCTTTGCCTGTGCATCTTTTCTTCATTTCATAAATTGCTTATTCTGTGGGATACTAATAACACACATGAGCCAAATGTGGCCTTTTCAATCCTTGGTGGGAGACTTAGATATAGTTCATCTTTTCCTTTGTTTTTCTTCTCCACAAGCTTGGCATAATTATTTCTCCTGCCCCAGTAATTGCATGTAGCCCCTCATTTTAATTATTCTTTTTTTCCAAAGCACTCTCAAGTTTTCATTTGCATTTCTTTGCCTACTTCAGAATCTGCTGTTGAACACATTTCAGGGTATTTTTTCTGGTATTGTGAGGCTTTCTCAGTGATACTTGATGAGTCTGTTCCATGAAAAACTGTTCAGATTTGAGTATACTCATTAGTGCTGTGGATATCCTCAATGCTTGACAGACTAAGTCTATAGCCATATTGGTAGGTAAGTTCAGTCTGAAGACTGTATGTGGGGACCAGACTCCTGTCTGCGGTGCTGGCTGAGTGTAGAGGTTCAGCTGAACTTCTGCCTAAGAGGTCAAGTTTATCATTCCTGATCTCCTTGTCTGCCCTATCCTTCAGATTAACAGAAGTTACCTGGCATCCATCCTAAGCAAGCAAACAAAGCAACGATTCCGTTTTCACTTCATGGCTTTTCTGCTCCCTCTTTTCCTCTCTATAACCAATAAAGAGTATGAGATGAATCTACAAGTTGAGAAAAGTCTTATGTAGACTAACTCCTGGTATTGCCCAATTTTCAAATAAAAGCTCAACATAGATAGTTTTATTTTGGGCTACCAAGTGTGCAGCAAAGTCCATCTATTTTGGGAAGGCTGATGCTAATGATCATGGCAGATGACTATAATGGTTCCTCCTACTGCTGTTCTCTGTGACATGCTGTTCTGCCCCATTAATTAAGATACGGTTCCCAAGAAGTTCAAACCCACCTAAAGCAGAGCTGCTGCTATCTCTTTTCCCCTGCACTGGCTACACATGTCCACTTCCTTCCTTGCTCCAGCCCTGGCACTCTATCACCCCCACAGTGAACCAGGTCAGTGAACAACCTGGCTCCAGAATTTCATTGCCCTTTTGTGCTAGATTATCCATAATTAATTTAATTCTTTTCTAAAGTTTTGACGGTTATAGGAATAAATAATTTTTTGTGGTTTATAATCTATTGTTTCTCCAAATTCTTGTGTATGTGAACTGAAAACACACCTTTTATAGATAGTCTCCACACCTTTAGCAATTTTATTTCATCCAAACTCAACTCTGTATTAGGACCATGTTCAACAATGGTGCTGACTGATCTGTAGAAATGCTGCAAAGGACAGTAAAAGCTATTTTTGCAGCTTTATGAACATAATGAGCAAGGTTCTGATCTCATTTACATTCTTATATGTCATAACCAAAGGTATTCAGGTACCCTTCTTACAGATAAGAAGCTTGAGAATCAGATTAAATGCAGATATTGTGGTATTAAAGTGGCTTAGTGAAGACAGGAGGTTATACAATGCAGGAGGTGGTCTGAGACTCTGAAGGTCATTATCCAAATACCTGCCCATCACAGGCTATTTATGAAACTCATGCCACCGCACATAGGATCTCTTAAAATTTGTGGTTTAAGGTATGAAATGTTTGGATCCTATGGAAGGAGGATAGACTTCAATATGAAAACCAATCCCTGGGAATAAAGATCTTGCTGCCATCTCATTGCTGAGCTTGTTGGTTCTCTGTCAGAAAACAGCTAGCAATGGTCTGAAGGGCTACACACTGTTGTGAATCTTCTCCACCACTCTTTTCCTTTTTTTTCTTCGTTGATGCATTTCCATGCACCTCAGCTGCCTAATCTACAGCAGCCCTCACTCCTATGCCTAACTCTTCAACCCCACTGTTACCCACAGACAGCAAACAGCATCCTCTGCAACACCAAGCTGTTTGTACTCACCTAAACGTCCTACAAATGGGCCTTCCAACTTCCTTTTAAATGCAACCAGTGCTGCCTGCAACACCACTACTTGTACTCCAGTATTCACCCTGCCTATTGTTTCGTAAACCCCTCCACACAAGAGCATCTAATGTTTTCATGCTTTCTGACCCTTCATGGAAATAAGATCCTTGGCCACATGCTTGCCACGTACTCTTGAAGCAGCCTCTCTTCTCAATCACTCTTTCTGGCTGCAGAAGCATGTCTTGCCCTTCTGAAATGGGGAAGTGGAGAGGGATTTAATATGGGTATAAAAGAAGATAAGATATTGGGAAAGGAACTGGAGAAGCAGAACAGTTGTGTTCCATACAGACATGTCTTCCAGCTTTGATATCAATTCCCAGCTGCAGCTTATTGTAGCTCAAGTAACTACTCAAGCCTGTTAATGCTATTTTTTGATAGTATCTACGTCATGAGTAAATATCAAAGTAGCTTATTAAATAGCATTGCCTGTAGAAGTGCTTGAAATTTTCCATAATGAAAAAAGGAGGATACAGATCTTTTCATTACATGTCTCTTAGGGTATCCCATACTGATACTATCCTGAGGTAATGTAGCTCATTGTCTACATAGAACATAATACTTAAATTAATATACCAAGTGCTTAGGACTAAGATGGAGTGTTTTAAACAACTGTCAAGCTCTCCTAACCCATCTGTTGATGGGGCAGGTAAAGGAGTTGAACTGTTTCAAACAACTTGCAACTCATTCAAAGTACTTAGAAAACAACAGCTGGGTATTTGGTATTTCTGCTTATGTCTGAGTACGAACACAGATAGGACACAATTCACAGTAAGAATCTTGGCATATAGTAGAAAAGTTATTTTAAAAGGTATAAAAATAAATTGGTTCTCATTCAGAATTGAAGCAGTGGTGTGATTGTTAATAGGAATCTGGTGGGGCTATGGTCTCTTACAGAAGTGGCTATAGCAGTCTGCTGAGAGTCAGGGGTCTTTGGACTTATTTTCAACTTTATGATTTCCTTGAAGAATGCCAACATGAAAAATTCCTCTGGGTGTCAGATTTCCCTTCTATATTTTGCCTAGCTAAAATAATTTTATTATAAAAGTCTCAAGAAGGAACTAACATATTCTATGTTTACATACTGGTATGATAGGAACTTGATACCAGTTGCTACTGGTGTAAAAAACCCTAATTATTGAAAATTGCTAATTAAAAATGCTAACCCTTTTCCCCAGATTTTGGTGTGCAGAGGGTAGGAATGGGCTTTTTGGCCTGCAATGACTTTGTTATATCTTGGCACTAGAAGCAAATTAAAGTATCTTTCAGGTTGTCCTAATCTGAGCAAAGGAACTAGTCCTCTCTTGTTCCACTTGAGGAAGCAATCTTTCACCTCCTGCTTTGACTGTACTGAGAAATGCTCAGATGAAACCAAATATCTGCTCTGCCATGTCCTTCCATATGTGGAGGCATATGGAATGCCTTACGTCTATCCTTTGTGGTTTACAGGTCAGTATCACAGCAGCCCTGAGTTTGGGACAGTGGTTCTATGATATTTCAAACAATAATTTCAAAGTAACATTTAAAGTATCAAGCCACAAACTTGGCCAACTCAAGGACTTTCTAGGCACATTTTATACATTTGAGAGATAAATTGACTTCTGCTCCCTTTCAAGTTGATAAGGAGTTTTTCTATTGTATTCAGTCTGAATATAATCTTGTCAACCTTTTGGGGCTCTTGTATGTAATAAAATGTATTGCTGGATTAACATCAAACACACCTTAATTGTGAAGGCTAAGGTGGTCTTGACCATGGAGTATGCTGCGTATACATTCTGGACAATCCAGTGGGTTTTTCCACTTTGTGCTACCTTGCTCCTAACAGAAGCAACATCCTGTACATATCAAGATCAAAGGCAAGTAGGACTTTGGGAAAGAATTTCCAGTTTGACCACTCATGAAAGAACTGAATGAGCTCATTCTGTATGTCAGAGATGTTAGCTGTACCCAAGAAGACACCTGGCTCTAGAATTATTTGCTAGGATATTTGTAGATCAAACCATATAAAAATTATGAATGGAGCAAAATGTTTGGTATGTTATATTTTGAAACCAAGGAGAAGAGAAGAGGTAAGAGAATAGAACGTCAGGAAACTTTCATGGTTGATCTTTTGGGTGTACCTGCTAATTAGTCACTATTCTAGCTAATATTTGCTCATAAAGAGAAAGGAATGTAAATATATTTATGCATGTAATTTAGTCAGTTCTACACCAAAACTTATTTTAAAAATATTTTTTCTCAGACATTTTTTATTCAATGGCCCTTGAATGTTAATGTGGGAAAGTTGTTCCTGTGGGCTTACAGGCAGGAAGATTATCTGAATTGATTTAGTGAATAACACCTTGGGAAAAGAACTGTCTTTGGATGTTTTGCCTCTGGTCCAGAAACCCAGATAATGAAAGTGATGACAAAGATCTATGCAAATTCATATTTTTCTTAAATTATGTTAATTTGCTAAAACGTAAGAATTTGCACTTGTATGTTTGTGATTAACCTTAGACATCCTCTGTTCTTCACAGCTGGGTAAGAATTTAATATATGTAGAATATTATTGACCTTCCACTGAAATCAATGAGGAGAGTTCTATGGAAGTCATACAAATTTTATTAATCCTTCAATAATGTATACTTTGATAATGACTGTATCCTTCCACATGCTGGCTTACAATGCTGGCAAGATGCTTCCTATCCCAAGGCAACGTATAATGCAGAATCGTGGAAGCTGAATGACTGCATATCTACTGACATGAATTATTATCTTGAACCATCAGTTATACATTAGCTAGAACATGACTGACTCTAGTTTTGATTTGTTTCTGAATTTTTCTTATAACTTTTCCCTATAGCACTGCCAGATGCGATTATAAGACTGTCTTTCCAATTGCTATCACTTTGTCAAGATTTTAATAATTTAGTTGACATTTTATAGACTTTTGATCTACTTGTGCCAAGTATTTTTGGAAGAAGAAGGTGGAAATATTTCAATTGGAATGATCCAGCTGTTTGGAATGTGGCAAGAGAATAAATGGCTTGATGTATCATTTAACAAATCAACATGTTGCAGCAGAAGGGAATTTGGGGGCATCCTGTGTCTATTTAAAAAGCATATCTTGACAACTACATTTGAAAAGCAAAACACTGTTCATTAGAATTTACTGGAATTCAAGTTGTTCATACAACTGCTGACACCATCCTAGGGCGTTATATTTAGCTCAGAGAGATCCCAGTATTTCTATTGTCTGGTAAAGCATTTAATGGATGCCAAAGCAATCTCTTAACCTTTCTGTACTTCAGCAGGAAAGTAAACTAGATACTGGGAAACAGAATCAAACCTTTTTGATAAATACATGTTTGCTTTGCTAATATCTTGGAGGTTTTCCCCCTCCAACACTAACATAAAAGAAGAGCAGTAGGTAAGTTGGTGTTCATTTTACCCAGATGAGAACTACTTCCACTCTGCTCATTTAGTAAAAGAATGACCACAGTTGATGAGAGGAAATGTCCATCCAGCCCAATACCCTATCTGTAGCAGTGGCCAACATAGCACGTTAAGGACAGAGCTGAGCAAGCACAAAGTGATAATTCTGAAGAATACCCTCCTGTACTCCACAAATAGGTGGCTCAGAGGATCCTGATGTGATGCCTTTGGGTTAGCTGTCTATATGGATTTGTTCTTGTGGTGGTTTTTGTTGTTGTTGTTAAGTTAAAAGGGCATATGAACCATGGTTGCAGTCAGTATGGAGAAGAAGCAAACTTAAAATAGGAGTTAAAAGACCTTGAAAACCGACCAATTTAATTCTCTTAATGACTTTCTGGTGCAGCTCATCTGTTGCCAGCAGATGAGCTTCCTCTTCACTGCCCTTTTCTTTTTACCCTTTGCTGTTGCTGCTAGTGGACTACGAGTGTGACAGCTTCCTCTTACAGAAGCCAAAGGGAAATGGAAAGTGGAAAGTGGAAAGTGGAGCACTGACTGGGAAAGAGGGGAGAGGAAGAAAGTGGGACTCGGGGATTATAAAGGGAGAATACGTAGAAAGATTAAGTGAGAAGACAGAATCAGAGAGGTGTCAGAGAGAAGCGGCTAGGTATGGATGAGTGAGGAAGCTGAGAATGTGTGTGAGGTAGCAAGGGAAAAAAATGAATGGGATAATATAACGATTTTGTACCTCCAGATCCTGGAAGTAAACTAAATTAAACACAACTAAAGGTACTGGCTGGCCTTTGTGACTGAAAGAGTTAAACAACTTGGTGTAAAGAATTCCTTTCTGTACTGTTCTGGGCAAGCTATGGAAAGGACGTCATGCTTCTGAATTTTATTTGTCTTGTAGGTGGTGCACGGACATCCTTGTATCTCAGTCTCCTTTAAATGACATTGCTTGCAGGAGTTTAAGAAAAGTTTCTGTCCCTAGTCAGCTTTGATCCCTCCCTTCTGTTTCATGACTACTGTTCACTTCAGGAACACTGTGACTACTGTCCTAAAACTAGCAGAGCAGGGGCCACACTACTACAGAAATAACTATCAGAATCCCAGTTTCAAGCAATAGTCTCTTTCCTTTAAGCTTCATAAATAGCATAGGTAACCTTAGATGCCTATTACTGTTCTCTCTCTCCTGCCTTCCGTGTCTTTATGTTACCTTTTATCTCTAAGAATTCTCAAGTTTCATGTTTGTAAGGTACAGCAGAGAGTAATTCTATGCCATTCTACTACAAACACCACCATGGCTTAATAAATATTTAGATAAATAATAATAGGACAAGGCAGAGATGTAAACAAAATGAAACTCTGATTTAGTTTGGCAAAGCATGTATGTGCATATTTCAAAGAATTGATTCAGACCATATTATGTTATAGTGCCTAGCACAGGAAAATCCTGGTCCGTATGAGCAGGCTTCTTAGCTGTTAGGGTAACACTAATACCAAAGCAAATATTTAGTTTATTCTGAAATGCATATGTTCTTAAACTACCTTTCTGAATAAGTGTGTGGAATAGAATTGGGTATTAAGTGGAATCTGACTTTACAGGCATCGGTAATCCCAGTTGTTCCAACACAGCTATTAATGACTTCAGAATTTAATGGATTTTCCAGAATGTTGCTGAGCTGACAGCTAAGAACCAGTACCCCACAGCCCCCAAATGGAAATATTCTTCAGAAAACCAGGATAAAATTACAGACAATGTGGGGGGTGGGTGAAACAGAGAGAGAGAACAGAGTATGATCACCCTTTCCTTGCTACTCATTCCATCCTATAAAGGAATGTTATTCATGCTGTTGCATGCTTTCTACAGAAATTTTTCAACCACAAACCCCAGTTCTTGTTCTGTGTTCCTGTAGCCTTCACATGGCTTCCAAAGAGAGGGTCTTGATTACTTATATTGTTCTTTTCATCAGAGATTACATTTTTGATGAGGATTTACTTTATCTACCAGCAATTATTTTACAAGGCTCTGATCTGTCAGCATGTGCATTGTGTTGGGGTAGAGCCAAGACCACACCTCAAGAACATTTTTAGGCACAAGGCTGAAGGTAATATAACTCATCCACAATGGCAGTCTCTGTCTGACTGTTTGCTCTTCACGGATTCAGTTTGTGTGGCGCCTGTTAAATATCTAAGCTTTTGCCAAAATGAATAGGAGATTTATTATCAGGGATAAAATGACAACTACTCTCAACCTTTGCAGAATTCAAGGGCAAAGCAGTTTTTCCAGTTAGAAGGAGGACTTTGTCTGCTACCAGCAACTAATGGTGTCACATTCATGGATAGAAGTGAAGGACCCTGAAACAATCTACCGTGAAACCAGATTCAGTAAAATAAGCAATCACTACTGCCCCAAACACACGAATGTTAATGCTGGGAATACTCCCTCAAGATCCAGGAGCCTTGCTGGATGTGTTTACAGGTGAAATACTGACTGCTTGTTTAGAATTTATCTACAAGGTTGTTGCGTATGTATGTGTCTTATGCAGTGTACAGACATGTAAATGTAACACTACAATATGCTCTACTTGAAGTAAAAAAATGTTGCACCCGTACAGCTAGTGGGAGTGAGTCCTACAAATCCCTTTTACATCTAGCAACATATATATACATATTACAGTAGTGGTACTAATTGTTTAGAGTGTCTATAGTGGAATAGAAGTACACAGAGAAACCAAACCTTTAAACATATTGCTAAAATAAAGCAGGATTTTTCTTCAAGTGTCAATGATTCAAATGTTTTCCTGAAGATGACTGCAGGCCAAATTCTGTCTTGGCTGCAGATCCAGTCCTCCTGGCTTCAGCTGAATGGGCCAGGAGAGTAGGATTTGGCTGGATTTCACCACTTCCTTAGGCAGACTTAGATAAGCAATAACTCTCTGATGGCAAAATATTTAGTCACCTTTTTTTGAAGCTGACTGGAGGGCTTCTGTGCCAAAAAGCTTGCCTAATTTTTCTAATTATGCCAGCAGAGATAAAACATTATCTGTACCTAAAAACTTTGTATTACCTATGACCTTCATTTGAGAAAGAGAAGGCTGGGTAGACTTCAGAGAAGTAATGATACAAGTAGCTCCAGCCTGATTACTGAAAATAAGAGGAAAAAGTCTGGATGAAATAGCAAACAACAATAGACAGTAAATCTGCAATTTCCATGTAGAACCTTTCCCTGTAGATCCTTTCCCCTTTGGGATCCTTGTGCACTAACCACAGAAAGAACTCTTAACGTGAGAATTCATACATATGTCAATGCAGATTGCCTAACACAGCTGAAATATCTGAGTCACATCCTAGATGACACAAAACTTTTTGGGAGAAGTGAACAAAATAACCTGTTGCCTCAAGAAAAACTGTTTGCTATTGGATTGTGTGGAGGTTCAAATCTGACAAGCTAGATCAACGATATATGCGACTGCTGCTATGTGAATAAATCAAATGCACAGCTTTGAAACTTTCTGTGTGACTCTGAAAGCAGCTAGCTATATTTCCTGGAGACTAATAACATAGTTTCTTTAGAAAAGTAAAAGCTTATGGATTTCATTTAAAAAATAAACACACATTATTTTAAAAAAAGCTTAAAAATATGTATTTAAAAACTGTAAGAAAGCACATACATGTCAGTAAACAGAATGAAAGTCAGTAGCCTGTATCATGTAACAGAAGAAATGCAATATAGTAATCAGCAGAAATATACATTAAGCTGCATGATACAATGGGTATTAAGAATGAAACAAATAATAAATAACAAGACAGACATAGCCTCAAGAAATATGAGGATAGAATTGCTCTTTCAGTAAGGTGGCAAACAGGCTGTCCTTTTGTACATTCTACTGTTCCCTTGTAAGTGACCTGTTTGATCCTGACAGTCAATACTTTTGCAGTCAGGATACCTGAGTTCATTGGTATGACACATGAGATTCTCAGCAGTGCCAGAACACTGTTTGGCACGCTTCACGAGAGGAATAAGTACAGCTTTGAGCCTTTCATATATTGTCCTGATTCAGCCCGTTGTCTAAACTAATAGAATCCTCAGCCTTGGATGAAGGTCCTGTGAACGCAACAGAAATGTGCACCGGGCAGAGACAGGGGAACACCTGCTAAGGTGCACAGATGGCTGTAAAATGCAGTACCTATGCAGCTTTGCTCTGCCAGGCACCCAGGATCAACCAGCAAAACTTGTTGATGAAAACAAAGAGCTTGGAAAAAGGATGTACTTTTAAAAACCAGCTGGAGACATTTTTCTCACTCTTTCAACCATTAAAGAACCTAAAAACTGTACAAAACCCCAATGATGTTAGAAACTGGACTTTATGGAGAATAGTGGGGTTACTTGCTTTGTTCACCTGTGTATAAATACTGTGTATTTATACCACCTGTATGACTACTGCATGATGCATGGTTTGCCACAGAGGATATGGGAGGGAGCCAGGGCATTGCCGTGCCCTGGCTGCAGGCATCTAGGGAGGCTGGCTCTGAGGCTGCTGCAGGGCCAGGGCCAGGGCACCCCTGCTAGGGCCTGAGGGGTGTTTGGGGGAAGCTTTCCACCAGCACTTTTCCACCCTTTACATATAATCTTGGGTATGAGTTAACAGGTTATGTTTGTAAGGCAGATTAGCTTGTGCTCCACTAAGTTGTTTTGGGGTGGAAAGCCTATGATTTCTTTTGTGGTGCCTGCTTGCGTGAGGGGATGGGGTTGTTCCATCCTAAATTCCTGTCAGGGAAAAAAAAAAGGAACACTTAAAAGAAAGGGGAAATAAAAGTACCAGGCCTCTCAGGCACAGTTTTGGTTGCTGTCCCAGGAGCAGAAATGCAGCAAACTTGCCAAGTCCTCTCAGAACAGGTTTCCAAAGAGGTAGGAGTACTGCGCTGCAGATACATACCTCGCTGCCTTTCTCCTGAAGAAGTGGTGATGATGGTGAATTGTCATCCCTGGAGCTGCAGGCACCCTTTGTGTGTGGGTACAGGGTGCTGCCTGGGTGGTGCCAGACACCCCTCCGTTCCGGGGGGCTGCGCTAGGGTAAACTATGCCCGGCAGCCCCCATGAAGGTCTGCGCTTTCTCTGGGAGGCAGGCAACACCTTTCATTCAGGCAGACATCGTCCCCAGGCTTTACCCAGTCTTAATGACAGCTAGGGAGCGTGGCACACCTCTGGCCAGCCACCTTAGCTGCTCAGCTGCCGGCTACCCAGGAGCAATGCATTTCCTGCTGCTGGGACCCCACATCCTGTGGTGGCCCTGTAGGTTTCAGATAGTGCACCTGAAAGCCACCTGGGAAAGGGGGTCCTCTCTGTTGTATTTCTCAGTATTTCTCAGGAGGGTATTCCTGGAGCTTGGTGAGTTTTGGGTTAGACCCTGGGAAGAACACAATCATCTTCTGCCCAGCCCCTCACAGCTCCTGTGCTGCCACTCTTTTGCAGCATTATTTTCAACAGTTTGTGACAGCTGTTATGGTGTTTTGAGTGGGAAAAGCTCTCTAAAGGCAGTGGGTGACTGTTTTCTTTCCTCCCTCCCAAAACGCTCTTATCTCATGGAAGACTAGGTTGTGGCACATTCAAATAAATTTGTTTCATCCTGTACTCTTTACTCTGAGACCTTGTAAAAGGAATTTTCAAAGAGCTGTGTGGGGCACAGTGTGGTTTAATTCTTTATTATTTAATAGCATTTGTGACTATATTATGTGTGAGAAATTATTTGTAATGCTTTGCATTAACTCTACTTTTGATAGACGCTTTAAAAAAACACAGTCACCAGGATTGAAGCAATTTGCTTCAAGGAGGCTTTATTAAGGGCAGTTTCTGAATGCTTCGTTTGGCCATATCACCAGATCAGATTAATCTCAAATCGCTTAAAGTGAATTGATATCTTGAAAAAATAAAACTGCCTTTAGAAAGATGGCCGCTTCTTTATCATTGCTACCATATATGCAAGAAAGATAGTAATCGTCACGCTCTGCCATGTGTTTGATTCCCAGCATATGAAGCATATGATGCTGCTGTCACATGTGCTAGAAAAATCATGGAATAACACCAATGTGACCATACCAGAATGAGTGAACCAATGTAGGAGAAAGTATCTGTTTCTCTCTGGTAACTTTTGCTATTTATTTATTTCTAACCCTTGTGTATTGTTCAAATGTGCTTCCTCAGTTGGGTAAGTGAGGTGTGCTTAATAAGGCATTTGAGATGTTTAGTAATTTTTTCAGTTGGAGTGAAAGAACTTTTAAAAAGAGTCTCCAAGCCATATTTGTACTTCCCTGAATGTCTCAGAGATTAGTCACAGCACATATTTGTATTTTCCTGTGAGGTAAATTGAGATCCTGCTAATATCATATTCACTGTACTTACGTCAGTGTACTGCTGACAAGTTTTTCTGTGTCTCTTGGAGTGCCGGCTAGCTTTGGTGGCCTTGTGGCTTAGGGTTGCTGTTCTGTGTGAAATTCTGCTTTGGGAGTGCAAAAATGGCTTCTTTGACCCTGAGGCAAAAGAGTTCATGAGCTTTGTGAGGTTTGCAGGAATTGGGCAGACTTGAGCTATTATTTTCCCTGTCCCTGTGGCATACTCTGAGCCTGGAGAGCTGAGAAGGGGAGATTTAGAGTAGATCATGTAGTTTTTTAATCATCTGAAGACTTCCTTGTGCCAAATAGGTGGCTGATGTTTTAAATCAATTTTATAGTGCCATTGTATCACAGGAGAACTTGTAAGAGTTTAAGTATAAACAAAGTTTGGCCCAGATTTTTGCACAAATAAATCTCTGCATTTAACATATAAAGGCAATCTGTAAGATCAAGTATTCCCATGAGGTGGGCTTTTTTATTGTGTTCTCTCTGCTACCTGCCTTTTTGATGATCCCACAGAAGTCTCCTCTCTATTCCAGGGTGTCATTAAGCAGTGACTGCTGGTTTTACATAGATACAACTGACACCTTGGTTGCCCACTGCTATGGAAGGGCTTGCTTTCATGGGTGAGTTCTTGCACTGGCGGAGGGGACATGTGAATCCATGTGGTATGATGGCTGACTGAATTTCATACACTTTTTGGTGGCATTTCTCCTTTTCCTTCTAGACCACTGTTCCTCTTGCAAAGATAGTGACATAGAAGAATTGTTCAGGAAAGAATTTAAGAGCAGATCTAATAAATTAGTAACAAGCTAACATGGTAAGGGGCTATTCTTTGTTTATATAAAAAGCTGGATTTTGTGATTTTTCTGCTAAATATATTCTGCTGGAAAGCTTGCTTCAGAGGTGCCGTTTCTTCAGGACCTCCAGATTGCTAGATTGAAATGAAATTGCAGGCTACTCTATTCTGGTTAATAATTGCTCTGAATTAACAGGCTGTGTGTGTGAAGCCTCTGGGGCTAACCATTTCAGACAGAAGATAAAAGATAAATGGGAGATAGGATTGTTGATGAGTTTGTCCTGTATATACCTTAGCTGGTCTTTACACACATACACATGTGCATCTAAATAAATATAGAATCTGTAATAATGTAATATACATTTAGAGTGACTAACAAACCTTTTCTTTCTTTTTGTCCTGGCTTTGGCTGGGATAGAGTTAATGTTCTTCCTAGTAGCTGATATAGTGTTGTGTTTTGGATTTAGTATGAGAATAACATTGATAACACGCTGATGTTTTAGTTGTTGCGAAGTAGAGCTTACACTAAATCAAGGGCTTTTCAGCTTCTCATGCTCTACCAACTGAGAAGGCTGGAGATGCACAAGAAGCTGGGAGAGTGCACAGCCAGGAGAGCTGACTTAAACTGACCAAAGCGGTATTCCATGCCATATGATGTCATGCTCAATATATAAACTAGGGGAAAGCTGCCTGGGGTGCCACTGCTTGAGGACTGGCTGGGCATTGGTCAGCAGGTGGTGAGCAATTGCATCATGCATCACTTGCTTTGAATATTATTATTTATTTCAATTATTAAACTGTCCTTACCTCAATCCACACATTTTCTGACTTTTACTCTTCCAGTTCTGCCCCCATCCCACCAGAGGAGGGAGTGAGTGCATGGCTGTGTGGTGCTCAGTTGCTGGCTGGGGTTAAACCATGACTTTTATAAAAAAGCCCAGAATATATTGGAAACCTGAGAATAGTTTAGGTTGCAAAATTACTTCTGGTGGAATCGCAACTGAGATGGAAAGACTGTTGAAGTACTGGTCATTAAAATCCTGTCTAGGATTACTAAGGGATGTATTATGTTGTTCCCATAGCTTCCTTGCTGAAAGTAAAAGTTTTTTACTTGTCTCTGTTAGATCAAGTGTACTGTAACAACTTCAGCATCATGAATTGAATGCAACTACACCTTGCCATGAGGTATGTGATTCAGTATTGTTTTGCATTATCTTCAGTCAACACAAATTTAGTGCAATTATAATGCTAATTTCCTGTAAAAGAGCAGATATCTGAATAATAGACCTGAATTCCATTAGAATGAGGTCATAACATGAAAGCATTACAAGCAGAGCAATTGATAGGACTGCATCAAGTAGAACAATCTCATTCTCCAGAATACAGAGCAACCAGAAACTAATATAAATAAGAAAGTTAGTTCTGCTGTGGAAGGAGGTCATTCCATGGTGGTATTTAATATGCATTTTCCACAGATTCTATGTCACAGTCATATTTTGTCTGCCAATTCTCATACTGTGCCGGTGTTGCAGCTGGCAGTCATGTGCTCAGTAGGTGTGACACTGAGCAATGCAATAAAGCTCAGGTTTGGCCCCAAACCTTCCTAGAGATCAGCTAAAGTGGAATGAGAGGTTTTGACTGGCTCCTTGCTGAGTGAGGGAACAGCTGCAGAGTCCACATCCGATATTCTCAAAAACTTAGGCCGGTTCCAAATTTGCCTTGGAATCAGGCTTCCTTCAAATATTTCTGGCATTTATTTTTTTGAAGTCAGTGAAAACCAGTAACAGATATGGGGATATCCTTGTGGTTAGACTGGTGGTCGTGCAGAAGTAATGATTTATTTTCAGGATTGGCTGCTAGACTCTTGCAGCTGTCTGCAGGATTTTGTGAGTTCTAGTACATGAGACATCTATAATTGCTCATGTTTAATGGCTCCATTTTTGATTGCCTGGACAGCCTTTGCTTTCTTAAAACAGAGGGAGGCAAAAGTGGGATTTTATTTGCATGCGTGGCTGTAACAGCAGGAGAGGAGTCAGCAGACAAAGTAAGTTTCTGTCTGTTTAAAAGATTTTAACTATGTGAATAACTGTTGGTAACAACACTTATTGTAACAGTGCAAACATTTGCTGATTCCTTATAACCAAATTATAGTTACAAATAAGAGTTATAACGAATGCTGAAAGAAATCTGAGACTCAAGAAGGAGGATTGAAACAGTAAGGAGCAGAAGCAAATGTGACAGCCATGAGCACTGCACCGTTTGCAAAAATGTACTTTCTGTGCATTTATAGTTGTTTGATTATTACATTAATAATGTTCAAATAGAACTAGTCTCCTGTTCTATTATAAAACTCTGGTTTAATTCTGTTAGGTTGGGAGGCCTGGTGGTTAGGTGGTAAGGAGGGAACAGAGCAATATGCCACCAGGGGCCGCACTGGAAAGCAGTAGAGCCTAAGGGCTGGAAAAAGCAGACAGTGAAGTAACAATTTGTCAGCTGGGAGGTAGTGGGGATTTTTGCCAGCAGGAAATATGTCGTTACCCGTGATCCTCAGGGATCACTCAGTGCTCACCTCTGAGTGGGGAGTATATGGGTTGTTATTGTTCTGTGAAGGAAAAAATGGGTGAGAAAGCGGGCTGCTTTCTGCAGGAAGGGCACCTGCAGAAAGCCTGTTGTTACCCTGTTACTCCCTTTACTGAGCTGTCCAAGCTGCAGGCTAGGAGAAAGGTCATCACCTTTAATTTTTTACTGTTCCCCCTACTGATCCTAGAGCAGTCATTTGTAAATTGTGTAAAACATGTTGCTTGGCATTACACAATCTACAGTCAGATCTGTGGTGGCTGGTTCAAAGTATAGTGCGACTAAAGCTGCATAGTAACCTGTCAAAACTTGTAGATTTACAACAGTGCGATTTCAGGTTTGAGATTTAGGTACGTTGCGGTGGGGTCTAAAATATGAGACTGGCTGGTTTGGAAAACTTTGGATAGTTTCTGTCTGTCAGGTAAAGGACTTTCAGAGCTACAAAATATGTACAGACTCAAAGACCTTCTTGCTTACTGGAAGCTCACTAATTGATAGTATCTGAAGTGATGTGCTTGGAACACTCTGCTTTTGAATGGCTTTCATTCAAAGCAGTATCAAAGCTCTACAGGGGGTTAGGTACCACAGTGTAGATTGACATTTGACCTGGAGCTATTGAGAAATGGCTGTAGTAGGATGAGAAGCAAATATTTCACAGCTTCAGCAACTCTCATGTGAGGGATTCAGTGAAAAGTCAAAGGAGACACGCTGTAAAATGCTTAGAATTTATTAATCATCATTATTACTTCTTTTCATAAAGGACAAAAATAAAACAATATTCCAAAACAAAATAGAAGAAGAAAATATACCACACCCAGATAATATGACTAAGACTAAGAAATGACATAACGTTAATTCTGAAAGAAATAACCCAATAAATCATTTTTCCAAAAATAAAATAAATAGCAATGGTTCAACTTTTAAAAGCTTCCTAGGAAAGAATTTACATTTTATTTTATTATTATTAGTATTAGTATTAACTTTTGTTTACAAAAATCCTTCATATGCCCTTGTTGGCAAAAAAATATATATACTCTACTTCTGTAAACAGTTAACCACAAAAAACAAAAAATGTCCATATTTTCATACATTTACTATTCTGATGGTTTTATGTAAACAAATAGTAGTGTGCAGCAGCTTCTCATGATAGGACTTCTTTCTCTCATGAGAATATATAGGGAAATATGCCCATTATAAATTGCTCAAAATATTGAAGTTTATAGTTTTGAGAAGGTATAGCTTTCTGCAGTCTAAGTTTTCCTTAGTGCAACAAGAAAAATAAAGAAACAGAGGTACAGTTTTCCTTGGGTTTTTTTTGTTTGTTTGTTTTGTGGACTTTAGCTTTTTATTTGTCTCAATGAACTGGAATGTAAATGTTATCAAAAAGGTCAGTCTACATCAATGGAAATATTAGATATTGTTAAGTGTCTATATTACGCCACCACAGGCAAGCTTCAAGCCTGAAGAGAATGTTGTTCTAACAATAGACTTTGTGTAAGGGTAAATCCAGCTCTCAGTCTTATGGTACAGCACTTCTCAGAAGATAAACAAACAAACAGAAAACGTCAAAATGACCTTATGCTGTACCTCTCAAGGTGTAAAAGAAAGGGCATGAAAAACAATGGGAGATATATTGGTAATTAAAACTGAAACAAAGCAGACAGACATATTGAGCCTGTATGCAGAAAATATCACCTGTTCATCCAAAATTTTAGCTGCTTTTGACACTTCCATATTTTTTCAAAGGTTCTTTTTAGCCTTATGTTCAAACCTTGTTTGACGACTTCTCTCTAGTTCTAATTTTAGACCTTCACTTGTTCCTGAGAGGTCTTTTGCTGGTTTGTTGCCTGTTGGGTGCTGACTTGGGGAATGCACTCAGTGCTCACACAGCTGCATTTCTCCACATAGGTGTATGAGTGATCAAGGTAGGTTCCGTCACTGCATGTCAGAGTCACCTTCCTTTGGCTGGTTTTGATTTCCTGACAACACGAACATTTATGTTCCATCGTGTTCGCCTCTGGAGAATATCTGATTGCAAAAGCAACAAAAGAGAAATATTCAGAAATTATGTGAGAAATACCACTGCCCCTCCCACCCATTACTAAATATTAACCAGAAGTTTTGTGCTTGCATTTGGGACTATTGCTCGATATTACTGTTCTTACAGTATTGTGGTGAAATATAAGTTGCTCCTCATTGTAAAAGTGGATGCACGTAGCTCTTCATTAAAAGTAAATGTATTAATCCAGTTCACATATTAAGCCAGTCCAAAATAAGAGAACGTTAAGAAAGAAATAACTTCACTTTTACACGGGCAAAATCAACATTTAGGTCTAATCACTATGACACTGAACAGACTGTTAAAATATTGTGAGTCTTGAGGTAATTAAGCTAGTACATCATGTCTGTGAAAAACTCTAGTTAGCACAATGGAAACAGCTGATGACTGGGCGGATGTTGGAATACTAGAAAATCACTTGTGACTTGCTTTATGTAACTAGTGTAAAGAGTAGAAGGTGAAACCAAAATTATCTTTTATATCACCTACCGTGAGTAAGCATCACAGCTGCCTTCACAGTATGTCATCTCAATAGGTGCAGGAGATTCACATCCATGATACTTGATGACAGTAGTAGTATTGTGCTTCATACAACCTGGGGGTGTCACAAACCAAGGGAAAATAAGTTAAAATATATGTGCATATAGATAGATATCTGTGTATGATAGTTTGTAGTAAAAAACTGAGATGGATGGAGCTGAAATAGGAGATTAGGTCACAGTGCATTTCTCTTTTAATTGCCAAGGGCCAGATGATGACTCCTGCTGCTTCTGTTATCAATGAATGAAAAATCCCCTTTCGCTTACACAACTTCAGTGCAGGATGCGGAAATAAAGAGCTGCGGTAACTGCTCAATGCACACCCACCTCCCAGGACTGGCTTCACTTTCTTACTTGAAGAGGATGTATCTTTGGAAGTTGAGTAATAGTTGTAGTCCTCTCCCTCCCACAAAAAACCTAACATTTAACAGTAGGGGTTGGGAAATTCTCCATGTTTTCCAAGGCCCTAAAGTGCATGCTGGAAGTGTTCTGTTCCTTTCTTTTTCCATCTGTTTCCTTTCTCACCCAGTGTGAGGCAGTGGTCCCAAACTTGGTCTGTTCACCTTTTCTGTCTATGCATCTACCATGCAAGGTGGACTAATATACCTAATAAGGCACAAATTATCATTACTTACTCTTCTGTTTTACTCGGCACTCTTTACAGCAGCCATCGTCAGATAGCTTGATGTCATCCTTGAGTGGGAAAACAGAAAAAGATAACTCAGGTTTCATATCTGCATACTAAAGCAGAGACTTTCCCTGCTTTCTAAGTTTCTCTGGCACCAGGAAGTTCTTTGTATTGACATGGAATTTAATTTCAAGCAAGGCTAAATTTAATTTCAAGTAAGGCTAAATGTTAAGGGCATATAACTAATTCAATTCAATACTAGTAAGAGGTTTTTTGAAAGCTGATGTTGAGGGAGACCAGAACTGCATTGCTGTCAGCAGAGTTCAGTAATAAAATTTCAGAAATAAAGCTTGTAGCACATGTGGGGTATTTAGAATGACAAAAGTCAGTACAGGTGACTTTCTGACAGATGTCAGACAGGGTAACACAATTGGTAACACAACCTGGGGGTATTGGTCAATACCTAGGTGAATATGAGCCAGCAGTGTGCCCAGGTGGCCAAGAAGGCCAATGGCATCCTGGCTTGTATCAGGAATAGTGTGGCCAGCAGGAGCAGGGAGGTGATCGTGCCCCTGTACTCAGCACTGGTGAGGCCGCACCTCAAATACTGTGTTCAGTTTTGGGCCCCTCTCTACAAGAAAGACATTGAGCTACTGGAGCGTGTCCAGAGAAGGGCGATGAAGCTGGTGAAGATTCTGGAGAACAAGGCTTATGAGGAGCAGCAGAGGGAGGTGGGATTATTTAGCCTGGAGAAAAGGAGGCTGAGGAGAGACCTTATTGCTCCCTACAGCTACCTGAAAGGAGGTTGTAGTGAGGCGGGTGTTGGTCTCTTTTTCCCAAGTAACAAGTGACACGATGAGAGGAAATGTCCTCAAGCTGTGCCAGAGGAAGTTTACACTGGATATTAGGAAATATTACTTCACTGAAAGGACTTTCAGGGATTGGAACAGGCTGCCCAGGGGAGTGGTTGAGTCACCACCCGTGGAGGTATTTAAAAGGCGTTAGAATTGGTGCTTAGGGATATGGTTTAGTGGTGAACTGGCAGTGTCAGGTTTACAGTTGGACTCGATCTTAAAGGTCTTTTCCAATCTATACTCTTCTCTGTGTGTATTCTGTGTGTGTAATTAATGAAATAACTGACTCCCCAGATGTGTGGGGCTGGTTTTAACCTACCCTGAGCTGTATTAAGTTGAATGATGTTGTGAGCTGAAGTAGCTTATTTTCTTTCAATTTTGCTCTCAATAAGTGAATTCTAAAGAAGAATTTATAATCCTAAATAATTTAGGAATAAAAGTCCCATTATTTTTCAATTTGATTCATTTTGATTTGCTTTTTTTAAATGCAATTTGATGGGGATGAGATTCGGAGAGGGTAAAATGAGAGCTACTTCCTGTGTGATGCTTCTGCTAGATTTTTCCCTTGGACACCATGATCTGTCTATCACTGATGTCAGCCACTGCAACACTTTCAAACATGAGAACTGGTAGAAGACTACTTACTGGATTACATTCATCAGGGTTGAAGAGAGGGCACTTTTTCTGTAAGATGACTTGAATGAACTGGTCATCATAATTTTCACATGTATAAACTGTACAGTTATGATCAGGTGGGTTCCAGAATTCTCCAACCTGAAAGTAGTTAAAATTAAACTGAATAAAAACATTCTTACATAAAAATGAAACAAACAAAAAACCCCACCAGTGTCTTATCATTGCTGCCTATTGCAGTTTGATTATTCTAAATAATTTCCTTAAATTTCAGCTAATGGTTACTTTTATTACCATACTGCTGTAAGTCTTTTTCATTAACCAATAGAAGAGGCTGTATTTTTATCTGGATATGGACATGCTTTCTGTGTGAATAGGAAAAGTATGTGGACTCATTTGGAAAGATTAATTCATGTTTCAATGGTTTTGTTGTCAGAATTTATGGATATGTCCATTTAGATACATGGCAGAATTTCTGTTGGCTTCATTGACTCATCCTGTCCTAAAGCTCTCAGCTAACCTGAGAGTGGCTGTTTGGAGCAGAAAACTGCCTTCACAGATAAAATTATCCTTTGAGCAAAATGGGAGCTGTATTTTCAGAGCTGAAGGCAATAAGGGCCCATTGCTTTCACCTATGTATTTTTCTATGTTGATTTCTGAAAGCCATTGTTCAGTGTCACAGTTTCTTCCAGAAATCTTAGTCAGAACTGGGGTTTCACGCCTCAAATGATTGTTGAAGCTGTGTGAGACAATCCATTCCCTGCCTAAATAAGCATTTGTCTAACATGAGAAAAGATGCAGCAAATAAATGTGACAAAGACAAGGAGAGGAAAGAGTGAAAAGACCAGCAGAGTTTGCCAAAAGTGAACTAAAACAGGGATAGTTACTTGGAGCACATGTGTAATATCTCCCATGGTCACTATACAAGCCGCTGCCTTGCATGTGCCGCAGCATTGTCCAGGTTCCTTTGTATACTTATAACCCTGTTTTGAAAGAAATAGAGAGGAAATGACATTGAGTCAGGACATTGACCTTAACCAGTTGATATTTGAACTGAGTGGGGTAGGAATTACTGACAGCAAAATAGCACTCACTGCTGGGCAGTACGTGTCACAGATAACAGGCTCACACTTGACGGTACCATGGTGAGGGCTTGAGAAAGAGGATTCAGAGCAGGTGCATTCTTCACAGGGGCCTGATGGAATGACAGTTCCAGGCTAGGGGAAGTCAGGAAAACAAAGTCATTTATTAGCCAGTAAAAGCAAGTTACTTTGTGTATATATGTCACAGACAATACAGGGCTGAACTACGTAGGAGCTAAACTATCTTTAAACACAATTTTGCTTGTTTTATTTAAGCAGAGTTTCTGTTGTTGGTAATATCCATTTTGGAATTAAATTCTGCTAATGCAGGAAGGAGAGACGAAAATGCTTCTGCTTGTAGGGAGGGTGTTGGTATGCTGACCTTGATTAAACAAGTAATAATGTTTTATCTCAGGCCTTGCTGCAAAATATTGTCCATGATAGGAGTCACAAAAACATTGCATTGTGAATTATGTGAAGGTGTATTTTTATAGTGAGTTACTCTGTGTACTTACTGCATAGTAAGTTTCATTGACTACACAGCCATGTCCTGCAAAGAAGGAAGAAAGATGGTGTCATAGCGGTGTAAACTTTAAGAAGTATGTGAACAAAACTGCGGCTTTGTTGGCCCAATACGATAACACAAATAATTTACATCTTTCTTTTTTAAGATCCTTGTATTCATAAACTTAGAAAAATAAAGCTGTGAATAACACGAGGAAGGTACATAGAACTTACTGCATTCAAAGGTAGCACAGCATTTTCCAGGCTGCATTACTGTGACTACTTCCTGTCCCTCTAAGCACTGGGGTGTGACTTCAGGGCAGAGACTAGTGTTGCAGTCTATGTAATGTAAGAGAATATAGAAAATAATAAACTCAGAATTTTTTAGTGAAAGTAATTTTAGTTTGCATGAACTTCAGCAGTTTTCCCATGGGGCAAATATGGTATTGTTTACACAAGCTAGTTTATTGACTAATTCAGTATATTTGTCCAGCTATTTTTAAAGTGAATGGGCTTTTCCATAACCTTTGTAAAACAAAGCATTGTCTGAGAAGAATAGAGTGGTGATTGCTGGAAAGAGATACTTCCCAAGAGAAATTTGTATCAATTGGGAAATCTGATGACTCTCAGGGGTTCAGGAGCTTTCCTGAGTAATTTTTAAATGTTCAAGATGTTTCTTAAAATTAAGATTTTTCTTTTTTTTACACTGGTCTTTGAAACAGAAAATGCTTTGAATAGTGTTTTAATAATGTTTCAGGTGGTAGCAGCAATAAAAGTTTTCAGTGTTAAATTATAGGACATTTCCGGTTACTTTTTGGTGTCTAACTACGTAAAATCTTTTAATCTTTAAATTTATTCTTTTCAGGCATCTGGTAAATGCTCAGCTAGAAGGTCCTAAGAAGTGGAATGAGGAAGAAAACCATTATGAAATCAATGCAGAGTATTAAAAAAAAGATAAATTATTGCTGTAGTTCTCCAAAATGAATATAGTATATTCCCCGTGATAAAGAACTAAGACAGTACTTACAGCACTCAGTCCTGCTACAGCATGGATCTTCTGGTATCTGTACCTGAACAGGCATGTAACCTGGTTCATCACAAAATACTTGCTGTGTCAGAGAACATTTGTGCTTTGTACAATGCACTTTGAGAGTATTTTTGTCACAGACACATTCCTGGCAATCTTGTGTCCATTTTTCTCCTGGCTATATAACAAAGAAAAAGAAAAAAAAAAAAGGAAGAAAAATGTTATATATAAAGTCAAATCAAAATAATTCTATTTGTTTCTAGTTGATTTATTCATGGATACAGTGATACCTGATTACATCAGCCTTGTCATATTTCTAGTATTTTTAGATTTTATAAGAAACCTTCAAACTGAAGCTCATTAGGGGAAGATACTGGAGGCCACTGAAGGTTCTGAGCATGTTTACAGAGCTATCACTTTCTATTTATTAGTAGCATTAGTATGGGGGGTACAAGAGGTGTAAAGGAGAAGTGATTGAGCTTGGTATGCATTTTTGAATAAGAAATTATTATACAACATGCACATTTGCACATTAGGTTACAGAGAGATATTTCTATAGTTTGTATCCAGCTGAGGAACTAAGAATGCAGACTATCAACATTATCAGCAACAGGTAAGCTTTGTTATCCATCTGTCCCTTCATCTCCAGTAACTTTAGCAAGCCAAATTTGTGGAAATAAAAGAAGCACATATGCCAAAGTTCTACTATTACCATGTATATGGGTTTGGGTTGTTGTGGTTTTTTTTTCTCCTTTTCTCTTCTTTTTTTTTTTTTTTCTTTTCAGTTTGTGAGGTGATGGTTATTGAAAGAATATCCTATAACTTACTGTTAAATTTCTTAGGGAATAATGTGGTTTCTGCTCTGGAACTCAATTTTATTTAAGACTAGAGGGGAACGAACATTTGAAAAAGCCTGAAGTCTCCCCCAGCCTTAGCAAACTTTGTTTTTGTGAAACATTAAATATCCTCTTGCTTCACTTGTGGGTGCTTGATAAACTGCATTGATTGTGATACTCACCCATCTGGATACTCCATTTGCTTCCCTACAAGCTGGAAGGAAAAAAGAAAAGGAGATTTACATCACTGAAAACTGACATAAAGGAGTAAATTTGTGAAGCTTCAAACAGAAATACTGTGAAGATAAAACTAGCAAGAAAATGAAAATGCAGAATAGTTGTTCTGAAATTTAGAATTCTACCATCTTGGTAGGTCTCATGTAAGAAAGGAAGATTGAAAAAAATTAATATTGATTATTATTCGATTTGTGGATGGGGAGGCTAAAGGAGTTTAAAGAAGCTGATTAACCCATGGTCTGACCATATAGAAGATAGCAGTAGAACACAGGCCTCCTGACTATCAATCCTGATGTCCATTTATTCCCCAAACTAGGTATGGATTACTTACAGCATTCAGAGACACAGGTGTTGTTTTGTTCACTTATGAGTGTCTTCCCTTCAGGACAGAAACATCCTTCAGTTACTCCATAGCCAGGAAGCTCAACAGAGCTAGAGTGGGAGAAATGTTGTATGTGAGTACAATGTTTTTGCAGTGAAGCAGGAAAGACAGCAGCATATGTAGAAGGTCGCCATGTCAGATACAAGGGAGACAAAAGAATTTGCATTTTCTGAAGTGCAACAGGAAGCACATATTCATAGAGCTGATTGATATTTATAAATCTTGAATAAATTATCCAAATTCACAAGAAATTTTATTATGAAGTTACTCCATCTTCTAAGGAAAGTAGGTAAGTAAAAACAGAAAAAATGAAAAAGATAAGCAGTTGTTTTGAGGTGGGATTTTTTTTTTGTCTTTCCATACCGTGGGTCACAGGTAACAGGATTAATGGGCCCACATGCCTTGTATACTGTGCTTGCTGGGCAGTTGTATGCTGTATGGAAAAAGAAAAAAGATCAAAAATTGACAGTAAATGCATTTTTGCAGCAAAAGTGACTACAGCTTTGCCTGTAGCTTCTATGAGTAAGGTTGTCTCTGTATTTTTGTAGACAGTAGTCAACTATTAGATGTAAGAGGTGTTTACTGAATAAAACACTAATTACGACCATTTCTCACATGCATTTTTGAGTTCTGCAGTACTTACGGCATGTATTGTTAGTCTTTCCTCTCCAATCAATGCAGACACCTCTAGCAGCACACTCTGTAGCATACATCTCCAAACTGGAACACTGCATGGATTCATTTGCTATGCGACATCCATCAAAAACACAGCCTTTGAAAAATGGTTCTGGTGGTATCACATCATGACATTCTGCAAAACTCCTGCAGACAGGAAATAAACCAAACCCCTTTTATGTTAACTAGCCATTGTATAAAATCCATCACGTTAATGGCATGTGACTGTCTGCTTCAGCAAGGAATATATTACTAGAAAAAATAACCCTAAGAATAGCCAATAATCTGGGAGATAGAGTCAGGAAAGGAAAGGTTAGGAAATTTGAAGCTCCGTTTTTTTTTCGGAAGAGTCTAAAGGTCATAGTGTTTCTGTATGTATACACAACTTTGCATCAGTCTGAAATTTCATGAAAAAGGCAAGTGTATCAGATTGAGGAAAAAGGGATGATTAAAGTAGCCAAGAGATAGAAATGTTGCACATACAAAACTCAGAATTTATTAGACACTGAAGCAGCATGTGTAAGAGGACCTTTATAAGTGACCCAGCTGAAAAAAAGCTTTTGTCAGAGCTCACACAGTGTAGGAAATACTGCTGAAAACAAGACTTCACACTTTTGGAACTCCATATTTTACATAACATGTACAAAGAATGAAGGACACTTGGCTCTTTATGGTTTGTACTGAAGGCCCACTTCAAATATAGAGTTCAGTCTTTAAACAGTGTAAGTAAGAGTGAGTGAGCATATCCTGGAAGGGAGGGAGAAAGGTAACATAAATCTTTGTGATTCCAACCCAGGAAGTATGGATTTTAGTGCTTGCTGCATCCCTGATTTCCTGACTTCACCTCTCCTTGCTCAGTTATCTTTGGCATGTAAGTCGTTAAAGAAGAGCCGTTTCTTTTGTAAAGGCCTTTTACTGTATATATCCTGTCATTAAGCTGATATTTTCAGGTATTATCGCATGCTAGGGCTATAGTTCTTACTCTTCTTGTAAGATACTGAGACAGTTTTTTCTAGAGAGAGTGAATTCATTCATTTTTTTCTTACTTGCTCCAGATAAGGTTGCAGAGAGGTGTTTCACATGGAGGCTTTGGTGGAGGTGTGGTTATATGTGATGGAGGCGGTACTCCATGGCATGACTTGTTGTTAGCAACGATCCAGTGATGAGCCATTTGGGGACAGGAAGAAATGATCTTACCACTTGGTAAGCGGCATTCATCTAATTTATCATTTGTACATGTTCCTGGAAGAAACAAGCTATGTAAATCTCATAAGCCATATCAAAGATGCAAAATACATTATGGTGCTGATATCATGTTTAGAAGTGATGTGCTCATGAAGTGTATAAGGTGCTTTGCTTCATAGGGAGGGCTTTCTTTACAGTTATATGAACTTTAATTTAGGTTAGGGAAAACCAAATAAACCTAAAACCCCAACCCAAATAATAATAAAAAAAACAAACCAGGTTGCTGAAACACTGAGCTTTTGATCCTACAGAACTTGAAGAGCAGAACTGTTTTCATTTCCATTTTACTGCTGTTAAAAATTTCTGACAATCATGAGACCATAGCCAGAGTGGGTGAGAATAATCATGCTAGGGTGGGAAAAGAGTCCCACCTCCAATTAGTGTATCTGTCTTACCACACTGTCCTTCGGTGTTGTTTCCAAATTTGCTGTATGGGAGTTTCACGGAGAAAATCAGCCCACTAAAAGTGATGGTTGCACCAATCTCTGGTATATCAACAATCATATTGATGCCAAGTGTGGAGAAAGAAATACCATCTTTTTTGAAGCCTGGTTTGACAATCACTTCGTTGAAGTACATCTGAATGCAGGGTTAAAAAAACACAATTTCAAAATAAGCACTGCTTCTGCCTAATCGTTTTAAATAATGTATTTTCTAATCTTCATAATCATGTATAATGCCATATTGTTTTGCATCTCATCCGATGCCCATTGCCATTGCAACAACAGCATATATATGCATTAATATGTTAGCTTGTATTGCTGGAGTGCTACAGTGTGATAATAATCTAAGTGGCCTTCATGTACTGAGTTTGTGCAGATTGTGTGCTAATGCACAGCGTTCTAAATCCAAGTATTTTCTTTGTATCCCTCATCATTTCCTTTGTTGTAAACATTTTTCATATGAAAATGAGTGGTAGTTTTCTTTAACTATAGAAATATTCCTGCCATTATTATGTAATAATTTTGCTGCAGAATCACACTGTCCCTATACTACACGTTGCTTGGCATTGGAAGAGTTGTCTGGATTCAAAATCACGTCAAATGTCCCTGGTGCCAGTTTTATGCAGTAATAATATTTATTAATTAATCTAAGCTGTTCCATTTGCAGATTGTATCTTATAAGAACTAATGAAAGTAGACATATTTGCACAATAACTTTTTGTCAGCAATTATTCAGCAACTTTCTTCTTATTCAATTGGGATAAAGTAAGAGTTAAAACTGTCAGTTACTGTTTTCTTTCACAGGGAATCACTGGACTAATTACTTCACCATGTCTTTCTAACTGTAGGTAAGGAGAAATTGGCATGGCTTTGTAGGGGGAGAGTGCATATTGAGACAAACTTTTCTCCCACCTCTTCATGTTCTCCAGTCAACTAATAAATTCTCCAGTTTAACAGTAGGACTGACTTTTTGTTTTCACTGGCTTGCCAGCATTATTTTAGGATCATGAAGGTGAAATGACACCCCCAGTCACCCCTGTTCTTTATCTATACCTCTCTCCCCAGCAGGGAATTGGAGGGGGAATCATGTCCTGGCTGTTTGGTGCCTGAAGTTCCCTATGAAGAGGAAGCAATCCCTAGTCATCCAGCTGATAAGGGATACACACCCATCTTCACCATGAGAGAAGAATCATGCTTGTGATTTGCGTTCACGTTTCTTCATAACGTTTGTTTACATAAATGAATAGCACAATGCACTAGTTTTCATGAAACATGAATCAAGCACCAGTATAAGCATTCTTTCTGTCTTCTCTATCAGTTTGCCTGTTTCTTAGTGTTATTTATATACACACATACCTGCACATAATATATTAATATCTGCATACTGCTAAGCTGTTTCTGACATTTTGTTCTTAGAAACTTTTGTAATTTTTATTTTTCTAATGATATCCTCTGCCCTCATCACCTCTGTGAAAAGATATACTAACAGACTGTATTTCAACAAGAATCAGTAAGGCCTATAAACCTTATTTCTTTTTTGCAAAAATAGATAAATAAAAAAATGTGTATTTTACCACGTTGGTCATCACACCATTCCTGAGTTCACGAGTCAGCAGCACTTTTGCAGATTTGTAGTAAATAATAATGGATTTAGGGCAGGAAAGTCCATCTTCCGCATTGCAGTAGTAATTGTCAATATAAACACGGAAGTTGTCATACTTAGGTACAATCTGTTTCACCAGGACGTAAGTGCAGTTTTCAAGGAAAGTGTAGTAGATTCCATCAAAAGTAATATAATGAGGATCACCCCATCCACTGCACACACCTGGTAGAGAGAAAATGTTTAGAAGACTAACATGAAAATTAATGTAGAAAGAATTTAGAAACTGAAGTGAACTTGCTACAATTTATAGAGAAACCCTAAGAAAACAAAATGCCTATATACTCTGTTCAAAGTTTTGCTTTCCTCAAAAAAGGTTATTCCTTAATCTACTGGTGCTTACATTGACACTCATAGCGGTAACAGCAGCCATTTTCATCAGGTACCAGTACTGCCGGATATTTGTTCGCACACGTAATTTCCTTTAGAGGTGGGCAGTGTGTTGGAATTAGTTCTACCTTGTTGTCTCCCTTACAGATGAGTTCTGTACAGTTGGATAATTTGTATCTTTGTCCAGGCTGCAAAATGAACAAAAATTGCTGTCACAGGAGTTTGACAGATGATGAACAGATATGAACTTTACTCATATATTTAGTTTAACAGCATACTGTTTCCAGTAATGGTGGTGTTGGAAAGGAAATTAATATGTGTTACTTCTCTTCAATTTGTGGTACTAATGATTTCTAATGTTGGCTAGAGGTATTCATAATTCTGACAATGATACGGAGGATCAGAAACTGTTTGGGTGTCCAAATCTGTAGCAAAGACTACAAGTGAAAACTTCACTGATAGTACAAGGTTGTCAATATTCTACTTAATTAAATTTTTTTGTATGCTAAAGAGGAGGGGAGAACCTTAATTCCAGCTATTTCTTCTGCACGAGGAGCTCTTCTGAGGTTTGGGGGGGGGGATAGGTCTTGGTTTAAGGGAACTGATGTCCTTTATACTAGCTATGTATGCTGTACTTCACTATCAGCACTGCCCATCTCTATTAAAAAAAAAAAAAAAAAAGAAGAAAAACCCCAGAATAACAGACTGTGCACAGAAGTACAGGTAAGAGGACATGAGAACAAAAACAGATACAAGTTCCCACAGTACCTTAAATTTTTCTATTTAGTGAAGAAATAATATACACAAGAAAACTTCCTCTGTTATTGCAGTAAGAAGGTTTGTTATTTATGCAATGAAGTGCATCAGAAAATGTTTTACTAGAACTAGAGTAATTAGAAAATATTATTGGAGCATGCTTTCTCACTATGAAAAAAAAGTATAAAGAAGGCACATACAAATTTATGCCATGTATATTGCCCATCACTAGCAAAATTACCCTAGAAATCTGCGCAGATAAGGTTTAGACTACAAACAGTTCTCTTCTGTTATCAACCTAACATTGATATTATTTCAAAAAACATGACATAATGCACCAACAACATACCTGTAGGGGAGGGTAAGAAGGAGAAACACAGCCAATACGTGAAGTGGAAGAGGGAGGAACTGATGTCGTTACAGTAGACCATTCAAAGGAAGTAGTGGTTAGAGTAGTAGTAACATTACAATACACAGCATGTCGTTCAATTGTACATCTTGGACCACAGAAGGCATAAAAACGACATCCATCACTATCCATTCTCTGGTAAATCAGATCACCTAAAAAAAAAAAAAAAAAAAACAAACAAAAAAACAAAAAACAAGGTCAAAAACAAAAAATGGGGGTAAAAAATATCCAAGTAAAACTAAAGAATATATCAAAATTAAAATTAAATATTATGAAAAATAAACACTAAGCAGTAAAGATGAGACATATATAAAGATAAAAGAAAATTAACTAACCAGGTGAAAAAATTTCATCCTGAACTTTACAGAAACATGGTGAAACAATGGTAGAAGAAGTGTTGGTGCAGCATGGTACAGATGTAGTAGTAACAGTGGTAACGCTAGTAGTGCTGGGCAAGGTAGTTTGGCAATTAGAGTTAGGACTACAGGTGGTGGAGGTCACGCTGGTGGAGGAGGGGGTAGGTGTCGTCGTGGGGCTGGTGGTGCTGGTGTAGGTTTGCGATGTGGTTTCTGAGGAGGTGGGCAGGGTGGTGGGGGAGTAGGACGTGGAGGTGGAGGTCGTGACTGTGGTGGAGGTTGGGGCGGTGCTGGTTGGTCTGGTGGTGGTGGTGGTGGTGGTGGGGCTGGTGGTGGTCGGCAGGGTGGTTGGGCAAGTGTTCTGAAGTGTGCAGCAGAGGACGCGGATCTTGTAGTTGAGGCACATCTTAAATTTGCCAGTCTGGTCCTCGTTCTTGCACACCAGCCCAAAGTGGACGTCGCACTGCACGACCTGTCCGACGTTTTGGATGGGAAGCTCGGGGTAGTCCTCCGCCCGGCACTCGATTTCCTTTGGACGTTGACAGAGTTCCTTCCCGGCGGCCCGGATGTGCTGGTAGGTTTCAAAGTCTCCCTGGCTGGGCCCCGAGGAGGGGAAGTCGACGTCGAACCATTCGCTCCAGGAGCACTCCTCGGTTTCACAGGGCGTAGTGGAGTGTGTGGTGGTGGAGGTCACGCTGGTGGAGGAGGGGGTAGGTGTCGTCGTGGGGCTGGTGGTGCTGGTGTAGGTTTGCGATGTGGTTTCTGAGGAGGTGGGCAGGGTGGTGGGGGAGTAGGACGTGGAGGTGGAGGTCGTGACTGTGGTGGAGGTTGGGGCGGTGCTGGTTGGTCTGGTGGTGGTGGTGGTGGTGGTGGGGCTGGTGGTGGTCGGCAGGGTGGTTGGGCAAGTGTTCTGAAGTGTGCAGCAGAGGACGCGGATCTTGTAGTTGAGGCACATCTTAAATTTGCCAGTCTGGTCCTCGTTCTTGCACACCAGCCCAAAGTGGACGTCGCACTGCACGACCTGTCCGACGTTTTGGATGGGAAGCTCGGGGTAGTCCTCCGCCCGGCACTCGATTTCCTTTGGACGTTGACAGAGTTCCTTCCCGGCGGCCCGGATGTGCTGGTAGGTTTCAAAGTCTCCCTGGCTGGGCCCCGAGGAGGGGAAGTCGACGTCGAACCATTCGCTCCAGGAGCACTCCTCGGTTTCACAGGGCGTAGTGGAGTGTGTGGTGGTGGAGGTCACGCTGGTGGAGGAGGGGGTAGGTGTCGTCGTGGGGCTGGTGGTGCTGGTGTAGGTTTGCGATGTGGTTTCTGAGGAGGTGGGCAGGGTGGTGGGGGAGTAGGACGTGGAGGTGGAGGTCGTGACTGTGGTGGAGGTTGGGGCGGTGCTGGTTGGTCTGGTGGTGGTGGTGGTGGGGCTGGTGGTGGTCGGCAGGGTGGTTGGGCAAGTGTTCTGAAGTGTGCAGCAGAGGACGCGGATCTTGTAGTTGAGGCACATCTTAAATTTGCCAGTCTGGTCCTCGTTCTTGCACACCAGCCCAAAGTGGACGTCGCACTGCACGACCTGTCCGACGTTTTGGATGGGAAGCTCGGGGTAGTCCTCCGCCCGGCACTCGATTTCCTTTGGACGTTGACAGAGTTCCTTCCCGGCGGCCCGGATGTGCTGGTAGGTTTCAAAGTCTCCCTGGCTGGGCCCCGAGGAGGGGAAGTCGACGTCGAACCATTCGCTCCAGGAGCACTCCTCGGTTTCACAGGGCGTAGTGGAGTGTGTGGTGGTGGAGGTCACGCTGGTGGAGGAGGGGGTAGGTGTCGTCGTGGGGCTGGTGGTGCTGGTGTAGGTTTGCGATGTGGTTTCTGAGGAGGTGGGCAGGGTGGTGGGGGAGTAGGACGTGGAGGTGGAGGTCGTGACTGTGGTGGAGGTTGGGGCGGTGCTGGTTGGTCTGGTGGTGGTGGTGGTGGTGGTGGGGCTGGTGGTGGTGGTGGTGGTGGGGCTGGTGGTGGTCGGCAGGGTGGTTGGGCAAGTGTTCTGAAGTGTGCAGCAGAGGACGCGGATCTTGTAGTTGAGGCACATCTTAAATTTGCCAGTCTGGTCCTCGTTCTTGCACACCAGCCCAAAGTGGACGTCGCACTGCACGACCTGTCCGACGTTTTGGATGGGAAGCTCGGGGTAGTCCTCCGCCCGGCACTCGATTTCCTTTGGACGTTGACAGAGTTCCTTCCCGGCGGCCCGGATGTGCTGGTAGGTTTCAAAGTCTCCCTGGCTGGGCCCCGAGGAGGGGAAGTCGACGTCGAACCATTCGCTCCAGGAGCACTCCTCGGTTTCACAGGGCGTAGTGGAGTGTGTGGTGGTGGAGGTCACGCTGGTGGAGGAGGGGGTAGGTGTCGTCGTGGGGCTGGTGGTGCTGGTGTAGGTTTGCGATGTGGTTTCTGAGGAGGTGGGCAGGGTGGTGGGGGAGTAGGACGTGGAGGTGGAGGTCGTGACTGTGGTGGAGGTTGGGGCGGTGCTGGTTGGTCTGGTGGTGGTGGTGGTGGTGGTGGGGCTGGTGGTGGTCGGCAGGGTGGTTGGGCAAGTGTTCTGAAGTGTGCAGCAGAGGACGCGGATCTTGTAGTTGAGGCACATCTTAAATTTGCCAGTCTGGTCCTCGTTCTTGCACACCAGCCCAAAGTGGACGTCGCACTGCACGACCTGTCCGACGTTTTGGATGGGAAGCTCGGGGTAGTCCTCCGCCCGGCACTCGATTTCCTTTGGACGTTGACAGAGTTCCTTCCCGGCGGCCCGGATGTGCTGGTAGGTTTCAAAGTCTCCCTGGCTGGGCCCCGAGGAGGGGAAGTCGACGTCGAACCATTCGCTCCAGGAGCACTCCTCGGTTTCACAGGGCGTAGTGGAGTGTGTGGTGGTGGAGGTCACGCTGGTGGAGGAGGGGGTAGGTGTCGTCGTGGGGCTGGTGGTGCTGGTGTAGGTTTGCGATGTGGTTTCTGAGGAGGTGGGCAGGGTGGTGGGGGAGTAGGACGTGGAGGTGGAGGTCGTGACTGTGGTGGAGGTTGGGGCGGTGCTGGTTGGTCTGGTGGTGGTGGTGGTGGTGGTGGGGCTGGTGGTGGTCGGCAGGGTGGTTGGGCAAGTGTTCTGAAGTGTGCAGCAGAGGACGCGGATCTTGTAGTTGAGGCACATCTTAAATTTGCCAGTCTGGTCCTCGTTCTTGCACACCAGCCCAAAGTGGACGTCGCACTGCACGACCTGTCCGACGTTTTGGATGGGAAGCTCGGGGTAGTCCTCCGCCCGGCACTCGATTTCCTTTGGACGTTGACAGAGTTCCTTCCCGGCGGCCCGGATGTGCTGGTAGGTTTCAAAGTCTCCCTGGCTGGGCCCCGAGGAGGGGAAGTCGACGTCGAACCATTCGCTCCAGGAGCACTCCTCGGTTTCACAGGGCGTAGTGGAGTGTGTGGTGGTGGAGGTCACGCTGGTGGAGGAGGGGGTAGGTGTCGTCGTGGGGCTGGTGGTGCTGGTGTAGGTTTGCGATGTGGTTTCTGAGGAGGTGGGCAGGGTGGTGGGGGAGTAGGACGTGGAGGTGGAGGTCGTGACTGTGGTGGAGGTTGGGGCGGTGCTGGTTGGTCTGGTGGTGGTGGTGGTGGTGGTGGGGCTGGTGGTGGTCGGCAGGGTGGTTGGGCAAGTGTTCTGAAGTGTGCAGCAGAGGACGCGGATCTTGTAGTTGAGGCACATCTTAAATTTGCCAGTCTGGTCCTCGTTCTTGCACACCAGCCCAAAGTGGACGTCGCACTGCACGACCTGTCCGACGTTTTGGATGGGAAGCTCGGGGTAGTCCTCCGCCCGGCACTCGATTTCCTTTGGACGTTGACAGAGTTCCTTCCCGGCGGCCCGGATGTGCTGGTAGGTTTCAAAGTCTCCCTGGCTGGGCCCCGAGGAGGGGAAGTCGACGTCGAACCATTCGCTCCAGGAGCACTCCTCGGTTTCACAGGGCGTAGTGGAGTGTGTGGTGGTGGAGGTCACGCTGGTGGAGGAGGGGGTAGGTGTCGTCGTGGGGCTGGTGGTGCTGGTGTAGGTTTGCGATGTGGTTTCTGAGGAGGTGGGCAGGGTGGTGGGGGAGTAGGACGTGGAGGTGGAGGTCGTGACTGTGGTGGAGGTTGGGGCGGTGCTGGTTGGTCTGGTGGTGGTGGTGGTGGTGGTGGGGCTGGTGGTGGTCGGCAGGGTGGTTGGGCAAGTGTTCTGAAGTGTGCAGCAGAGGACGCGGATCTTGTAGTTGAGGCACATCTTAAATTTGCCAGTCTGGTCCTCGTTCTTGCACACCAGCCCAAAGTGGACGTCGCACTGCACGACCTGTCCGATGTTTTGGATGGGAAGCTCGGGGTAGTCCTCCGCCCGGCACTCGATTTCCTTTGGACGTTGACAGAGTTCCTTCCCGGCGGCCCGGATGTGCTGGTAGGTTTCAAAGTCTCCCTGGCTGGGCCCCGAGGAGGGGAAGTCGACGTCGAACCATTCGCTCCAGGAGCACTCCTCGGTTTCACAGGGCGTAGTGGAGTGTGTGGTGGTGGAGGTCACGCTGGTGGAGGAGGGGGTAGGTGTCGTCGTGGGGCTGGTGGTGCTGGTGTAGGTTTGCGATGTGGTTTCTGAGGAGGTGGGCAGGGTGGTGGGGGAGTAGGACGTGGAGGTGGAGGTCGTGACTGTGGTGGAGGTTGGGGCGGTGCTGGTTGGTCTGGTGGTGGTGGTGGTGGTGGTGGGGCTGGTGGTGGTCGGCAGGGTGGTTGGGCAAGTGTTCTGAAGTGTGCAGCAGAGGACGCGGATCTTGTAGTTGAGGCACATCTTAAATTTGCCAGTCTGGTCCTCGTTCTTGCACACCAGCCCAAAGTGGACGTCGCACTGCACGACCTGTCCGACGTTTTGGATGGGAAGCTCGGGGTAGTCCTCCGCCCGGCACTCGATTTCCTTTGGACGTTGACAGAGTTCCTTCCCGGCGGCCCGGATGTGCTGGTAGGTTTCAAAGTCTCCCTGGCTGGGCCCCGAGGAGGGGAAGTCGACGTCGAACCATTCGCTCCAGGAGCACTCCTCGGTTTCACAGGGCGTAGTGGAGTGTGTGGTGGTGGAGGTCACGCTGGTGGAGGAGGGGGTAGGTGTCGTCGTGGGGCTGGTGGTGCTGGTGTAGGTTTGCGATGTGGTTTCTGAGGAGGTGGGCAGGGTGGTGGGGGAGTAGGACGTGGAGGTGGAGGTCGTGACTGTGGTGGAGGTTGGGGCGGTGCTGGTTGGTCTGGTGGTGGTGGTGGTGGTGGTGGGGCTGGTGGTGGTCGGCAGGGTGGTTGGGCAAGTGTTCTGAAGTGTGCAGCAGAGGACGCGGATCTTGTAGTTGAGGCACATCTTAAATTTGCCAGTCTGGTCCTCGTTCTTGCACACCAGCCCAAAGTGGACGTCGCACTGCACGACCTGTCCGACGTTTTGGATGGGAAGCTCGGGGTAGTCCTCCGCCCGGCACTCGATTTCCTTTGGACGTTGACAGAGTTCCTTCCCGGCGGCCCGGATGTGCTGGTAGGTTTCAAAGTCTCCCTGGCTGGGCCCCGAGGAGGGGAAGTCGACGTCGAACCATTCGCTCCAGGAGCACTCCTCGGTTTCACAGGGCGTAGTGGAGTGTGTGGTGGTGGAGGTCACGCTGGTGGAGGAGGGGGTAGGTGTCGTCGTGGGGCTGGTGGTGCTGGTGTAGGTTTGCGATGTGGTTTCTGAGGAGGTGGGCAGGGTGGTGGGGGAGTAGGACGTGGAGGTGGAGGTCGTGACTGTGGTGGAGGTTGGGGCGGTGCTGGTTGGTCTGGTGGTGGTGGTGGTGGTGGTGGGGCTGGTGGTGGTCGGCAGGGTGGTTGGGCAAGTGTTCTGAAGTGTGCAGCAGAGGACGCGGATCTTGTAGTTGAGGCACATCTTAAATTTGCCAGTCTGGTCCTCGTTCTTGCACACCAGCCCAAAGTGGACGTCGCACTGCACGACCTGTCCGACGTTTTGGATGGGAAGCTCGGGGTAGTCCTCCGCCCGGCACTCGATTTCCTTTGGACGTTGACAGAGTTCCTTCCCGGCGGCCCGGATGTGCTGGTAGGTTTCAAAGTCTCCCTGGCTGGGCCCCGAGGAGGGGAAGTCGACGTCGAACCATTCGCTCCAGGAGCACTCCTCGGTTTCACAGGGCGTAGTGGAGTGTGTGGTGGTGGAGGTCACGCTGGTGGAGGAGGGGGTAGGTGTCGTCGTGGGGCTGGTGGTGCTGGTGTAGGTTTGCGATGTGGTTTCTGAGGAGGTGGGCAGGGTGGTGGGGGAGTAGGACGTGGAGGTGGAGGTCGTGACTGTGGTGGAGGTTGGGGCGGTGCTGGTTGGTCTGGTGGTGGTGGTGGTGGTGGTGGGGCTGGTGGTGGTCGGCAGGGTGGTTGGGCAAGTGTTCTGAAGTGTGCAGCAGAGGACGCGGATCTTGTAGTTGAGGCACATCTTAAATTTGCCAGTCTGGTCCTCGTTCTTGCACACCAGCCCAAAGTGGACGTCGCACTGCACGACCTGTCCGACGTTTTGGATGGGAAGCTCGGGGTAGTCCTCCGCCCGGCACTCGATTTCCTTTGGACGTTGACAGAGTTCCTTCCCGGCGGCCCGGATGTGCTGGTAGGTTTCAAAGTCTCCCTGGCTGGGCCCCGAGGAGGGGAAGTCGACGTCGAACCATTCGCTCCAGGAGCACTCCTCGGTTTCACAGGGCGTAGTGGAGTGTGTGGTGGTGGAGGTCACGCTGGTGGAGGAGGGGGTAGGTGTCGTCGTGGGGCTGGTGGTGCTGGTGTAGGTTTGCGATGTGGTTTCTGAGGAGGTGGGCAGGGTGGTGGGGGAGTAGGACGTGGAGGTGGAGGTCGTGACTGTGGTGGAGGTTGGGGCGGTGCTGGTTGGTCTGGTGGTGGTGGTGGTGGTGGTGGGGCTGGTGGTGGTCGGCAGGGTGGTTGGGCAAGTGTTCTGAAGTGTGCAGCAGAGGACGCGGATCTTGTAGTTGAGGCACATCTTAAATTTGCCAGTCTGGTCCTCGTTCTTGCACACCAGCCCAAAGTGGACGTCGCACTGCACGACCTGTCCGACGTTTTGGATGGGAAGCTCGGGGTAGTCCTCCGCCCGGCACTCGATTTCCTTTGGACGTTGACAGAGTTCCTTCCCGGCGGCCCGGATGTGCTGGTAGGTTTCAAAGTCTCCCTGGCTGGGCCCCGAGGAGGGGAAGTCGACGTCGAACCATTCGCTCCAGGAGCACTCCTCGGTTTCACAGGGCGTAGTGGAGTGTGTGGTGGTGGAGGTCACGCTGGTGGAGGAGGGGGTAGGTGTCGTCGTGGGGCTGGTGGTGCTGGTGTAGGTTTGCGATGTGGTTTCTGAGGAGGTGGGCAGGGTGGTGGGGGAGTAGGACGTGGAGGTGGAGGTCGTGACTGTGGTGGAGGTTGGGGCGGTGCTGGTTGGTCTGGTGGTGGTGGTGGTGGTGGTGGGGCTGGTGGTGGTCGGCAGGGTGGTTGGGCAAGTGTTCTGAAGTGTGCAGCAGAGGACGCGGATCTTGTAGTTGAGGCACATCTTAAATTTGCCAGTCTGGTCCTCGTTCTTGCACACCAGCCCAAAGTGGACGTCGCACTGCACGACCTGTCCGACGTTTTGGATGGGAAGCTCGGGGTAGTCCTCCGCCCGGCACTCGATTTCCTTTGGACGTTGACAGAGTTCCTTCCCGGCGGCCTGGATGTGCTGGTAGGTTTCAAAGTCTCCCTGGCTGGGCCCCGAGGAGGGGAAGTCGACGTCGAACCATTCGCTCCAGGAGCACTCCTCGGTTTCACAGGGCGTAGTGGAGTGTGTGGTGGTGGAGGTCACGCTGGTGGAGGAGGGGGTAGGTGTCGTCGTGGGGCTGGTGGTGCTGGTGTAGGTTTGCGATGTGGTTTCTGAGGAGGTGGGCAGGGTGGTGGGGGAGTAGGACGTGGAGGTGGAGGTCGTGACTGTGGTGGAGGTTGGGGCGGTGCTGGTTGGTCTGGTGGTGGTGGTGGTGGTGGTGGGGCTGGTGGTGGTCGGCAGGGTGGTTGGGCAAGTGTTCTGAAGTGTGCAGCAGAGGACGCGGATCTTGTAGTTGAGGCACATCTTAAATTTGCCAGTCTGGTCCTCGTTCTTGCACACCAGCCCAAAGTGGACGTCGCACTGCACGACCTGTCCGACGTTTTGGATGGGAAGCTCGGGGTAGTCCTCCGCCCGGCACTCGATTTCCTTTGGACGTTGACAGAGTTCCTTCCCGGCGGCCCGGATGTGCTGGTAGGTTTCAAAGTCTCCCTGGCTGGGCCCCGAGGAGGGGAAGTCGACGTCGAACCATTCGCTCCAGGAGCACTCCTCGGTTTCACAGGGCGTAGTGGAGTGTGTGGTGGTGGAGGTCACGCTGGTGGAGGAGGGGGTAGGTGTCGTCGTGGGGCTGGTGGTGCTGGTGTAGGTTTGCGATGTGGTTTCTGAGGAGGTGGGCAGGGTGGTGGGGGAGTAGGACGTGGAGGTGGAGGTCGTGACTGTGGTGGAGGTTGGGGCGGTGCTGGTTGGTCTGGTGGTGGTGGTGGTGGTGGTGGGGCTGGTGGTGGTCGGCAGGGTGGTTGGGCAAGTGTTCTGAAGTGTGCAGCAGAGGACGCGGATCTTGTAGTTGAGGCACATCTTAAATTTGCCAGTCTGGTCCTCGTTCTTGCACACCAGCCCAAAGTGGACGTCGCACTGCACGACCTGTCCGACGTTTTGGATGGGAAGCTCGGGGTAGTCCTCCGCCCGGCACTCGATTTCCTTTGGACGTTGACAGAGTTCCTTCCCGGCGGCCCGGATGTGCTGGTAGGTTTCAAAGTCTCCCTGGCTGGGCCCCGAGGAGGGGAAGTCGACGTCGAACCATTCGCTCCAGGAGCACTCCTCGGTTTCACAGGGCGTAGTGGAGTGTGTGGTGGTGGAGGTCACGCTGGTGGAGGAGGGGGTAGGTGTCGTCGTGGGGCTGGTGGTGCTGGTGTAGGTTTGCGATGTGGTTTCTGAGGAGGTGGGCAGGGTGGTGGGGGAGTAGGACGTGGAGGTGGAGGTCGTGACTGTGGTGGAGGTTGGGGCGGTGCTGGTTGGTCTGGTGGTGGTGGTGGTGGTGGTGGGGCTGGTGGTGGTCGGCAGGGTGGTTGGGCAAGTGTTCTGAAGTGTGCAGCAGAGGACGCGGATCTTGTAGTTGAGGCACATCTTAAATTTGCCAGTCTGGTCCTCGTTCTTGCACACCAGCCCAAAGTGGACGTCGCACTGCACGACCTGTCCGACGTTTTGGATGGGAAGCTCGGGGTAGTCCTCCGCCCGGCACTCGATTTCCTTTGGACGTTGACAGAGTTCCTTCCCGGCGGCCTGGATGTGCTGGTAGGTTTCAAAGTCTCCCTGGCTGGGCCCCGAGGAGGGGAAGTCGACGTCGAACCATTCGCTCCAGGAGCACTCCTCGGTTTCACAGGGCGTAGTGGAGTGTGTGGTGGTGGAGGTCACGCTGGTGGAGGAGGGGGTAGGTGTCGTCGTGGGGCTGGTGGTGCTGGTGTAGGTTTGCGATGTGGTTTCTGAGGAGGTGGGCAGGGTGGTGGGGGAGTAGGACGTGGAGGTGGAGGTCGTGACTGTGGTGGAGGTTGGGGCGGTGCTGGTTGGTCTGGTGGTGGTGGTGGTGGTGGTGGGGCTGGTGGTGGTCGGCAGGGTGGTTGGGCAAGTGTTCTGAAGTGTGCAGCAGAGGACGCGGATCTTGTAGTTGAGGCACATCTTAAATTTGCCAGTCTGGTCCTCGTTCTTGCACACCAGCCCAAAGTGGACGTCGCACTGCACGACCTGTCCGACGTTTTGGATGGGAAGCTCGGGGTAGTCCTCCGCCCGGCACTCGATTTCCTTTGGACGTTGACAGAGTTCCTTCCCGGCGGCCCGGATGTGCTGGTAGGTTTCAAAGTCTCCCTGGCTGGGCCCCGAGGAGGGGAAGTCGACGTCGAACCATTCGCTCCAGGAGCACTCCTCGGTTTCACAGGGCGTAGTGGAGTGTGTGGTGGTGGAGGTCACGCTGGTGGAGGAGGGGGTAGGTGTCGTCGTGGGGCTGGTGGTGCTGGTGTAGGTTTGCGATGTGGTTTCTGAGGAGGTGGGCAGGGTGGTGGGGGAGTAGGACGTGGAGGTGGAGGTCGTGACTGTGGTGGAGGTTGGGGCGGTGCTGGTTGGTCTGGTGGTGGTGGTGGTGGTGGTGGGGCTGGTGGTGGTCGGCAGGGTGGTTGGGCAAGTGTTCTGAAGTGTGCAGCAGAGGACGCGGATCTTGTAGTTGAGGCACATCTTAAATTTGCCAGTCTGGTCCTCGTTCTTGCACACCAGCCCAAAGTGGACGTCGCACTGCACGACCTGTCCGACGTTTTGGATGGGAAGCTCGGGGTAGTCCTCCGCCCGGCACTCGATTTCCTTTGGACGTTGACAGAGTTCCTTCCCGGCGGCCCGGATGTGCTGGTAGGTTTCAAAGTCTCCCTGGCTGGGCCCCGAGGAGGGGAAGTCGACGTCGAACCATTCGCTCCAGGAGCACTCCTCGGTTTCACAGGGCGTAGTGGAGTGTGTGGTGGTGGAGGTCACGCTGGTGGAGGAGGGGGTAGGTGTCGTCGTGGGGCTGGTGGTGCTGGTGTAGGTTTGCGATGTGGTTTCTGAGGAGGTGGGCAGGGTGGTGGGGGAGTAGGACGTGGAGGTGGAGGTCGTGACTGTGGTGGAGGTTGGGGCGGTGCTGGTTGGTCTGGTGGTGGTGGTGGTGGTGGTGGGGCTGGTGGTGGTCGGCAGGGTGGTTGGGCAAGTGTTCTGAAGTGTGCAGCAGAGGACGCGGATCTTGTAGTTGAGGCACATCTTAAATTTGCCAGTCTGGTCCTCGTTCTTGCACACCAGCCCAAAGTGGACGTCGCACTGCACGACCTGTCCGACGTTTTGGATGGGAAGCTCGGGGTAGTCCTCCGCCCGGCACTCGATTTCCTTTGGACGTTGACAGAGTTCCTTCCCGGCGGCCCGGATGTGCTGGTAGGTTTCAAAGTCTCCCTGGCTGGGCCCCGAGGAGGGGAAGTCGACGTCGAACCATTCGCTCCAGGAGCACTCCTCGGTTTCACAGGGCGTAGTGGAGTGTGTGGTGGTGGAGGTCACGCTGGTGGAGGAGGGGGTAGGTGTCGTCGTGGGGCTGGTGGTGCTGGTGTAGGTTTGCGATGTGGTTTCTGAGGAGGTGGGCAGGGTGGTGGGGGAGTAGGACGTGGAGGTGGAGGTCGTGACTGTGGTGGAGGTTGGGGCGGTGCTGGTTGGTCTGGTGGTGGTGGTGGTGGTGGTGGGGCTGGTGGTGGTCGGCAGGGTGGTTGGGCAAGTGTTCTGAAGTGTGCAGCAGAGGACGCGGATCTTGTAGTTGAGGCACATCTTAAATTTGCCAGTCTGGTCCTCGTTCTTGCACACCAGCCCAAAGTGGACGTCGCACTGCACGACCTGTCCGACGTTTTGGATGGGAAGCTCGGGGTAGTCCTCCGCCCGGCACTCGATTTCCTTTGGACGTTGACAGAGTTCCTTCCCGGCGGCCCGGATGTGCTGGTAGGTTTCAAAGTCTCCCTGGCTGGGCCCCGAGGAGGGGAAGTCGACGTCGAACCATTCGCTCCAGGAGCACTCCTCGGTTTCACAGGGCGTAGTGGAGTGTGTGGTGGTGGAGGTCACGCTGGTGGAGGAGGGGGTAGGTGTCGTCGTGGGGCTGGTGGTGCTGGTGTAGGTTTGCGATGTGGTTTCTGAGGAGGTGGGCAGGGTGGTGGGGGAGTAGGACGTGGAGGTGGAGGTCGTGACTGTGGTGGAGGTTGGGGCGGTGCTGGTTGGTCTGGTGGTGGTGGTGGTGGTGGTGGGGCTGGTGGTGGTCGGCAGGGTGGTTGGGCAAGTGTTCTGAAGTGTGCAGCAGAGGACGCGGATCTTGTAGTTGAGGCACATCTTAAATTTGCCAGTCTGGTCCTCGTTCTTGCACACCAGCCCAAAGTGGACGTCGCACTGCACGACCTGTCCGACGTTTTGGATGGGAAGCTCGGGGTAGTCCTCCGCCCGGCACTCGATTTCCTTTGGACGTTGACAGAGTTCCTTCCCGGCGGCCCGGATGTGCTGGTAGGTTTCAAAGTCTCCCTGGCTGGGCCCCGAGGAGGGGAAGTCGACGTCGAACCATTCGCTCCAGGAGCACTCCTCGGTTTCACAGGGCGTAGTGGAGTGTGTGGTGGTGGAGGTCACGCTGGTGGAGGAGGGGGTAGGTGTCGTCGTGGGGCTGGTGGTGCTGGTGTAGGTTTGCGATGTGGTTTCTGAGGAGGTGGGCAGGGTGGTGGGGGAGTAGGACGTGGAGGTGGAGGTCGTGACTGTGGTGGAGGTTGGGGCGGTGCTGGTTGGTCTGGTGGTGGTGGTGGTGGTGGTGGGGCTGGTGGTGGTCGGCAGGGTGGTTGGGCAAGTGTTCTGAAGTGTGCAGCAGAGGACGCGGATCTTGTAGTTGAGGCACATCTTAAATTTGCCAGTCTGGTCCTCGTTCTTGCACACCAGCCCAAAGTGGACGTCGCACTGCACGACCTGTCCGACGTTTTGGATGGGAAGCTCGGGGTAGTCCTCCGCCCGGCACTCGATTTCCTTTGGACGTTGACAGAGTTCCTTCCCGGCGGCCCGGATGTGCTGGTAGGTTTCAAAGTCTCCCTGGCTGGGCCCCGAGGAGGGGAAGTCGACGTCGAACCATTCGCTCCAGGAGCACTCCTCGGTTTCACAGGGCGTAGTGGAGTGTGTGGTGGTGGAGGTCACGCTGGTGGAGGAGGGGGTAGGTGTCGTCGTGGGGCTGGTGGTGCTGGTGTAGGTTTGCGATGTGGTTTCTGAGGAGGTGGGCAGGGTGGTGGGGGAGTAGGACGTGGAGGTGGAGGTCGTGACTGTGGTGGAGGTTGGGGCGGTGCTGGTTGGTCTGGTGGTGGTGGTGGTGGTGGTGGGGCTGGTGGTGGTCGGCAGGGTGGTTGGGCAAGTGTTCTGAAGTGTGCAGCAGAGGACGCGGATCTTGTAGTTGAGGCACATCTTAAATTTGCCAGTCTGGTCCTCGTTCTTGCACACCAGCCCAAAGTGGACGTCGCACTGCACGACCTGTCCGACGTTTTGGATGGGAAGCTCGGGGTAGTCCTCCGCCCGGCACTCGATTTCCTTTGGACGTTGACAGAGTTCCTTCCCGGCGGCCCGGATGTGCTGGTAGGTTTCAAAGTCTCCCTGGCTGGGCCCCGAGGAGGGGAAGTCGACGTCGAACCATTCGCTCCAGGAGCACTCCTCGGTTTCACAGGGCGTAGTGGAGTGTGTGGTGGTGGAGGTCACGCTGGTGGAGGAGGGGGTAGGTGTCGTCGTGGGGCTGGTGGTGCTGGTGTAGGTTTGCGATGTGGTTTCTGAGGAGGTGGGCAGGGTGGTGGGGGAGTAGGACGTGGAGGTGGAGGTCGTGACTGTGGTGGAGTTTTTCATTGTTGTTTCTGTTTCTTTTTGGGTTTGTGTTGTCGGTTTTGATGTTGGTCTATTAATGTGTTCTGTTTTTGGTGGTGTTGTTGGTATTGCAGTTGTCTTTGGTTTTGTTTGCAAGTGTTGTGTTGTCTCTTTTGTGGATATTGTACTTAGAATTCCTGTAGTCAGCATTGTTGTGTGTGAGATTTGTGTCGTTGTTGGGAGAGCTGTAGTTGAGTTGCACAGTACTGTTCGATTTTCACAGCATTTAAATCTTAGTTCATAATTGTAACAGATTGGTGGCAATTGATCTTTATTGTAGCATATCAACCCTTCTTCTGTATTACATATTATATGTTGCTCCAGGAGTTGATATGGTGTGTTAGGGAACCTTACTGCTCTGCATTCAACTTCCTGTCTGTTTTCACATACTTTGTATCCCTTACTTTCAATTTTCTCTATTGTGTCAAAATCTCCATCATTGTATCCAGATCCTGGGTAACTGACGTCATACCACATTGACCAGTAACATTCTTCTTCAGTGCAACTACTAGGTGTTGAATGAGAGGTGGTGACAGGTGTTGTTGTTTCGGTTGTGGTTGTGGTTCTTTTTTTAGTCACTGATGGTGTGAATGTTGTACTTTCAGAAGTTGTAGAAACTGATGATGTTGTAGTGGTTGAAAATGATCTAATTTCTTCAGTTGGATTTGGTGGTTCTGTGCTCGTAGCTGCAGTTGTGATTGGTGTTGACATGCTGAAATGTGTTGTGGAGGAGCATGGTTCAAAAACACAGCATAAGATTCTGATTTCATAATTGTTGCACATTTTTGAAATTTGATCTTTGTTGTAACATATAAGCCCAGATATTGTACTGCATTCTACATTTTGGCCAAGGTCTTCCAGTGGTATATTAGGGAATTTCTCTGCTCTGCATTGAACATCCCTTGGAGTTTTACAGACTTCATAACCTTTAGCTCTCAAATCATTAAAGGTTTCAAAATCTCCACCATCGTAGCCAGGGGTTTGCAGACTTCCGTCGTACCATTCTGACCACTCACAGACTTCATGAACGCATACTGATGTAGTTGGTGACACTGTGAAAGAGAAAAAGAAGAGACCACAAAACTTCGATTAAATTCCTGTGGATTTTCTCTTTTTTATTACATTAAATTGGCTGAAATTTTTCCTTAGATAATTTTCTTACTTTGTGAGCCTGTAAATTGTGCATCAGTTTAGTGTACCTGTAATGTAATATGAAGTAGAGAAGAAAATCCATGACCCACCAATTTAACATACTGATGTACTTGGAACTGTTTCTTCCTAAGAGAATGCCATTTATCCTTTACAAAGTGCTGCAATAAGTCTTAAGCCTAATTTGTACGCATTGGGGGTGGGGGAAATCACATTTTTTTTGCATTTGATTCAGTGTAATTGTTTGGTTTGTTTCTTGCTTCAATATTTATTAGTCTCTCTGGAATGTCAAAGCCTGGATTAAAATCCAGTGGAAAGAATAACATTTAGTCTATGTATCAAGATTCACAGGTACTTTTTTCTTCAAATCAGTGAACTCCTCATGTAATATGCTGCATTTTCTTTGCTTCTCTATTTGAAGTAAAAGATGACTAATGCAGCATTATTAGTACCCCTTAACTTTGTACTTTAGCTCTGGTCTTAAGAAACCATGTATTGGTTGGTGAGCCGTACATAAGTTTTGCAGGTGAATTCTCATTGTGAAATGGCTGGAAAATGGCTAACGAATTGCAGCAGTGCTGATGATTTCTGTGTTTTCAAAACTTGTAGTTCTAAATTTTATACTGGATACTTATTTCATTAAACAGCATGTGCCCATAGTAACTAGAGATTACCAACCTGAAGAATGCTGAAAAGGAATTCTAGAGATTAAAATTTCAGTATTTCAATGCCAATACCCGAGCAATCCACTTAGTACTGTAATTATGAATACCATGAACCCTACCAGGAATTTTACAGAAATTAATAATTCTGTAATTTAATAGGAAAAATAACAAATTATTCATTCAGTAAAGATTATTCCAGAAATAGGTACAATTACAGATAATAAATCTGATACCGTTTTTTCTCATTCACTATGAAATAATAGTATCAAACCACTGTGCAGTGGTTTCCATTTTAGTGTTTTGGAAGTGGTTTTCTTTTCTATTTTTATTTCTTTTTATTAGTTTGGTTACTGAATACTGATTAAAGCCAAATGCTAATAACAAATGAGACTTCTGTCATTTATGTTGTAAGCGTGGGCATGGTTTGGAGCTATATTTTACTCACTACTGAGCAGCATATGCACCTATGGTCTATAAAGGATGTACCTGTGGAAGTAGTGGCAGGTGGTGTAGAGCTGAAGTGAGATGTTGTGGGTGATATTGAGGTACTACAGTCAAAGTAACTCCTTTGAATTGTTCCATTGGGACCACAGGTTGCAACAATACATGCTCCTATGCCATCTGTAGTATCATAGATCACATCTTTATAGTTGTATTTCTTTCCCTCATAAATGCAGACACATTCTGTAAATCAGAAGAGAGTGTTATTCCTCGGTATCTGAAACACAGAGCCGAGTACATCGAATGCATCCTATTCAAATAAAACCAACTTTGTCAACATACCATATTCATTATATCTGCATTTTTCGCCATCATGTGTGCATTCACTGGAAAAGAGAAAAAAGGTGATGATGAATTTGAATATATTGGTTCATGACATCATTTTATTGTTTCAATTTTTTCCTATCGATCCTTTGCTATTCATTGTACATTTAAATGTAGAAAGACCCTATCATCTCTGAGGTAGATATTCAGTTCTGCACAAATTCAGGTTAGGTGGGATCATTCAGTTTTCTGCTAAAAAGGCAACTCTTCTATGCCAGCATACTAAACATGCAGTATCCTTATCAGTGCTTTTGGAGGCTGGGCAAAGATGTGGGGAGAGGTGATTTAAAATGTTCTTATCTCCCTGATAGGTACACTTATTTTTTGGAAGGAAAAGTGCAGTAAGTGTATCATTTGAGAAAGGATTACTGTATCACTGGGTGTTGAGGTTGTCTACACAGAGAATTTCCATCAGACTTCCAAATGGAAGAGAATGCAAGAATGCATTCTGTTTTTAAAGGGAATTTATCATCTGGTAAGGACTGAATCTTGATATATTTATTTACAGTGACTATGGATATCTGTAGAGTAAATAAACTTAAGTAAATACAGATATGTATTTAACAGGTTAGGTTTAGTGCTGTTAACAGGCAATGTTAATAGATGATGCATACAAAGTTGTCTATGAACTGCAAAACTTGCTGTGAAGGTTGGGTTAACTCAGATGGTCTTTGTGCCAAGCTCTTTGGCATTCTGGCTAGCACTGCCTACAGTGTTCAAGTGTAGCTACTTTAAAGGTATCTTAGGACAGGTGTTAACTGCTTCACAACTGGTTCTGCTAACTTTCTGCTATTTGATAGAATGCTTAGCAGCACTTGTCCCAACATGTCCTCAATTCTGACAGAATGTATAGGAATACTTGCTGACAGTTGCAAATATGCAAGTACCATTGCAATGACAGAAAAAAGCTCAAAACAATGAAGATCAGTTGCCTGCCAACTTCTAAATAATTTCACATAATGATTTTAGGGATATCTTAACAAAAATTCTCAGACTGTTGCTGTCTCAGACTATTCAACAGCCTATGACTGGCCTAGTTCCTATTAGCAAGCAAAAATATTAAAGCATGATGAATTATGTTCCACAACTTTAAAATCAATGTTTAAAAATCTTTACTAATCCTACCATGATTGACAATTCTGCTTGGAAGGCATCTGCATTCCTGGTTTGTAATTTTTTCCATTTTCATAACAACCACAATTAGAAACACAAGTCATGGTTTCTTCATCAAAATAGGACTTATTCTTTGGACAGTGTGGATAGCAGCCTGCAATAAAAAATTAGTTATGTTGATACTAGGCTTTTCATAAGTACAAATAACCCTATACTCTGCTTATATCAGCTTTCCCCATATTATCCCATATGGTAAGTGGAATGTCAGACCCTGTTACTGCTAGTCCTTGATTGCACATTAAGGTTTGGAGCATATTGTCCTCATCTTCACTCCAAACAGGTTCATGATCCATTAGGGAATAAGACACTAGTTAGAAAACCTCTTATAATTTCTAAGACAAACATAATATACTGAGTAATATAAATTTTGTTAATGATATTGCATTTTAGCTTTTTATAAGTAGAATGAGATATGCATAATTATGTTTACCTTCCAAACCTCTCAACTCATGAAGGCAGTTCCCGCTTGGATTATTACAGGTCTTCATACAAGGGGCTCCACATGCCTTGTAGTGCCACTCGCATTCCCCTTGTGGATTGTAGTAATCACAGAACAGAGCTAGAGAAAGGAGAAATGACAGAAAAAGACCTTTGATCTTTCTGCTTTACAGTCTTTCAGTTTTGCTGAGTAAAAATTCCATACAATCAGCACAATCACATAGGTAGTGAACAGTGTATGGTCTTATTTCTAATTTAATAAAATTGTTACAATCCTACCACCCTTTGAGACCAATTAAGCATGAAAAATCAAATACTTGAATCACTGATTGTAGTTAGTATGCACTAATATTTATTTACATTGAGCTTGATGCATTATAGTTCACCAGTTGTGTACCATGGGTGACAAGTAGATCAGACACTAATGGCACCACTGTTAAAGTTACTATCAATGGTTTCATTTTAACAAGATAGATTGGCTTCCAGTGATTTACCCAACTTGCTTTGTGTTTTTTTGTTGGATTTAGAATACAGCAGTGCCTCTTACAAATACAATTTTATCCTTCTTCCTTTCTTCATTCTACTTGTTTTTCTTTTTTTCTTCTCTGTTTTCTGTCCCCCTGGACCCCTTCATAAAGTAGTAGGGTGAGACTCACGACAAATGGATGGGGTTCTCCATGAAATGCAGATGTCCAGTTCATTGCATGCTTGAGCATAGGCAGCTACTGCTGTACAGAAACATTCACAGTCTCCTCCAGTGTCACATGCACAAGCATCATCCACACATGCTTGATAATATTCATTTGGTTCAACCTGTTGGAGAAAACATTTGAGTTTTCATGCACTGGTCCTCTTTAAAAAGGCATTCACTGTCCTAAAAAAGCTGAATAAAATATCTGAAACTGACAACTCTGTATGTGTGAGAAAGATAAGAAAGGAAAAAACCATGAGAATTATTTCAAAAATCAAGAAGAAAATGTAGAATAAAGTTATTACTAATAAGTTGCAATGCTAAGAACTATTTGGTGTTGAAGATACATTTGCAGAAAGAACTCTGTTACATTACTACAAGCTAGCACACAGTCATATATATCAGGTGGCAAATATTTATATTAATAGAAAATTATGCCATTAGAAAATAAACATATCCTGAAATTTATCAGTGATTGTCCCTTCTATTAAAAAAAACCCCCGACTATCCATTTCTTTTGTGTACTTGTTCAAGGCACAAACTGAGAAACCGAAAGTGAAAATACTCCCTAGAACTTGGTCTGACTTCCCTTTGTTGAGTGTGACAAAGTGTATTTTAGTGTATTTTTCAGCTATCCCACATAAAAATTAATGTAATCTCTGGCTCAAGACAATTTAAGACTGAAGTTTTTGTCATACCTGGGAGTGACAGTTCGCAAACACTTCACTGGTAATAATGCTGCATTGCCTCTGTGCCCAGGCTTTCCTGTATGGGTTCGCAGTGCATGGATCCTTGGTACGATTGGCATTTGGGCAACTAGAAGACACCTTCCAGCTATTTGCAAACTCCAGCACATGTCCTACCACAGACTGACTGCGAGTAGTGAAGTCATTATTTCCATTGCCATCATAGTTTCCGCAAAGTCCACAGACATGTCCCTGCATAGGAATAAACATAAAATGACAAAGATCAGTAAGGTATGGTTTCTCAGTATCTGCAAGTAACAGACCTCAGGATGAATCTTATTTAAGATTATCTGGGCCTCTTCAGCAACTGTCTTGGACATTTTCATAAAATACCTTTAATGAAGAGATGTCTCTAACTTGTTGTTGGACAGGAAGCAGAGTAGACTCATGGTTTTTGTTCTTAGTATCGAGCTAATTAGTTTTATCTAATCCTGAACATACTTCTTTGGTGAGGGCTTTTCATGAAGAAAGCTACTGACATAGTTGCTATTACGCCATTGCTGAATAACATAATTTAAGGTAAATGAGTAGTACACAGTCTAAGTCAACAGTACAGGATAATAATATGCCATTGCTACTCTTTCAGTCTTCTGGTTACAGCCTAAATTTTCATTTTTTTCTTTGAGAGATAACATTAATATGTTTCAGAAATAATTTTATCCAGTTTTTTTTTATTTTAAAATGTACCTGAAAGCTGGGACTAAGTTTGATGAATATACTGGTTTTCTTGTCCCACATGAGTATGAGACCAACAGTAGTGTCAACCACCAAGTAGATGCCCATGGAACGGATTTGGAATGGCATTTTTCCTCCAGGTGCCCTCTGGATGACATCAGAGTGTTCATCACTGAGTACCAGCTCATAGTTCTAGGACAGGAAAAGAAAAAGTTAGAGGCCAATTTAAAAAGTCACCCACTGGGTACAGTTTTAGATACTGCCAGTAAATGTTGAAATAACAACTCTATTATCCTCAAAATTATTCCATTCAACAACCTCATGTCAAGCAATTTCTCTTCAGAATTCTCTCCTTTGATTTCACTAGCAGAAAGCAGAATTGTTGGCAGTGAGCAAAGAAGTGTAGTAACATTTTCACTGTCTTGGAGGACACTTCTACAATGCATTATATCTGGGTCAGCTTGTTCTTTCATTTTGGCACATTAGGCCAGGGTACAACTTATTAAAGAAAATACTTACCCCCAGGAAAATTTTAATAGACTTAGAGCAGGTGGTTCCTGTAGTGCCACAGGGAATGTTCTCAGTGATGACTCTGAATGTTCCCTGATTCATACCTTGTTGACCACAGTAGTTCTGAAACAGGGGAATGATATTCAGTGTTAACTATACCACATAGTCATATGTAAAATGCAAAGTACTTCAATAGTGCAAAAATCTGGGAAGGAATCTGTTACCTGGACCAGAACATATTCACAGTCGCCTTCAAAATCAAAGCGTTTGCCATCAAAGGTGGTGTAATGTCCATCTCCATAAACAGAGCAGGTTTCCAGGCAAGGTTCCTCGGAGCAGTGCCATTTTCTGTTTCTGCATGTGCTACATAGGATGAAGAGCACTCCAGATATAAAAACCAGGCATACACATGGTATAGCTATATGTACATTCCTGCATGCACATCAATCTGATTTTACAATGTGTTAAACCTATAATGAAAAAATAAGGTTGGCTTATTCTCAGAAATGCAGCATAGCTCAAGAGTGTTTGGGATTTACCCAAAGACTGTGTTACTTCATGATGTCATGAATAATTTGAATTAGAAGATAATTTCTAACCTAAATTTACCCTAATGTTACATTTCCAAATCCTGTTGGATGTATTGAAATGTAGGGATTGCCTGCAAGAAGAAAAGCTTTCTTGACGCGAATGAATATGACAACATGCAAACCACATTGTTCTTCTGACCACTTGCAATTTCTGTGCTGTGTGGCATTGTGAAAAACAGACAGAGGTTGCTTTTTAGGTACTAAGTGGATCAACTTATGTAGGATTCCTTCCGATAAATCTCAATACTGCTAGAGTGAAATGCTGTAGTTCACCTAGAGCTCGAACTATTCCCTTTCAGATGCTTGAAAATGATATTTTTCAATATGTTTTTACCAGTTGTTACAACCAACTCTGATTGATTCTCCTGGATTGTAGGAATTCCCGTTGTGAACACAGGGACAGTCTTCTGGAGCTATACAGCCACCTTTGCCATCTAACACTTGGTTATGAGGACATACGCAGCCAGAGACACAGCGGGTACTGTACTGTAAAGACCATACAGAAAACATGACTTGAAACATTTCTCTGATGGAGGAGTCCAGCTGCAGCTGGTAACTGTAAAAGAGATCTAGTTTAATATGCTTTCAGCTGGGTGTAAAGAGTCTATACTTACACATTCCATATCTAGAGTCTGACAGCTCTTCTGGCATCCTGCTCCTACTACATCTGCAGTGACATTGCCACAGTCAATATAGACCATGGGAGGTATACAGACTGAAAGAGACAAAACCCATGAGAAACATGAGGTCAACCATGTATGTATATCTTTGTGTTTTCTTAATGTGGACTGAAGAAAATAAAACCTCCTTTATGGGATACCTTAATATAGTGCATTTGACCAAAAAGAGAAACTGAATATTGTTTTAAAGTCATGCTCATCTGATTTTTGTGCTTATGCTAGTCATAGGAATTAATATTTAGTTAGCTTCACTAAACACTTCCTTTCAGAAAAAAAAATAAAAATAAAAATAAAAAAACAAAGATCCTGGTTTACTTTGTATTTGTTTTAGGCTTTTGCTACTTCTATTTTATTTAAAATGTGGATGGTTTTCACCTCATGTTTAGTGAGGTGACTAAGTATTCTTTTCCCCTGGGTAACCCAGAGGGTTATAACTTGTTTCAGACATCTGAAAGGTAAGACAATGTTTCTTTATATTTTGGGAATATCCTCTACATTAAAGAAGACATCAGTTCATTTTCTTCTTTGATTTCAGAGTTGTACAATTTGCATCACTATGACAAAAAAAAAAAAAAAAGAGAGAGAACTGAAAAGGGTGAAGATGGAAAGGGAGAATTAAAGAAAATCTTAAGTGATATATTACCTGGTTCAGGTTTCTCTCCAATGCAGCTCAGCTTTCCATAGGTGCAAGTGCTATAAAAAAAAAAAAAAGAATGGATATGTTTTTGCTTCTGTTAAGTTTCAGTGTGTTTCCTAATGAATTTGAAATAATGAAAATTACTGTGTGATAAAATGGTGAAAATGTGTCCGTTATCAGAATAGGCTGTACTATTCAAAAATATTTTCTATTACAACAGACCAAAATACAAGTATATTCTACATAAAGACAGGTTTGCTCTGTCCATTTGCCTGGTTAAAAACTGTCCTTCAGAATAGTTCAGATTCCTTTCATAAAGGGAGTAATCTGTAATGGAATTATCACGTGCCTTTCACCATGGAACAAATCTTTTAGTCATGTATAAGAAAAGTATGTGTGGTGGGGAATGAGTGAGTGACTGGCTGGGTGGGTGTTTGGCTGATGGCAAAGGCTAATCCACAACAGTATGATTTGCTGAATTCCTGTAGCAGTCTAAATATAATCTTCCAAACATGAATAGCCCTAACAATTTTAAAGGATCTGTGATATTTTTAAATTGAAATCCATTTGATTTTAATAGATTGCATAATGTGTATATGGTTTCATGATTGTCTATATCCAACCTCATTCTTTTGTTTACAAATCTCTTACCAGACAACACCATTATCATGAATAACTTCTCCAGAAGACAGAGGCGTTCCTTTGTAGTAACAAGGACAGCTTGAAGCAGGCACACATTTGCCACTTTCATCCATGTAGGTTCCATTTATGCAGGTGCAGCCATCAACTGGGACAAACTTGATGCTGCATGTGACATCAGGCTCACTCAGAGACCGGCACGTGGGTTGACAGGAATCGACATTGTAAGTGTACTTCAAGGATTTCGGACACAAGGTGGTGTATTTTGCTTAGGAGTAAAAAGGTGAGTTACATTTGTAGTTCATTTAAGAATCAATGTAGGTATATATGCAGTATTTGAGGTAAAGTATATACGATAAACTTGGCAATGTATGTGCATGTGCTTTACTAATATCCTCAATGGTGTAATATTGGGTTTTTTTTGTACTGCTACAGCAAAATTTTGCCCTATAAATGTGTCACAAATACAACTGTTTTATCCAGGTTAAAAAAATTAAAAAGTTCAACTATATTAATGCATAGTGTGTTTTTTCTTCATTGTTATTTTTATATTTTCTGTCAAAGTAAATTGAGACACACCCTACTTATTTTATTCCTACTGCAAGGGTATTGAGGTCCTTGTTGCTTCTGCTGGTTCTGAGCAAGTAATTTAAGAAAGCCTCTTTTTTATGTTTCTTCCCATTTACTGCTTTTCTTTTAGGGTAGTCCCTTCCTCCTCAAATTTTTGAAAGTCAACACTATACTTAAAACACCATTTAACACAATTTACTGTGGGAATCCCTGAGAGCTGCTGTGTGGGGCCTTCTGGATGATCATTTTCAAGAGGCAAAGGGATGTAGAACTTACTGCAGGCTTTGCTCCTCCATCCAGTGAGGAGAACTCCTTTAGCAGCACAGGCCCTGACATAGCTGGAAAGGGCAGCACACATGCAGTCCTCACTCTTCTCACAGTTACATGTGTCAAACATGCAGTTCTAGGGACAGAGGATGACATATGATCATTAGATTGTCATGTCAAAGCCATGGCACTCTACTTTTGAGAGTGTCATGTTCATTAGAGCTGAAAGTGAGTATAATCCATATGCATGAGTAAACATATGCCTGTTTTTCTTTTGAACATTTCATTGAGCACTTTCAAAAAAGATCCTTTGCAAGGAGAGAAGGTAATTAGAGATCCACAATTTAAAACTATTTTTTGCTTTTCTTGTTCTTTTTTACTTTGTCAGGTGTTGGTAAGTTTCCAAGTATTTCCAGTTCGTAGCCACTGTGTCATATATACTTAGAACAAGTAGAGGGTATTTGATGCCACCCAACTTTTAGGGCTTAGGCTTAGGTTGTTGGGCTCTCTGCATCAGAGGAATGAAGAAAACAAGAAGTCATTTAGTGTGCTGCTATGCTGGGTAAGGTCATTATAACATTACCATTCCAGAAGATGTTTGTTGAACATAATCTTACAGATTTCCAGTAACAGGGGGATGTTGTAAAGTCCCCAGGCAGTCTGTTCCAAAGCTTCATCACCTTGAATTCCTGGAACATTTTTGTTCACATCTTATCTAAATCTCTTTGCTGCTTCTTACACACATTTCTTGCCTTGTCCTTGGATATATGCAAAAGCCTTCTGAGAGTGGTTCCGAGCAACTAAGCAAAGGGCTAGTTAAAATTCTGACTAAAGCTTTCCTTATATCTCAGGAAGGATGGCTTTTGTCCTTTGACCTGATAAGGAGTCCAAACTCCTAGCTTAGGCATGTAGGGTAGTACCTAAAAATATGGGCAACAGGAATACGTCTGTAAGTTTATCCTCCTGGGAATGGAAAGAAAGATAAGTTTACAAAGGAGTAATTCTATGAAAATAAACCCTTGGCTTGAAAAGAACTGTCATGAATGCATCTCCTCCAACTGGCAAGCTATTCTTTCAAGTGCTAATATCAGAAATGTGTCTTTTTAATGTAAAAATGTTAAGGGTACCTTCTGGTAAACTTCTGGATTCACTGTTGAGTGACATTCAGCAAAAGGTCCCATGGTGTCAGAAAGCAGTCCACACCAGTGCTGAGCATACTGGTCTGTGAATTGAAAACATGATAAGAATTTCTATTGCACTTAATTGTCTAAACTCTTGCCTCAATGTAACTATACTTCCTGCAGGCAAATTGCTGAAGCTTAACTTTACAATAGAATTCAGCTCTGCATTTGCTGAAACACAGTCTTTCACTTCTGCTATACAGAAATAGGAACTCTTCATAAACTGAATGCTCTTAATTCATGGTAGTTGTCATGGAATAAACTAAGACATCCTTAGCTGAATTTTGAAAAAGGTTCGCATCATGACTTAAAAATACCATAGTTCATCTCAGAAAACAGAAGAGTGGCTTGCGAATCCCCCAAAATTATGTATTTCATTGGCTGAAATGGAGCCTGAGAGCTATGAAGCTCTGAATTGTAAGTCTGGTTCTCAGTTTAACAGTGGAAGGACCACACTGGGTCCAGCCTTTGGTGGGGCTATGCACAGCCTTTTTCGTACGTGACAAGCAGTTCTTTCCAGGAATGGATACACTGTGTCGTTCCTGTTTCCCTGAAGTAAGTTGGCAAAAATGCTTGCTTTATCCAAAGGAATATTTTCTGAAGATCCAAAATATTATCCTAGTTATTATTTATTAATTGAAGACTTCTAGTGTCAACTGAGGAAAATATTGTGTGTGCAAAAGGTCCACTGTAATTTTGGCTAAATGCTTTGTGGTTGATCAGCTTATTGCTTCTTTTCACCTTAAAAGAGTATAGGAGAGGTTACTATATGCTGAGCTTACCATTTTGTATGCTGACAGTACAGGGGTTCTCAAAGGTATTTTTGGCATCAGGGCAATCAGCCTGAGTTTTCCAAGTATTGCCAAAGGCAGCTGAAGTACCCTCTACTACACCACTAGTGGTTTTGAAATCATCTGTCTGAATGTCATTGAAGTTTCCACAAAGACCTAAAAGGAAGCAGATGGGCTGTGAAAGTCTCCTACAGAATGAAGCATACTGATAAAGACAGTTGTTACAATAAGACCACTTACCACAGGTCTGCCCTTTATGTGATGGGTCTAAGTCTATAAAAAGTTGCATGACAGGCACGAGCTGAACCTGTAGCTGAAGACCAAAGGTTGTTTGCAGAAAGATGAAGAAAGATGATGGTCTGAAGATGGTGACATTTGCTAGGGACATAAGAACATAAGAGTTATAATTTCATATGAGATGAACAGTTGAAATAACTGTTATATAGAGGGATCCTACAGCTGTGCTTGATATGATCCTAATATCTGAAGAACCAGGGGAAAAATGATCAATATAGGACTTCAAATCCAGCAACAAAATGTTACCCTAAACAACAAATATATAACACTCCACCACCACCACCACTTTCTGTCGTGTGTTTTAAAATAAGGGGAAGAACAGACACTTCTGTTGCTATTTAAAAGACCACCTTTGCTTGATGGAAATTATATCGCATGATTTAGCAGTTAGACTCCTACCTGGACCTGTTCTGTCCTTTCATGGTTTGCTTTCTGTTTAGGTGCAGTAGTACCTGAGAAGAACTCTCTTGAGGGAAACTCTCCAGTGATCAATGTGCATCAAGCAAAGGGACAGAGGGAACACAGGGAACTAAACAACTTCAGATACTGGAGTCCTGTCACATATCAGAATTTTTCTTTCCTCTCTAATGGCAGTGTTTGGATCTGGAAGTGCACAATGATACTATTTGCTTGAATTGAATCTCCATTTAACTAGCTATTGCTAAAATTAGACCATAATGTGGCTAAAGTTACAAGATTTGAATAGACAAACCCTATTACTTAAAAAATGAGAGACTATGCTCTATTGGGGTACCTTGGGTTTGCTGCAATGTAACAGAAGGTAGAATTTGGCTTTAGATTAACCAATGTAATAACATTTAAAAGTAAAAAACTGAAATAGAAAATCACTGAAGTCTTCCAGGGGAACTTACCTGCAGAGAATGGCAACCGTGTGTAGATCATATTCACAAATACACTGCCAGAAGGCTGGATCACAATGTTCTATCCACAAGAAAAGGCAATGATTATCAAGCATATTTAGGAAAGGTAATCCACTCAAAATATTTTCTATCTAGTATTGTTCAGGATAAAGGAAATAAAAATGGGGGGAGACTGTGATGATATTTTGGTTCCTATACTATTTTTTGCTCTTTATTATTGTGGTCCATTGACTGTCAAAACAAAAAAGCAAAAACCCAAAGACAACTCTATGACAGAAAACTGCTAGGATCTTGACTTCCGATGTACCTACTTTATTCCTAATTTTTCTTTGAATTTGAATAATGTTCAAATGAGATAAAACAATCAGTGCAGATTTCCTGTCTCTGCTGTTATGTGTCATTTGCAAACTACTTGTCTATTCAGCTTTGAAACCATCCCTGCAGAATGTTAGGTGTCTACATTTGCTACTTACAGTTTGTCCTCCACTTAGGCTGACAGCTATACCCTTGAGGCATGTCTCAGTTTCAGTCAGGCCACACTTGCGGATATCTCCTAGAACAGTGAATTCATTGCTGTCACAGAGCTAGAAGAAGAAAACAAAATATATTGTTAAAATTATTTGTTATATTAAAATATTTTTATGTTAAAAAGGTTCACCCTCAAATGGCATTCTTTGTAAAGTGAGTAGTTTAAAATATTGTTTATTGCTTTTCTTTCTGCTCATATGCTCTTACATATATGTATACAGTCACCAAGTGAGCTGGCATTCATGCAGTCTGCACAGTGGAAGCTATGCATTACTTCTGGAACTCAAGGGCATGTTAGACATATTAAGCTGAACATTAAAACTTCCTGATGTGTAGGTAATACTAGTTCCTAATATTTGGGTAATACTAGTTTAATATGCTAGAGAAGAAGAAGGAGGTATGCCTTTCTTGCCCATTTGTTACGGTGTTTACTTGGGAGAGGAGAGAAGTCGTCTCCAGTCTTTTCTGCACTGAATAGATTATCAAAAAAGCCTGGTGATTTGGACATTCTTAACAGGTAGGAAATAGGCATTTAAATATCCTGTCACAGGAGAAAATGAAGCTGAAAATCATTATTCACTAAGCTACTAAATAAAGGCCAAATTAATTTCTTCTCTTGGTTCTGATTTTCATTGGACTGTTCTGTGAGCTGTATTCAAAGTGAGCCTAACGGCCAAGACATCACAGGGAAACATGCAGAAGGCTGTGATTCTGAACATGTCCTATCACTTTCTTGGCATAATGAAGATTTAAATTGAGGACAGCTGGGATGCAGAATTACAGCCATCTGGAAATTTAATGGTAAAATGGTGGGCTTTTTGGCCTTTTGTGTCCAAGTTCAGGGGTTTTCTGTACCTCCAGAGCCTCTGAGAATCTAATTTTACATGTTGGTGCCAAAAGGGGAGTTTAACATATAAGCCTGATGTACGCTCCCTTTATGGATTAAGACCAGTGCTTGTGAATCTAATAAAAAAGTTTCATTGATTTAGCCTAATCTATTTCTAAATTACCACATTCTAGCTCATTTCTGAGTTTTTATGGTTCTTTTTCTTGGTAACATTCAGTTTGATCTTTCTGAGAACAGATTTTATTTAATATGAAGTCTTTATGAAAATTGTTTACATCACTCATCCAACACAAATAAGCAACAAATATACCTAGGATTCTGAAATTTGCAAATCTGTAGTCTTTATTTTAGATATATCTACTCAGAATTCAGTCCCTAACAAGCTAAAAACTCCAGTAAAACTCAGGTGGTTTTCTAAGTCATCTATTTCTAATTCAGGTTTTAGAATACATGTATGAATTCTTAGCTTATTGCTTTTAAACTCTGGGGTCTTCTGTGTTTACTGGGAAAGACTGTTTGGAAGGTTGATCATCTTCATGAAATAATTCCTCCCCCATGAATTCTGTTTAGTAATAATTCCATTATGAATACTGTTAATGAAATAAGCCATTGAACTATATTATCTGTGACAAAAAGGACAGTATCAATGGATGTAATAAACACAATGCTCAGAAAGAAGTAGTTATAACTCACCAGAAAGGCAATATTTAATTAAAAAATTAATGGGAAATATGGAGATCGTTTCACGGAAACTAAAAACTCAGTGCAATTCTTAAACCATGATCAAAGAACACAAAACTACTACAGTATGTTTATTTAGTATAACCTTAACAGAAAGCCCCCTGAAATCCATTTAAGGCTCCATGTTAACCCTCTCAGTTTCAGAAAGATGATGTGATTGCCAGCAGTTTTAATTGAACAACATCATATATAATAAAAAACCTTTTCCTTTAGCATATTGCTTCAGCAAGGATTGTGACTCATTTTTACCTTGGTTAGGACATAGCTACAGTCTCCAAAGAAGGAATAATATTTCTCATCAAATGTTGAAATGTGGGAGCCTCCTTCAATACTGCAAGTCCCGGGACATGACTGAGTGACACAAGACCATTCACCTCCAGCACAGTTACTGAAATGAAGAAGGGATTCAGTAACCTTGGGTAATGTAAGCATAAATAAGAGAAAAGGGTAGCTGATGCCTTAGTTTTCCTCTTGAAGCATTGATCATACTGTCAGAGAAACCAACATTGCTTTGAAAGCTCAGAATAAGTATGGGGCAGGCACAATTATATAACTGATATATATTTTTATATATATATTTATATAGAATTTTTTATATATTGCTATTCATTTCCAGTCTTTGGAGAGAATTGAGTCCTTGTGAACCTGGCATACATTCTGCTACATATGAAAGATAACCCCTTATCTCCATTAGCATGGCTCAAGCTTCAAACAAATTAAGTATTTCTTGGAAAATAACATGCATGTTTGTGGTTCTTGTGTTCACAGACAGATAGGTGCATTTGCGTACACTTATGCAATAATACTTCAGTAATTATAGTGATATTGAAAAAATATGTATCATATCTGTCAAACATGCCTCTCAAATGTGATCTCCCACACTGTCTAATGCAACATGTCCTTAAATACTCCATATCATGGACATGAACATCCTACTATTACACTGTAGTGCTGCAAAGGATGTAACACAATAATTCACAGTTTTAAACACCTCTGATGTTTCCATTTGATTGTCTCCTTTAATCGATTAACCTTGAAATTGGTGTACACCTATATCTAAACGTAAGTTTTTGCTCCCAAGTGTAAGGAGAAAACCGAGGTGTAAGTATCCTCGAAAAATATATAATCGAAGGACTTCAGTTTATAAGTAGTTCTTTATTTCTTTTTAATGGGAAATTAGTAGTTTTTTCCTGTCTTTAAAATGTTCAGGTAATGCACCTAAAAAAGGAATTATGAGAAAGGTAGTATGTTACCATGATCTGCATTTAGATGAGAAGGAGGCACCGGGTGCATAGGTTTCACCTTCATAGGTACAGTGGCATTCTTTACGGGGAATGCAGCCAGCACCATTAATGTCATCAAACACCATTCCTGGGGAAAGAAGTGGTCTGTTACTCATTCTGTGCACTGCAGACCTGCTTTTGTACACTTATCTGGTAGATGCCTGAAAGCACATTCCACTTCTTCTGTATTATGCAGAAAATAAATAGGAAGTACTTTAAAATAATAGATGACAGCTATGTAGGGATTGAAGGGCTATATTCCATTCAAGCTTATCTAAAATCTTAGGGTGATCAAAAGAGACCTCTAAGGAAATACTTTTCTGTTATGAACTTCATTAGATTGGAATTAGGATTAAAATTACTAGATAATGAGGTGGAATAGATGAACAATTTGCAAGACTGCCCAGGGACATATTTGTATAGTAAATATTTTTATACCCAAAGGCAGAGGATTATCTAAGAGAAATCAGTGCTATTATACAAACAAGTGATGGTGAATTCTGTGAGACTTCAGCAAGGATGAGCAGAAGAGCTAAAAGGAGTGAAGATCCTACCATGCAGTCACTCACAAGAGCAACAGTTCTCAGCCCCAGAAATAAGCATGCACAAAGAGAACACATTTGCATTGTTTGTCTTATACCAATGCACAGTTCTCATGCATAATTCTCTGAAGCACCAGATTTTACACACTGCCTAGTGCTCCCTTGGCTCCTTGTTGTTTAGACATGCAGCACTGGATGGGAAGGGTTTGGTAATTTCAGGAACCAGATACAGCTTTGCTAACACCAGGAGTTGTCATTGTGGGCAAAATGTGATTAAACATTACATACTTTCTGTGAACTGAATATGGATGCTGAGAATAGAAGGCTTCCCCTTACTGTTAGGAGTGAAGTATCTTATTCTCATTTGTGGTGGGTTGACCCTGGATGCCAGGTGCCACCAAGCTGCTCTATCACTCACCTCCTCAGCAGGACAGGGCAGGGGAAGAAAGTGAAATGGGGAAAAAAAACAACCCTCATGGGTCAAGATAAATGCAGTTTAATAAAAGCAAAAGCAAAGGCAGGGCACAGAAGCAAAATGAAAACAAAGATTTTATTCTCTACTTCCCATTAGCGGGTGATGTCCAGCCACTTCCTGGGAAGCAGGGCTTCAGTATGCATAGAGTTTGCTCCAGAAGGCAAATGTCATAAATAATCAATGCCTCCCCACTCCTCCTCCTTTCTCTTAGCTTTTATTGCTGAGCTGATGTCATATGGTACAAAATATCCCTTTGACGAGTTTGGGTCAGCTGTCCCGGCTGCGTCCCCTCCCAAGATCTTGCCCGCCCCCAGCCCTACTGGTGGTGGTGGGGGGGAATGTTGGAGACACATCCTTGGTCCTGTGCCAGCACTGCTTAGTTTATCAACACCTTTCTAGCTACTAAGGCAAAGCACAGCATTAAAAGGGCTGTTGTGGGGAAAACTAGCTCCATCTCAGCCAGACTCAGTGCATCAGTTCAGTCATTATGTACATGTCTCAGGCATGTTTGTTGTTTAAAAGGACATTTTTAGTAATCTGAATAGAAATGGTGCACGTATATCAAGGAAGAAATATATTTATTACTTTGATGATGATAATAGCGATGACGTGTTGAGAATGATATGGAGTAGGAAAGTTGTTAAATGTGGACAGTCAAGTGTTCTATCAAGTTTGGCTATGAGAAAAAGGCAGTAAATAAGCTTGCCTGGAGGACAGACGCAGCCATCTGTACAGTGATCTTCACAAAGTGCAGATCGTTCCGGGTTGCTGCATGTGTCAGAGCAGGGGGAGCCACACTCCTGGTATTGCATGTTGAAAGGACATAATTTGGCTGAAAATAGAACAAGTATAATGCTGAATTTTCCTTTGAAATGCTGAGAAAACAGTATTTGCAATTTAGGATGTCTTCTGTCAAGATATAATGGGGAATCCTGATCCAAGTGGAGGCTGCAACATTTTAGATTTGTTGATATATATTGATATACATTGGTATATATTCTGATATATTGATTAGCAGTAAAAAATCCTCTAAACTTCCATTTCACAAAGTCTTGGGTGTGCTCAGGTTAAAACTGATTTCATGAAAATTACATGCATCTTTAAACAGCTGTCTTCTTCAGAAAAAAAATTCACATATTTGAAGTTTACTAGAAATGGGTAGTAAGCACAGGTGAACGTCCCTTCCGGAGATACTTACGACACAGTTCTGAGGTTCTCCAGTTCAGAGGCTGTCCACCTGCATGAGCACACTGCCGGGAGTATTCAGCAAAGGTGTTGCACATACAGAAGTCAGCCATAGAGGTATCACAGTGGCATAGGTCTTGTGTGCAAGTGTCAATGTAGTCCTGAACATTCAGAAGTGCATTACAGCTTGTAAATGCTTTACTGGTTAATACTGTCTCACAGATAGAAGCCTAGGAGTGAAAATAGAGGAGATAAAACAAGTGTTCAGAAAATATGAAACTAATTATTTAAGGCACATAGCAGAGAAAACCAAAGGTCTATCTGGTCCAGAAACCCTTCCAACAGTAGCCATAAGCAAATGTTTAGGGAAAAGTATAACGATAGGGCAAGTACACATGGAACTCCTTCGACTAACTCCCGTTTCTTCCCATATCTTGAGTTACTTTCAGCTCAAGTGACTTCCCAAGCATTATGCAGTTTCTTTGTATTAAGATACCCTCCGTGAATTTCTCTTTCATGAAAATATTCAGTCTTCTCTTGGAATTTTTAGCATTCACTTTAACAAAGAATAAAAAATTAAATTTAGAAAATTTTTCTTTCCAGACCTACAGCTTAGTCATATTTGTGCTATATTTTTTCCAATTCTAACAAAGTTTCTCCAAAGACAGGGAGAATGTATTTTAGACTGAGAGAACAAATCTTGAGAGAGAGGTTCTTACAAATTCAGCTGAGCAGTTCACCAGGACAGCAGGAGGAATAGGATCAGCACACTGCTCTGTGGGTCCATCCATCTTCTGCCTATTCCCAAACTGTATGGGAGTCAGTTTTATGTCTGTAAAAAGCAGTCCAAATATTAGAATAATATTTCCTGGTTTACTGGCTTTTGCATGGAGATATTTTCTTTTGTGACACTATGTGCTATGACATGAACAGCGATTACCAAGTAGTATCGCTATAATATGAAAAACAAAAGGAGGTGAAGAAGGTGTACAAGGAACTGGATCTTAACTGTTGAAAACAAGCAGAAAGTTGCATGCAGCAGGTCTTAAAAGATCTAACAGTGACAGAAGCAGCGTAATACATCTCAAAGCCAAGACTAAGCATAACTGATATCATAGAAATACATAAAGAAGTATCACTAGTTAATATGACCCAGAACCTATGTTACAGTATACTGTGAAATGAAAGAAGAACAAAGCATCAATACTAAATATTGTTTTTTATTACTTACTCTCTGAAATAAATTCATTGCTAACTGGAATTCCATTGAAGTCCCCACAAAGTCCGCAAGTTTGATTGGCATATTTCTTATCTAGTTCCACCTAAAAGAAATTAGGAAAGAGAGCTTAGGTTCATAGTGATGTCAGCCTTGACAGTTAGGAACACAGCCTACCTTAGTATTGCTTATGTACTCGAAATTCAACATATGTATGCTGTGCAGGCTGTGTCGTGTGGTAACAAGGTAGGCACCATTGGGAGGGTCAGTGACCACCAAGAAAAACTTGGTCTTATTTTAACCCTGGGGCTGTGAACATTAGCACATTGCCTGGTCTGGAATCTGAGGAATACTTCACTGTGACGTGGGGACATTATAATTGGGGGTCTATGGATCCTGAGATGAGCTTTGTGGGAAAAAAAAAAAAGGAGACTGGGAGAAGACTGGAAGACAGAACGATATAGTAAAAGTGGACACAAATCCGGAAGTAGCTAATGCCTGCCTGGCTGATTAAGACTGCAAATATATAAACAGACTATTTTCAAAATAAATGGTTTCTGCCATGTTTTGGGTGTTTTCTTACCAGGAGGGCATCCTCTTCATTCCAAAGGAAGGTCAGTCCTAACTTGGCAGAAACTTTCAAATAGTTGTTACTTCTCTCTATCAAGATCCCCATATAGCTGTAGGGCATCTGAACCCTGGGGAAAGATCACTGTAACTCAGCAGGGATAGGGACAGAATATCCATTGAATATCCACACTGATATCCTTTCTCATTCTCTTTGAGAAGCTTCAACATACATAGGAGAGGAAATTAGAGCAGTAACGAAATACAGACAGCGTAAGTTTGTAACATTTTGGCTTTCCTATGCAATTGCTTCTTATTGTACAAATGGATCAGCCTTGCTTTCCCTGCTGTTCTTTTTGGTTATCTCTGTTAATGGTGTTTTGCTAGATAAAATGTTGGCATGTATCTTTGGCTCTTTTGTTCAAAAAAGTGCCAGGAGGTTCTGTTTTTCAGGCAGTATGCTTCAGGATATTGCTATTTACTCCTTAAAGCCCTTGATAATAAAGGGATAGACTCTTCAGGCTTTCTGTGACATGAGTGCCATTCACAAAGGTGTACCCAAGATAACCCCTAGACTAGCTCGCTATACATAGCTGCTATAATACACAACTCACTGTGGGATAGTTATCCAAATATTTACCCAGCCTTTTGGACAGGTTTCATACCCTATGCCAAAGTCAGTGCCACCATTGCTGCATAGATCACAATTTTCCAGACTAACACATTTTAAATGAGCACAGGTACAAGATGCAGTCACTGCTTAACACCATACTGTCCAGTGCAAGGACAAAAGCTATCAAAAATTCTCAGGGACCCTGTTCTGGTAAAATTAATGGAAAGTAAAAACTTAAAGGGTATAAAAACCTAACACACTGACTGGATCCAGCTTATAGACTGCATTGTATATATACATACACAGTTGTAGCAGTGGGACAGCATCTGGGATATAGCTCATCTGAATAAAATGGACACAGGGATAATCTGCATAAGCGGCACTTAGCTCACTATCAGGGACTCTTATTTTTGTTGACACTTCATTAAGGAGCTGAGCTTTCCAGCTGCTTGGGAGCAATGTGAGATCAGATGAGGGAAAGAAATGCTCGCTCAAAGAGCCCACTGGGAGCAAAAGCAGTGATGGCAGTTTCAAGCTATGAACATACAATTTGCCATCAAGCAGGACAGAGCTGCGGGTCAGTTCAATCACTGCTCCTTCCAGCTTCATGATGACATGAGTGATTACGGTAGCATTTTCCACAACTGTACGCCTAATTTGGATGTTGAAGTCCTCATAGGGAGATTTGCAGTTGGATGCAAAGATGTAATTGCAGACACCAGGGAAGTAAAAGATGTCCCCGTCAAAGGTCTTGAAGTGGAAGTTACCCCATGTGCTGCACACACGGCCATTGTGAGAGGGGTTGCCAGCTGCGGATTCAAAATAAGCAGTAAGAATTTTCTGTAATTTGCTGTAGATACCCTCCCTTTAGTTGCTTTTCCTCTTTTATTTCTTTCATTAACCTCTGCCCAAAAGGCCCATCTTCTGTTTTCCTTCCTGTCAATTTTTTTATCAATCTGTTATTTATTTAGTTCAGTTATCTTTTGTGTTTAATCTGTTTTGCAGAGGGATATAGGGCCTAAGATAAGAAGATACCTCATCCTTTCCTAAATGTATCAAGTTCCAAAGAAGTTTCACCATAAAACCAGTTTAAAGTTAGTTTGAAAGTAGGTGGTATTCCTAGCTGGTAGGGAAACCCATTCATAGCCACACCCTTTGAATGTCTGGAAGACTTTCAACAGCATCTTCCAAAACATATTCCTGTCTCATATATGCCTGGTTGTTCTTGTGCTAGTATTACACTTCACCTTGAAGGGGTTCCACCACACTGCTCCTTCCCCCACCCATTCTATAAATTACTTATCTCTTTTCAGTCTTCATCTCCTTACAAGCAGGCTCTCCTATACTCCTGATTATCCTCACAGTCCTTCTCTGCACCTCTTCCAGATTTACACTCACTCTGCTTGAACATGGCTAGTCTGAATTGTACCCTATGCTCTTGATAAAGTATCTTACCAATGCTTTGAACACATTAATATTCCCCTTTCTTTACTGGAAATACTATGCATGATTTATCCCAGTATTATTTTTATATATATATATCAAAATAAATTTTTTTCAAAATCTTTTTTACAGCTGCAGTATATTAACAAAATGCAGACTGAGTACAGGGGTGACTTTTAGATTATCCTTGTTACCTAATGAACCGACTGCTTTTCTTGTTCTTTTTTTATTTTGTGATGCTAAAGTATCTTGCCCAATTTGTTAATCTCTTCAGCCACTCCATGCTCTACCTATATGATCAACAAGAACACAGATATCTGAGCCATGACATTTGTTTGACTTACCCTTTACTTTCAGTGTGTTTTGAAAAGGTGGAATGATTGTCACTTCTTGGGATTTTGAAGCTGGTGGAAAATCTAAGGGGGAAAAAACCCAATCAATTTTAATTTTCTAATTTAGGACTTCTAATAAGTCCTAAAAAATGGATAGAGATTGCCTAGTCTCTTTAGTGATTAGCATTTCCCATTACTAGTTACATTCTAGATGGAAGTTTCTGCAAGATTTTACTGTTGTTTTTTACACAGTGTCTTTTGTTCTGTCTTTCTATATATTTCACTAACAGCCAAATCCCAAGACCATACTCTTTGGCTGTAGCACTTTCTTCCATTATTTGTTCAAGACTCCCATCTGAAGCTGGCCCTGATGATCTGAACTCTAAAGCAGCAATCTGATCCTTAGAGCACAGTGTTGAAATAGTGATGCAAAAAAAGCAGTGCTAATGTCTATATCTGAACCTTTGCCTCTCAGTACACATAGAAGCAGAAAGTTACTGAAGAATATTAGAAGCTGAGGATGTGAAACAAGAGCTGGGTTTTTTTTCCTGAAAATTATATCTTTCTTTGTGCTGAGACATGCCCTTTCACACAACCAACTCTAAGCAGAGTTGTAAAAAGCAGTTTAAATTCTGTAAAATTTTGATCGTGTGCTTTTCTTGCAAAGATTTCTGTTGGTAGGATCCAGCCCTAAATTTTCCATGCACAAATCCAATGTTTTCTCTTTGGATCCAGCAATGAAAGGGATAGAATACTTAGAGAACCCGCAATGTGATTTTCTTAACTTGATAGTCTGAGGAATTGATGTAGTTTCTGCCTTGAAAGTATCAAAATCATAGAATCTGATGACTTCCAAACTGTAGATTGTGCAGTATCGGCCATTGGCATCTGCATTTGGCCTAAAAATACCACTAAGACAAATATGTGTTTTAGAAAGACAATCTCATTTAGTGTTGATGTAAGGATTTTAAGGGAAAGCACACATATTACCTTCCTTGACAATCTGTTCCAATAATTAAAAGCACTCACTATTATTAAATAATTTGTGGTACGCTTACAGTTTGGGCTTATCACTATTTTAACTGTCAGCTAGTGACCTCATAAATTGCAGACTGCAGGGCAGGCTTTATCATTAATTGTTTCAGCCTGTCTTCACTAATATACCAGTCAGCATTGTATCCTTCTACCCTCATTTTGCTCTGTACAGTTATGTGTCATACATGATGTTGTAGTGCTCAATTATTCTAATGTTTAAGGTAGTTACAGTTTTCCTATTCTCTCATGACTGATGCCGTCATCTTGACAGAGCATAGAAAAATGTATCTTTTATTACCTACTATCAAGTACCTTGGTGATATGTACATATACACACACCTCTTCTGAAAATACACTTTCAGATAGAAGGTATCTACCTTTCATGAGGTTAAAGATTAGATAACTGTATCATATCAGTAGACCAGATCCACTGGGCCAGATCTCAGAGGAGGTTCAGTTTAGGGCAATCAGAGATTGGCTGGGAATCGGATATATTATACAGAGGATTCCTCTCTCCTTTTTTCTTTTATATGGGGGGTGGGGGGGAGCAGGGAGCAGGGGAAGGGAAGTATGTTTTAGCTAGAAATAAGAAGATTCCAGTAATCTTATTATTTATTAATTTAATTTGGGAAAAATTCTTAGAAATATATCAACATAAAAATACTTACGTTTTTGTTGCTGCAAGATGGATGGAGAAACATAGTTTGCTTTTGTTTGTTGTTCATCATCCTGGGCTTGAACTGCATCAAGAAGAGAGGAATAGGAAAATGTTAATGTCTAATTTTCTCAAGTTCCCTCATAATTTCTCAATTATATCTATTTAAGCATGCAACAATCAGCATATCAAAAAAAACAGCAAAGCTATGTTCATGTGCAGGAGGTTTGCATCAGGACCTGCGTTACATGCAACCATGATGGCCATATACTGCTTCTTCAGCTCCCTCCCTGACCAATAAATGGGAAGCCATCAAAAACATGCCTGTGATAATTTGAGCATATCCTTATTCTGTTATTGTCACAGTACCCCTGGACGCCCTTATAAGCTTTTCAGACAAAGGTCTTCATTTCCATAGTACTTATGATCACTGTGCACTTTAAGCATCAATAAAACCATTTGTCTAGCCAGAGGGCTTTAAAAATAGGCCCCATTTGTATAGGAAGAATGAATTTTAGAGTTCAAGGACTGACCTCTGACCTCTCTTACTGAAAGTCAAAGTTACTCTGTATTTTACAGTTTCAAACATTTTTTGTAATAAGCAGCAGAAGGAAAAGAAACACACAAGCCACACAGAAAGATATAGGTCTTTCCAATAGATACATTTGTGACTTGATTTTGTCCCGTGGTAAAATTTTTGTTTCCAGCAAAGAAACCATTTCTCATTCCATTCCACTGCAGCATCAGAATAAGAATACACACAAAATCTGCAAGGGCCAGAGGAGCATGCTTAGTGAGTTCATGAGAGGGCAGGTTGCAGGGGAGGCTATGCTGGCCAGAGAAAACCGAAAAGGCAGGTTCACCCTCCACTGCATCCCGCAACAAGGGCAGTCGTGGGTAGCACCACTAGAGGGGCCAGTGCTGAAATCAGAGCTGCAGGGAGCTCTGTAAGTCCCTTCCTTTTCGCACCAGCTGGGGGTCAGCAGCTGGTGTTGGAAGGACACATTGTGCCCATTTTTAAGCTATGAACCATTCAGTGCTTCTGGGCTCCTCTTCTCCACTGCCTAGCCTCACAGAGCTTTTTGCTTCTCTCTCCATGCACTGTATGGCTCCAACACTCTGCCTCATGCCATATGCATCACAGATTCCCATTTCCATTGCATGGTGTGGTAAGGCTACAACTACTCTTTTGATGGGCTATTCTTTGACACTACTGCTTTTGAACAAAAGTAAGTGTGGAATTACCTGGAAGTAGGGAAAAAGTAAAATAATACAATAAGATCTGTGTCTGATAACAAAATGCACTTAAAACTAACACTATTGTTACTTTAAATGTTAAGGGAAATTAACAGGTGAAGTATATATAAAAAAGATTTCCACTCATCTGTGAGTAGTAAGTGCCTTCTTAGAAGGCAACTCCATTTGTTTTCACCCTATCAAAAACCAACCCCATGGTCCAAGGTTTTATGCAACCTCATGTGCAAGAATAGATGAACTTCTAAAATCTGTTGTCCAATGTTTTTCAAGCAAAATCCCTCCTTTTTCAATATTGAGTCATCAGCTGGCAACACAGAAGATGTAATAGCCTTATAGTGCGGACACACTCCACTGGTTTGCTCCTTCCTAAAGCCACTTTCGCACCCTCTGGTTTGTGCTTTTAGAAATGCTGTACCATCCTGAAGTGGACATCAAAAGCTAAATGCAAATCTTGAGGCATTTTGGTAGAAATGTGAGTTCTGAGTGAGTTCCACTGAATTCAGTGGAGCTATTCCAGATTTTGACTGGGGAGAATAGGATGAGAGCATGAGCTACAATAAAAATTTTCAAGACAGCTTATCTCCTCTCATTAGGAAGGAAAGTATTTGTAAGAGCCAGGAAAATTTTGCATAAAGGTAACAAGTTCATTAGCTTCACAAAGCCAAGAAAAAGATGTTTCAAACTCTGAAGCAAGTTATAAATTCCTTAAAACAGTAAAAATGCCAAGCAAGTGAATCTTCCTACCTTTGATCTGTATGAAGGCAAGTGCTAGCATTGATATCCATAGTGGTATTCGCGTCCCACCACCTGTGCCCATCTTCTGAAAGTCCGGTAGAAACTACCGAACAACCTGCCTCTGAGGAAATACCTGCCTGCTCCCGAGTCTTATATAGTGAAAGAGTAGGTTTTGGCTCAGTTCCCAGATTGTTTCACAAGGTTCTTAAAAGGTGGGGCTTCAGACATTTTAGTTTTCCTCTGCAGGTACACAGGTAAATAGAGGATGCTCTGACTTTCCCTCAGGTATTTGCACTCTAGGAGGAGTCTTTATTTCTACAGGTTTTTTTGACGAAATGTCAAGAAGCTAGCAGGAACCATTTTCTCAGGCTTAGTCTTCCCAATTGTCATATATTATGGGATAAATACAACTTAGGGCGTTCTGAGTGACTTTTGAGCAGGAGCTTGGAATTAATAACTTCATTTTTTAAAAAAATTATCCTCCTTATGGTAAATGATGGCAACTTAACTTATCAAAAAACCCAAGAAAATTCTGACACATATTTTTAAAATGAGTTTGTCCCTGTCTATGTAGCTACTTTGCCTGTGAAAATCGAGAAATCAAATGCCATCTAAGGTCAACATTTACTTGCAGGCCAGGCACAACACAGGACTACATAGTTAAAATCCTTCAGCATTGGAGAGTCAGTAATAGGGACCTTTCCTTGAGTGATTCTTCTTCTCCAATGGGGAGTTTCAGTGCTTTTTCCTTTCTGAGTAAACATGATCTCATCACAACACATTAGACTGATTCTACCTACAACAAAAAATACAGATTTTCTTGCTGATTGCTGTTCCTAGAGGCAGAAAAAGACTGATTTTCAATAATGTCCTTTGGAATGTTCCTTCTGTTAGGAACAGTGAGAGAGCGAACAATGTTTGTGAATATGTTAATATATTTACTTACAGCTATATTACTTTGGTGAATTAACCTTTTACTCTTGTGTGTAGAGAAACACAGTCTTTCAGTAAGAGGAAGGATCCCATAATCCCACATGGGTTCAAATAGTACCTGGAAAGCAGAAGGTACTAGGATGTCTCCATATACTCTGGCAAAAGGGCAAGACACAATTAGGTTTAAAACTGGGAATGAAGTTTAGGTTAGACATTAGGGAGAAAATTTCTTTTTTGCAAGGATGGTGAAGTACTTATACAGGTTGCCCAAGACTGCCAAATTTCCATCACTGGTCTTTTTTAAGAGCAGGTTAGAAAAACACCTACCTGAGAATGGTGTAATGTTGATAGTGCCCTTAGGCAGGGGAATAGACTAAATGGCCTTCAGAGGTTTCTTCAGATACATTTTTTAATGATTTTTTTTTCTGAAAAATAAGATGGGTTCTCTCTGTTGGAGCAGTAAATATTTAGGGAAGTAAATTCAACATTAAGAGATAAATAAAAGGCACATTTTTTTCCCTAAGCAGTAAATAAAAGCAAGAAAAGATACTGTCTTTCCTGAACACTTTAAAAGTCCATCTGTTTATTAATATTTACATAAAAGTGACATAACTAAATAAAACTGGAAGTGTTGAGGAAAAGAGTTGGTCAGTTTCAGTCATGAGTTGTACTTCTGGCACCTTCATTGACGTGTAAGTCCGTAGAATTTACCTTCTTATTTAAATGAGGAAAAGAAGATGACTACAAGATACTTGTATATACAGAAATACATGTAGTGAAAATTTAAGGGAAATGTTATCACCTCTAACAGTTATTTTCAAAGTTCCAGGATGAAGACCTAAAAAAGAAAAGCTTTATTGGATATAACTGGTGCATAATTAAAGTAATTATGAAATAGTATGGTAAACTCAGCTGGGTAACACACATAAGTTTATTAAGTAATTCTGTTGGTGAGAAGAAAAATATGCTTTATGAATCATCACATTGCTTACCACTGAAAAATCAATTCATATCAACAGTTGCTATGCTGTGTTCATACACACAGGTTAACATTTCCTGCATGTTCAGAGAACTACTGTAACCTCTCAGAGATCCCAGTTTGGTCATTAGTAATGAATCCCCTTGTACGGCCGTCACAAATTGGGCTGAAACTGGTTTACAGTTAAATTTAACCCCTTTGACTGAGCTTTGCGGTTCCATCAAAAGTGGTTCCTTGTATCTGCATTTTTGGCTGAAAGTCTCAAATCTCTTATATGTCATGGATCACATTATCCTTACACTCCTGAGTGGTTACTTCATTGATTAATACTCTTGCCATGTTAACTTCCATTATCTTGTGTTGATTCTTTTCAGAAATTATTATAAAATGTGTTAAAACATATAAGACTTGCAAAAATAATTTCCAAATATTAATGATAAATTAATTTATCAGGATTACTAATTATTCAAAGAAATAATCCCTCTTCAAATTGTATTTTACCTCCATTCACTCAATAGACTTACACAGGTGACATGGGGTATTTTTTAAAGATTGGTTTGGAGTAACATGTCCAGATTTGTGTAACTGTTTATGATCAAATCAGTGTACAGTTGACTGCACAAGCAGAAGTATTAACACATTAAAAAAAAATTGTCAATGTACTTTTGTTTTGTTTTGTTTTGTTTTTTTTTACAGAAAAGGTAAAAGATTCTGACCTGAAAATCCTGACACTTCTTACTATAGCTACTCTTCCTTTTTCACAGAGTGATTTCTGAATCTGGTTCTTTGTAAGAAAAAATGAGATTCTCTTATTTCCATACATCCTCACTGTAGACTGCAAATAAAACGTCACAGCAAATTTGGTTAGCTTTTAGGTACAGGAATGATTAAAATAATTGTCTCCATTTATATTTCTAAGAGCTAGAATGATGGACGCATAGAGATGTGCAGAAGGTGTCTAGTCCACCTAGTGCTGTATTGGAGTTGCTTCATTTTGAGGGAATCTGTCTGCTGGGCTTTTCTCTGATGATTCATTTGCCCACTTCTGAGGCCTAGTTTAAGCTCCAGAACCGGTGCTGGGGCACTAGGCTTTGCATTCAGCTGAAGTACCATTCTGATTCTGAAGTACCATTCTAATAGTCCCTAATTTTTGAGCTGTGCAAATTCAAACCCGTGTTTATCTGAAGTTTCTATGGAAAAGCGAGGCAACTGATCAGTTTCTACTCAAAAGTTGTTCATTAATATTATAGGTGTTCTCTTAATTATGTGAAAATGGACTACATTTCAAACAGTTGCAGTAGGTATTTTATAGTGTGACACAATTAGTCTAACTAAAGTAAAGCTATAGTTAAAGATTAAAATAGTTACAACTCCTTTTATTTCCTTTACCAGATCTTAGTCAAACATGGTGCCATTGATCCATTCATTTACTTCCAAATGCCTAGATGAAGCTTATTGATAGAAAATCAAATCACTTTAATACCAGAGATTTGAAACCCTGTTTCATTAACATGAATAGTTCTCCTGCTGTCTTTTAGTGTGTACATTGTAAAGGACCAAGTACGTAATGCTTTGATCTCCATTGCAGCCCCTATGCTTTACTGTAAAACAGGTAACGTGTAATATGATTAGGATCTATTTCTGGTTTTATTTCTATTATCTGTTCATTTCAAAGGTTGCAGTGTCATTTAGAAGAACCCAAGCAAAGCATAACAAGTTAAAACAGCCATTGGAAGCTGCCTAGCTGCAACATAAGGGGCTAGTTTACGCCAGTGTGACTAGAAGTAAAATACATTGAGTATAGTATCTTTCATTTTATTTAATAGTTTTCCTTTGGGAAGACATTCAGTCACAGAACATCTTAGACTCCTGTATTTATACATTCTACCTACACAAAGTCAGTAAAGAGACCTCATTTTACATGTATTGCATGTCAAATATACCCATGCTTTTATATTAGCCAAGTTCCTTTTCCTGGGAAAGATCTGAAAAGTCATGACTGGTGTGGACTGGGTCAAGTCGACAATAGTGTTAGTATTAGCACAATAATGTAAGATTACCAGAAGTTCCCAGGATAAGCTTGCACTGGTATGAGGTGTTTTCCCTGTAATAAAACATTCAGAGGCTGAACAGCATTGTTTTAGCCCATGCCTTCCTTCACACCTTTTCTGCAACTCCAGTGCCAAATTCAGGTTGTCATTCCCAGGATTTTTGTATTCAGAATAACCCTTCTCCTGACTGGCTGCTTCTGCCATCTGTACCATTACTGTTTCTTTCCTTCAGACCTACCTGCAATCAATACTGCTCTGTATTCTTCTCTTCCTCTTCTTCCTCCAACATCCTTTATCTTCTACTTGACACACCCTCTTGAAGACAAATTGGGATCTGGTGGGGGTTTTTTTCCGAGTATTTGGCATTACATACGATGCTATATGTTCAGAATGTGGCTCCCATTGGTTTCAGCAGTAACTGAATGCTCAGCACTTCTGCACGTTCAGTCTCAGTGTTTAAAGCTGATTGCCCAGAAAATGAAGAACGCACGGTTAAAAACCACAATTATAATTTGATATAAATCTTTTAACTGGCACTGCAAATGAACTTTGTGGCACTCAAGCAGATTGATGGTCCTGTCTTTGCTCTTTTCATCATTTCTGTCATTCAGTCACTTCAAATTTAAGGTCTGCAACAACCAAACAAACAAATAAATGAACAAAGCAGGAAATCTTGAAGAAAATTTTACCAGAAAAATCCCTGCAATGCTCTGAGTAACAGAAGGTTCTGCAGAAAAAAATAATGTGCATCCTGTACCATGAGGAGTATGAACATAGAGGCCAGAGTAAAGGTTTCCATGTTGTCTGAACACATCCAGGATATCTGTGTGTATAAAGAGGATAAATGCTTAAGCCTCTTTATACCTTGTAAACACTGATACCACAGCTGTGCATACTAATATTTGCAATTGGTATTAGAGACTAAAAAAGTTGATGTACGCACACATACTTAAGGTTATATTTACATTGTGCAGTGGTGCGTATTGCAGAGATCCCTCTGCTAGCAACAGCCAAGGTAAATTTATAATAGGAAATAGCATCACTACATTGAGATGAATCTGCAGCTAAGAGAACTTGCCTTTCTCTGAGGCACTGACACTGCAACACTGTGTTTTGGATCTGAGCTGATATTTCTACCCAGGGCTATACTGTGCCATATGGTCATAGCAGCACTGCCTAAAGCCAGCTGAAAGCTGGACTCTGTTACGTAGTGCCATAATGCCCCAATTAAAAACCAACCAACCAACAAAACAACCAAAACCACAACAGTCTTTAGAAGCAATTGGTGAGTGTTTGCAGGCTTAGAGAAATAAATGGTACAACTAGTAACAAAGTGGGTGAAACGGACTGCTGAGCTGAGCAGTATATCTAAACCCTTAAAGGGACCTGTTAGTGATGCACAACCTCAAAAAAGTCTACAAGTTAGAATACTCTGGTGGACATCATTCTGCTGAATGACACTCAGACACATTTGTAATCATCTGAGCAACAGACTGTGTAAGAAGTGGATATATATACAGGCTATTACCACCAGTGTGTTTTGCGAAGTCCTATTATTAGAGGAAGTTTTATGGTTCTTCCTCCCCTGGACCCTTGCAAATATACCCTTAGTTTAAATCTGTTGTAGACATTCTTTACCCAAAAAGTGCATGGAGGATATAATCAAATGCATGTAACCAAAGACAAACATAGAGAAAGAAACAAAGTCCTTTAGTCCATGTATGATTCAAGACTCTCAGAAATTAATTCAGTATATAGCTATGGTATAAAAGTTAGCAGAGACCTCTTTAGTATTTCAATTCAGATATTGCCATTCATTTCAATAATTAAAGTTTCTCTTATGTCATCCTTCTTGAGGGGAGAATGTATTGCATGGGGAGTGTGTGTGTGTTGAATCTCTATTGTAAGGTAACTTTTAAAATTTCCTTTTCTATATTTAGTATAAGTACTTTGATGACAACCCTGATGTTCACGCATTATGTTTGTATTAACATTGTATTAATATGTTGTTTTATTTTTAGTTTAGTTTAGTAAATTTTATGCAAATCTTCTATTTATTTTTGTAAGATATTATTAAGTTTGCAAGGTCAAAACACTGGGAGGTATTGGTGTTAAGACCATCAGTGCAGTTTCATGAGATAGTTTTAAACTACATGAGTGAACTATTATGTTTCTTAGAGGGTTCTTGCTTTTTTGTAGATAGAGCTTAGATAATTGTATCTCTTCAGTCATTTGTTCAATTATTTTTAACTATGTATCCTAACACTTTGTTATTCAAACCTTACTCTGAATACAGACTCATCAGTTTCCTCAGTTACTTTTCTGTGGTGCCCATCACTGGAGTACCTGAGAAGTTCATCAGGAGTAATATATTACTTTTGAAAATATGTTTGGAAATATTTGGGCTTTATTACTTTTGTTTTACATGTTGCTAGATGAGGCATAGAAAAGTTATGGGTATCCAGTAATTTTGGAGGAACAGGCTAACACTCCTAGGATGGATTTTTTCAAAGTACTGAGCTTTATTTTGGTAGTGTGCATGTTTAGAGTGCAGACTTCAGGTAGAACTGTGAAGATGCCACAGTTCTGCAGCTGAGATGCTGAAGTGTCCAGCATAGCATCTAGAAGAAAACAAATCACTGATTGTGAAAATCACTGTTTAAACAGATATGTGAAGCATCTAAAAAGAGCTATTCAAATTGAGGGAGAAATTGAATCCATTTCAACATGGTGACATCTGTGTTCCACATACACTCTGCAACAGCCAAATTCTCCAGGCAATGAGAGAGAGACTGTGGACAGCTATCACGCTCACAACATGCTCTTATTCAACCTCAAATCGGAGTTCACCCTCCCTACAGCAGGTGCTTGATGTGCACCCAGTGAAATAGAAACCCAGTGGAGAGCAGCGGGATCCAATCGTATACTTAGAGGCTGTGTAATTCCGTGTACACACAAAGATGGCACATTATGACTTCAGATAGCCTGCACCCATTACTCATTTAAGTAATCCTTCCTCATTAAGTCTGAGATGGTTGAGGAGAACTTCTCATGAGAAATTCTCATTTCTCTGGGCTCTGTGTTGTAAGTTATCACAGACTGTGGATTTTAGATATATTCTCTAAATATGCATCATGGGGGTGACTAATTGGTCTGCATGGTTTGCTAAGCTGAGCTGTCAGCCTTCTTATCATTTTGGAATGTCAAAGTATGATATAAAAAAAGAATGTTGTCAAACTTGAGCAGCTAGACTTGTACTGTATTGAACACTCAATACGTCAGTGGATGAATTGTCTGTTGACCTCTTTTATAGTCAATTTTCAGCTTTATTGATCTGAAAACTATGAAAACCCTTATCTGCTTTGATCTGTTGCTAAAAGTGACTGAAAACTGGTGTTGCATGTTCATGTTTTGTACCTAAGAACTCTATTGACTGAAATGTCTTCCCTTGACCTGAAATGGCTGCCAGAGTTAAAGATGAGTGGAAGACGATTCTGCTCCTTTCTACAGTCATAATCAGGCAAACTTTATCAGTGGCAGTTTGACTGTCAGTCTTCAGTAGGAGTATGATGTTGTGAGCTGGTAGTGATTGCTATAGCCATTACCTAGTTTTGCCAGAGTACATCTTCTAACTCTGCAGGTCCTTCAAGTGTTAACAATATTTCTGACTGAATCAAGGCAGAGTCTGCATTATTAGTAATAAGGTGAACAGAAGGCATCTCACATAGACTTCAGGACTGAAGCAGACTTTGATGAGCTGCTGATTAGGAAACCGTTATAGTCACCCTGGAAATCAAAATAATGGTATTTCTAGATTCCTTGGACAGCATCGAATTCACTTAGTTTTCATAATAAAAATGGTATTCAAGTACTTCTAGAGGATAGATTTGCCTTTTCATTTGCTTCTCTAGGTTTTCAAACCCTTGATCTTCTTCTGTATCTCATCTGTCTCTTGATACAGTGGCCATTGGGGTTAGGTAGAATATGTGGAATTTTTTTTGGTCGAATTTTATCTTCCTGATGCTTTTGTCCTACATTATGTTATCTTAAGACTTACTCTGTGTGTGGTTAGTTCTGATGCATGCTTGTGGGCTGAAGCCATTATACAGGTACAGAGTAGAATTGCTATGATTCCTCTTGTATGACACAACAAAGCACATTTACCTCTTGTTTATATCACCCCAAACCTGACTTTAGCGAAAGACCCCTCTGTCATTGTTCATGTGTCTTCAGCACTTTATTTCCTCCTTTTGAGAATATAGTATGTGATAGAACAAGAATAATTTGTGCTGGAATGTATTTAACATATTGGCTGCAATATATTATTTGTGTATGTTTCAATTTTGTGACTGAAATAGTAGCAGATCCTGCTTATTGGTGAAAGCACTAAGCCCTGTTAGTTCATGTAATTTTGTGGAGAGCAAGCTTTTGATTGTTGACTCAAACTAAGCTCAACACTGTTATGCATTGCCCTCTTAATAAAATGGGAATATTGTTACTGTTTCTGGAAAGTGTTTTGGACGCTACAGCTAGAAAATGCTGCATTAGAGCAAATAAGATATGCAATAATTAATGCATCAAATGCAGATCTGAACTGACAATCTTACAATCTCTATGCAGTGGATGCTGAAGAGATCTGAAGAAAGCTTGTCCATTGTAAAATTAATTACATGTTCATGGTAATGGCTGCAAAAAGTATTTTTGTAAAAGGCTGACTTTTTTTTAGAAATTGAAAGTGAAGTAGGGTTTCTTATGGAAATTTATCTCAGATTAATATTTACACAAAGGGTTGTCTTCAGTTATTAGCCTTATCAATGCAATAACATTTTTGATAGAGAAAATGTTGTCATAAAAAGACGAGACTTTTTTTCTGTCTCTACAAGAAGGAACAAATAAATTAGTCTATTACAATTCTTAGAAAGAAATAAAAAAATTTGACGTATGTTTCATGGCAGACAGTGAGCTTTTAAGTCTTTTGAAACAAGCACAATACAGAAGGCTGTCCATCTCCTTTTTCTGTTTCTGTCCAGCAAGAGGAGAAACAGGAAAAGTAAGTTTGCTTTTATGGTGTGGATCCTGCAGTTTTGGAACTCCTTTGTATGCTCATTTGTTCTCTCTGAATCATTCTTGCAAACAGGTGGGGAGCACTTTCTTTTCTTACAGGTTTTGGATTGAATTCAAGACTCCAGGAAACTCAAGTCTCTTATGCTGGTGTACTTTCAAAGTAGTTCAGCGTAACTCAGTGGTGCTGCACAGAAGTAAACCTGCATGTGAGTTCCATGCTCTTTCAATGATATTACAAACACCTTCTAGTACATTTGAAGACTCAAAGATTTAAAACTATCAGAGATCATTATGATAATTTTTGTTTAACCAGACCTCCTTTATAATCACAGAATCACGGGTTGGAAGGGACTTCAGGGATTATCTAGTCAAACATTTATAGGAAAAGCACAGTCTAGACAAGATGGCCCAGCACCCTGTCCAGACGACTCTTAAAGGAGTCCAACGTGGCCAAGTCAACCACTTCCCTGGGGAGATTATTCCAATGGTTGATTGTCCTCACTGTGAAAATTTTTCCTCTCGTGTCCAATCGGAATCTCCCCAAGAGCAACTTGTGTCCATTCCCCCTTGTCCTCTCCATGTGACTCGTTGTAAAAAGGGAGTCTCCATCTTCTTTGTAGCTACCCCTTAAGTACCGGTACATGGTGATGAGAACCCCTCTAAGCCTCCTTTTCTCAAGGCTGAACAAACCTAGTTCTCCCAGCCTATCCTCATATGGCAGGCTTCCCACTCCTTTGATCATCTTGGTGGCCCTTCTCTGGACCCCTTCCAGCCTGTCCACATCCTTTTTGTATAGCGGGGACCAGAACCGTACACAGTACTCCAGGTGTGGCTTGACACGCGCTGAGTAGAGCGGGATAATGACTTCTTTCTCTCTGCTGGCGATGTCCTTTTTGATGCAACCCAGCATCCTGTTGGCCTTCTTGGCCACAGCAGCACACTGTTCCCTCATGTTGAGCTTCCTGTCCACCAGGACCCCCAGGTCCCTTTCCACAGAGCTGCTCTCCAGCCAGGTGGATCCCAGTCTGTGCTGCATTCCCAGATTATGTTTTCCCAGGTGCATGGCCTTACAATTCTCCTTGTTGAACTTCATAAGGTTCTTGTTGGCCCACTCTTCCAGCCTATCCAGATCTCCCTTCTGGAGTGTCTACTTTCCCACTCAATTTGGTGTAATCTGGAAACTTCATCAGGCTACACTTGATGCCATTATCCAGATCACTTATAAAGGTGTTGAATAACATTGGGCCCAATATTGATCCCTGGGGACCCCACTTGTGACAGGTTGCCACTTGGAAAAGTGGAAAAGGAGCTATTTACCATCACCCTTTGGGTGCGGCCTGTCCACCAATTCCCCACCCACTGCACAGACCCCTTGTCTAGGCCACAACACATTAATTTCCCCAGGAGGAGGTTGTGGGGGACCATATAAAAGGCCTTGGAGAATAAGCCAGACAACATGCTCAAACACTTTTTGTCCTGTAATTTTTTCATGTAACTTACTAATTTACTTTTGGTTTAGGGCAAAACATTTAGGCAAATATCCCCTCTTGGCTCCGAGATTCCCAGTGACAGAGAGTTGTCTGCACCTGTTGATAAGCTGCCTTAGCTGTTATAGACTCAACATCGCTAAATGACACTTATTTTTCTAAGGGAAGAGTCAAGGGGAGGAAGCATACATACATCAGCAGCTGAAGCATTGCCCAGCTGAGCATTAAGGGAGTTTGCGGAAAAATTACGTTAAAATTTGGCTAAAATAGGCTTGACTGCCGCCTTCTTCATGGAGAGTTTCAGCTCCCAGGAACTCTGTTCAGTTTTATCCCACACTAAGTGAAGGTGGATCAGATCAAGACAAAATACTGCCTATAGGTGAAAAAAGTGAGAGAAGCTGTTCACTGTGTTAGGAATCATTTTGGTTGCATGTAATGAGGTGTTTTGACCAAATTGGAGCTCTACAACAGCCACTTCAGCATACTTTTTAGGCTTTGTGGTGTATTTCAACTTTGCTGTAACAACCATGTATCAAAAGATTAAAAAGGTTTAGTGTTTTGTCTTACAATTTGTATAACACTTCATAATTACTGAGCTATTTATGCACATTATGGTTTGAAGCTCCATCAATCCAGACTCACTAAGGAAATATGTTTTCTTACTGCAACCACTTTCCCCTCTAGTGGTTCCAAGCTGAACTTGTAAGTATTACTAGGAGTTCATAATGCAAATTTTGTACATTTTCTGCCATGCAACTTTATAATAGCCTAGATTATTAGATAGTAGAAACAGGTTTCAGTGTATCTGACCTATAAAATCTCCTGATAATTCAATTAAACTTTGTCCACTGAAGGATTCCTTTGCAAATATTCACAAAACTTACTATGCTGTTCTCAAAGCCAAAAGTAAGACCTTTGCTCAGCATGCCCTCTAGTCTACAGAAAGTAATGATTATCTCTGTGTTGTACAATTCATTAAATTCAGAGGTCCTGGGAGATGATCCACCTTGATAAGCAATCTACTTCAACAATCTACTTTTCCACTAGAGAAGCTAGGGGAAAATTCCATGGGCTTGGAATATGAGTCTTTTTAACTTCTAAACTGAAAAAGACGGGGGTTTGTGTGGTAAGTAAAATCAGATATGCACAGCTGGCTTCTAGTTTAGAAGTTTAAAAATCAGAGGCATTGAAGGGATGGTGATTTGTGCTGGTTCCCACCTTGGTAAATAAAGGGATAGGGTAGAAACACCTGAGAAACCTGGTCAGAGCCAGAGTTGTAAGAGAATTGGTAAATAAATGGGTCTAAGGACACTTTTCCTGTGTAAAGAGCGATTACTCTTTTACACTGTACAGTTACAACATATGAGATTAACGAGGACAAATCCTGTTAAAATCTTAAATACATAAAAAGCCTAGCCACTGTCTAGGGCAGTGTATAACAAAGCTCAGTATTTAATAACACAGAATGGCAGGTTAATTGCTAAGAAGGGGTGGAGGCCAAAGCTATGGCATTGGTGATGATTTTAAGTGCCCACACTCTGGGTACACAAGTTCAATCACTCTTGCCTTTGCCATTCCCTGGAAAAAAGGCACTTAAAACTCAGAGGTACTTTTCATAGTGTGAAAACAGTATTTGTTGAAATACTGGAAGTCTGAAACAATGCTTTTGTTGGCAGCCTTCTTGACGTGCACCTACTCAAACCAGGGAAGAAATGGTGTGATATTGGAGTATCACGCAGTATTAGCGAAACAGCTCCAGATAAAGATCTCCTCTGCATTGCTTTTTCTCTTCATTCCAATAACCACAAAGAATAAAATTACCCTTGATGGAAGTGCTGTCTCAGAATGTGCCCAGCAGGCATGCAGAGAATTTTCTTGTATCCCTTTCATGGGAATTTTGGGAGATAAAGGAGGAGAAGTGGAAGGAATGATAGTTGTTAATAGTATCTTATAGAATGGTAATGTTGTGTCTTAAGCTCTGTCCACAGTCACAGAAGAGATTTGCTTACAGCACACTGTTTCTTGAAGGTATTGCGACACCAGTTAAGGTGAGCTAAAAGAGTACTCTCTGGAAATGCGATTGAGAGGGGTTGAACTGAACTGAAGGTATTATGAACATATTTCTTCCTTCATGTGTCACTACCATAACCTGCAAGCAACCTCTTTAAGCTTAAAAAGAAGCTTCACCCTGATCATTAATAATGTATTTAGAGAGTTATGCAGCTATCCAGCTTACTGGCAATTGCTCTTCATGTCCCCAACACTTTGGGTCTCATTAGTATGTCCTTGACTTCTTTATTTGAGGATAGCCATAAGTTTGATGGTGATTCCTGACACTCTACTATTGTTAGCAGTAAATGTAGTCGTCATAAGAACATCTGGTAGTTACAGATTGAAGTCTGATTTGAGAATTTCTCTAATAAGGTTGAAGCTGCAGTATAAATTCTTGGCAGCTTGCATACATAAGATTGTGCAGCAGTGGCCTGGAAGCTTAAGTGTTTAAAACTTACTCAATGGTAAACAGAGAATAACTGAATGGAAGTGATATGATGCTATTTTACTAACACGCTAACTGGAAATTATAGCAAACTCTATGCCACTTTCCTGGATGGCTTTTGGCACCTAATACCCTCCGCAATTCCTAAATTCCTTTTGCCAACCCAAAATCAACTGCTCACATAGTTTTTATGTTCTGGTCTTAATTTTAGCTGTTTTTCCAGTTTATCTGGCTAATTTTGATGCCAATTCTTTTTTTCCAGACTACTTATTGCCCATCCAAGGTGGGTATCATCAAGAAATGCAATTATGCAAATCATTAATGAAACACTCAGTGGAACTTTGTCCAGAAAAGATATCAATTTACATATTCATACAAAGAACTGGAATAATTTTTGAAATGAGTATAATACATACTAATAATTTGCTATGTTAGTTTAATAAATTATTAATTTCTAGAATGCCTGTCTTAGCAATTTCCTATTCTGGGAGTTATTAGTTATTCGTGCAAACTTTGTGCTGTTTGAATATGCCAGTATTTTCTGTTGGAGTGAAGAACGGTTTCTTATCATCACAGTGTTTTTAAAAAATATTTAGCACGTACACAGCCATAGAGAATGCACAGCATTGCCAAAAAGTTGTTCTCTCTGGTGCCAAAACACTAAATGAACAACTTTGAGCCAAGCATCTGTGAAAACAAGGACTAGCCTATTCAAACCATTATCTAGGAGAACAAGAACAATAGCAAAGAATACCATTTACTGGTTGGTTTCCACGCAGAAATGTATGTTTAATACTAAGATTTGCTGTGCAGACAGGAATCTGAAAGGAAATTTCTCATGTTCAGGAATAATTAAGTACAGAACTCCCACTTCATTTTATCCCAGATAAACACCTGGCTTTCTTTTGATAGTAACCATACAGCCCATAACCATAAAGGTCCCAAATTTGTAATTCTTGTTCAGCCAAATTTTCACATGTCAAGCACTACAAGGTTAAGTCTGTTTGTTTCTCCAATGACTGAAAGAAAATTACAATTTTACCTGAAGGCGTTTCCTGGTCAGTGTAATGTAAATATAAGCATCATTTATTCCTGGTGGGTACTGTGGAGCAATAAGCAGTTTAAATATACTTAGCTGAATACCAAATACCAAAATCAACCAGCATATAGGCTAAGTATGCCTATTTGCATATGGCTTCTGGGGGTGTCAGACGGCATCTTTTACACAGTAGAAGAGACAAACATCCCTGTATCTGTTGCAGGTCCTTGGAAATGACCCTGAAGTCAGCACGAGCTTCATTCTTTACTGACTAAACAGGGAGCAACACACCTGAAAGGGCATGTTCTGGTTGATAGCTATGGTACAGCAACAGCAGGAGATAAACAGAGTCCTTGGAAATCTGTCAGGGCACTGCTATGCCACAGGTTATTTCCATAATTGCATTCACTTACAGATCAACACATGTCAGTCAGGAAATTTAACTATTTTGAACGAAAACACCGTGGTCAGGTTAAACCCCATGTTGTGAAGTATATTCTGTCTTTAGCTGTAGTAAAATCTATGGTTGAAATAATGAAATATATTGACTCTATAGTCCTTGTAATTAATTATATCAAACATCTGTGTGATCATCCTGTGACTTCCAATTGTTTGCTTGGCTGTTTGAGAACATGACTACCTGCAGCAGGCTACTTCCTGTTGACAAGATTGTGAATTTTCATTGCTTGGAAAATTAGTAGCTGTACTTTAAATTTGGAACATACTCTGGTGCTGTCCAGTGAAATTCAGCCCAAATCAAGACTTGTTCCAAGTCCCATTTCCCACTTGTTTGGCAGAGATTTGACTAATGAGCCCTGACTGTCTCCTAGCAGGGCTACAGGGAGGCATCTGCATCTGGGGAAAGGCAGAGTCTCTCTCAGCTGCTTTTCTGTACTGGCAAGGCGTGAAGTAGGGATTCAAGGAGCAAAGCTCATGTGAGAACAGAGTGATGATGCTGAGGGAGTTGGAACTGGGCAGTTTGGACGAAACAGACTTTTTGTGGCACAAAGAGGGAAAAGGCCGTTTTTCTAGTTGGTAGGGTCAGAAAATGAGGAAGAAATGTTTTGACCCTTCTTACCATAATTCATTTCATTTTCAAAAACCACTTAAAGAAGAAATTCTGCATTCACATGAACTTAATGATTGATGGTTGTGGCTAGAGGTGCTTATTCTGACAACTATTTGTTCCAATGAACAGCTTCCAGATCACTTATTTGTATCTGCCATCTTTGGGAGTTACAGAATATCTGTCTACTTTTATTTGTTGAAGTTTCCATATTTATCCAAGGTGCCAGCTAGGATGTGGCTTTTGGTAAGTACAGAAAATAACACCTACCTTATCATGGAAAAATTTTTGGGTTACATTTCTAACATGATTCTTACACTGGGAATATGGGTAGAAGCGGTGCTTTCCACACTATCATGCAATCTTGGGATTATACAGGGGAGTCATGATTAATGCTGTTTGACAGGGAAACAAGATTCACCAATAAGCTCCAACTTGACAGAAGCAGAGACTTCTAAGGCAAAAGGTGAATTGCCTGAAAGTGCTGCATCTCTCCACTCAATTAAGGACACATGCTGGAGTACATAGTGTTTGTGGCAAGGCACCTCAGTCTCTTGCTGCCTGTAGCAACCAGTAGTGCAAAAGATTGGAAGGAGAGTTTCCTTGTTGCCAAAGGGTAAGGCAACAAGAAAGGCTGCCTGAAGGCACATCAGTCATGAAGATCTCTTGCTGGAAGAAAGGAAAATCATTTTGGTCTGAAGTAAGATGAAGGGAATACACAAGGCCTTAGAGAAATGCTTGTTTCATATGAAAGCATAAAGTGCATTGCACAGCAGTGCAATTTCTCTTATGAATGATGAAATGGAAGTAAGTTTTTTTGCAGAACTCTTAAGGTTTCTATTTTCATCTGCTGTTTGATTATTGATCCTTACCTAGCTGAAGCAAGGAAGGCAGTGTCCTGGACCAGTTAACATTGGCTTTTTCTGCCAGCTCAGACCCTCTGGCTCCTTTGTGAAATTGTTTCCTGTGACATTTGCTGATCTCCTTTAATATCCCCTTTAATAACCAGCCTTCCAGAGGTATCTGACCACTGCACTAGCTCTGCAGCCAGCAAGGCAAGAGGCAGTAACCTTTGAAAAGCTGTCATCTCTGAGACCATTGCTGAATTTTTGCAGAGTGACTTAGAAGAAATCCTGCTGACAGTATTTAATTTGTTTTTTAACTGTGTAATAAGGTAATACTTAAAAATAAGATAAAGATATTTATAGCTTAGATGAGTTCTTTTGAAAGACTGGAAAAGTCTCTTTTAAAGGAAAAAAATATAAAGTCAGTCAAACTAGGACTTGAGGCAAAGTTCAGTTAAACTTGCAGGTTAGACCTGGCAGAGTAACAATTGGCCAGCTCAAATTTTTTATAAATGGGCATAAATCCACTGACTTTGGTTTACAAGCACATAGAACTAGGTTTGTGTTTAGTCTACTCTATAGAGGGGATTGATTATAATATCAGTGTATAGACAATTTTTAAATGACTCAAAGAAGATTTAATGCTTTAGGATGGATAGGAATTCTTTCTTTTATCCCAAACCCAGTGGATGTGAACACCTAGCTATAAAAGACTTGTATTTCTAATATGTGATCTCCCTAAACAGGGGATCACATTGTTCCCTTTGATGAGTTTTCAGAAGAAAGGCTGTGCTACACTTCAGTCTCATGGTTAAGCCCTCTGTTTAAATTGAAGCAGGCTTCTAGCAAGGTATATATTCTTTGCTGTCTATTAAATTTAAGCTAATGAGAATAGCATGTGTTATTCCTACATCTGTGACAGTCCTGCAGTCTTATAATATTGTTCTGGTTAAAATTGGCCTGAAAAACCTGAAAAATTGACATTAATTTAAATACATATTTACATCAAATATCATAGGAAACCATTGTTTGGAAGCACATGGCTGGAAAATTTCTATTCTGTTACCAAAAATTAATGGAGGTAAATTCTTGGGTATTGTAAGCCAGCCCTCTTCAAGTTACTTAAATCTAGCTCTGTTGATTTAATTATGTGTCTGGTCCATGTTGTATTGTAAGAGAGGTGCATGCAGCAACTACTGTTAACCTTTAAAAGAGATGCTAAGCTAGGATTCTCTGCCCTCCACTCTGGTGATCCAGATGTACACTTGAACATTAACACTGAAACCATAATTTACATCTTCCAAACACCTGAGAAAGTTTGATCTGGATCACACTCTTTTCTCTTACCTCTGGTTACAGACTGGGCTTTGCATGTTCCACATTTATGGCAGGCAAAGATCTGTATTTTATAATAAATGGCTCAGACCATATGTCTGGTAAAAATGAAGTGTTGGGAATGGAGGGAAGATGGCCCAGTACAGGAACAATGAACTGAGAAAAAAGGAGAAGGAGTTGAGTGAAGTTGAGTGACCTACAGCTGGTCTTGAGTAAGTTGCTGTGGAAGGTGGTATGAAGTCATGAACATATAAAGAGAGGCTGACCTGCTATTCTTCTTTTATATATATATATATGTATGCATATATACATATATATCGTGGTCTCAGGTCAAACCTCTGCTTTGCTAGATGCGTAATTATAGGGCAAAATATTTCTCTCTGACACAAAGGTCTTGCAACCAAAGAACAAAACAATAAACAGCAGAACAGGTTGTGGATGGCACATAAGTAATAATGTATGGAAAAATGGTCTTAGTTAAAAGCAAGTGCAAAGGTTAGAAAGTGTGGAAGCAGGGTATAGTGTAATTGTTCCATGGCATATGCATAGAGAGACAACTTTCTGAGTAAATATTAGCAAAGAATTACTGCAGGTATTTATCCAGGTCCAGTGAAAGTGGATGTGTGTGTGAAATCGGCTGATCAGTTCACCTGCTACAGACCTGTTCTCTTGGAGGCGTTCCTTCAACTGGAAGGAGCAAGCACGAGACTGAAATGCCAAAACACCCTGCCACAGCCCGTTCTGCCAGGCTCAAGGCATTGCATAAGACTCTCATAAAAGGAGAAACTCATGAAACTGCGTGCAAAATGAAAATACCCTGCAGGAAAAACATCTCCCCCTCCCCGAACATTTACCTCCGAGATGTTACAGTTAAGGCTAGGACTAGGTCAAGGAGGGAAACGAGCTGCATTTTAAACCTCTTTCCCCTCCAGTTATTTGTGTTCTGTCGGTCACCCACAGCTAATGTTTCTCCTTTTTTTTTTCCCTGTTATGACAGATGTGAGCTAGACAAGACATGTACCATTTGTAGAAACAGCTCTTCAGTGAATGAGGAGGTCCACAAGGACCTCCTTCACGACATATTCACTGCATCACGGTGCTGATGGAAGAGGCTCTCAACCTGGGATCACACTGACAGCCACCATTTATTGCTGCTTCAAGAACCATGTCAACAGAAAGCAACATTCAGAGTTCAGAATAGTCTTGATAATGACTTTCTTTTTTTAATTTTTTTGTTCAGTAATGCTCTAAAAAGCAGATTTGACAGTGCCAGACAGACGACCAATTCCCAACAAGTTTGCTGTGTCAATAGGAAAAATGAGATCTCATCGTAAACACACTTATTTTTCTCAGTGCAGGCTGGGAGGTTGACCCCAGACTTCCAGGTGTTTCTGCTGGGGTGAGTTTGCAGAGGTCAGAGGAGCAGAAAGAGTGCTGGGCTGAGGGAAAGATAGCCAGGAGGTAAGAGGGAGGAAGGAAGCAGTGACCTGGTTGGAAGGAGTAAGAAGAAAGAGAAGAACATAACAGCAATGAAAAAGCCTGGAAACTAGCTACTTTTATACTGGCATGGGAAAGGTGATGTAATTTAAGCGAGATAACAGCAAAGATACTAGTATTTTTCTTTTAAGTGTAGTGGGGTTCACTGATATGTCTTTAAACATTTAGTTAGGATGTCAGATTAAAAAAAAAGGATTTAGAAACTACAAAGAAAAGGAAATTGCTGGCTTTCTATGTAAGTTTGAAGAGTTGTAAATGTGTTTTACTAGTGTGGTGTTTTTCAGTTGTGGCAAAGAGGTGAAAATATTTTGGAGACGCTCTAAATAAATTGGTGAAAAACTCTTGGATCTTGCTGGGTGGCAATCTGAAACAGCAACTGGAACAGAACAGAGTTCAGTTCAGGTATAAAGGATAACAGTATGTGATTTTTTTGTTGTTGTTGTTATACTTTTAAAGACCTACAGATTAGAACCCCATAATGCCGAGCACCACACACATGTAGAGTGCAATCTAGTCCCTTCCTAGTCCAACTCACACTCTGAATAAACATGAAGCAGTCATGTAGCTTGTTCTTTGCCCTCATATAAGTCTGTGGTGGAATTCGGGAGAGACTGCAGATCTCCTAGTGTGGTTACAGCCACCAGTTTGCATAATTTCCCAGATTTCCTCTCCTTATTGATATCCTACCCCATCCTTCTCAGGCTATAAAGGAGGAAAAGTTCTACTATTAGGGAGGATTTATGATTGATTTCTAAAATTTGATGGATTAGTAATACTTAAGCAGGTCTTACTCCAAATTATTCTTGCCCTTCACAGTTACATGCCTTTAAATATTTCAAAATCACAGGTCTTTGGGTAGCAATCAGCTACATTTCCTAATAGCTTGAGACTAGTATTCAGCAAGTTGCTGCTAGGCATAAGCCTTGCATATAAAGTTTGTGTGTTCTTTTCTGGAGCGCAGTTACACGCATATTCCTCATTTAAAAAAAAAAAAAGAAGATTAGATATTTCAGAACAAAGAAAGCACACAGGAAAATGTTTAGAGTTCTTCATATGTGATATACATTATGAATGTAGCAGTCAAGAATTGGCACATATTTTTCCTCCCTTCCCCTGTCTCTTTTCATGGTCCCTAGATCAAATCTCAAGATATCTCCAAACATGACTTCTCATTTCCAGTCATAGTTCAGAATATTTGTGACAGTAGCTTCTAACCTTAACGGAGTCTTAGCACAGCTAACTTTGGTTCAGAACCTGCACTCAGCTCTTTCAGATGCAATGACCTTTTTCACCAGTGACAATACCTTTCAATGGTAAAAAGTAATTATAAGAATGGCTCATAAAGATATAACTCATCTCCCCCTGTATACAGAGGTACAGTCAGAGGTAACCAGTTCACAATATGGGATCCTTGTTCTGCTCAGTGGCTTCCTGAAATAACATTATATCTGTTCTAGGGTTAAATAAGAATCCCTGCTCCATGTCAACAGAGGTCTTATCTTCCTATTGCTCCCATGCATGTGTAGAGGGGTGGTAGATCATATGCAGATCTCTGGGAGGAAGCTGAGCTTCTGCAAGTGGTTTATTCCTTTGGAATTTACACTAATGACCCCTCTCCAAGTAATGCAAAAAGATGCATAGGCCTTAACAGCTGTAACACGCTCCAGTATAACTACATCTGAAGTCCCTGTGATTTCATGGTTGCATTTCTCAAAATTAGAGACTCCTAGCCAACATTTCCTTCCAAAATTCAGATACAAAGCCCAAAGCTATTGGGTAAAACAGTTTTAGCTTCCCAAGGATGCAGGGCTGTGCTGTATTTCTGCACTTGCTATGCAGAAAAGCAGAAGAAACACTTCAGCCTATTACCTGGCACAGCATCTAGTGACAGGTCCCTGCTGTCCTAGAGCTGTGGAGCTCACCCATAACAGCTCCTCATCTGGGCCTACTGTTTGGATTTTGTGTGTGCATCCAAGGGAGGAGGGATAGCTGCGTCATCAGTAGTGGGAAGGGAGAAAGCAGAAAAAATCTTGAAGCGTGTAAGCCCTCCACTGAACAATTGTTTTTGCTGATGTGCTAAAATATGTCTAAAAAAGAAGTTACGCTGCCTGCCAGCTATGGCTGTTACATAGCTGATTTTTGGGAATAAGCTGATTGTTTGTCCATTTGCATGTTAGAATTTCAGGCAAAACCAGAAGAGATATGAAGCCATAGCAGCATGGACACTTCATATATAATTATAATGGGATGAGGTATAGAGAAAAAAAGTGTCAACTTTTTTTAAGAAACAGGTAAAACATTTTTAATATCTAATAAACCAAAAGCAAACTCATTTACTCTTCCCTTTGACACACTAATGTGTCAAAATAGAGCTCATATTCTCTATCTGGCCAATAAAAATGTTAGCTCTGTGTGTGAAAGTGAAGAGAGAAGTACTTTCCTTTAAAAAGAACACAAAAAAGTTATAAAGACAGTAGAGTACACATATATGAACCCCATAAATATTACAGTAAAGGGCTTGAGATAGGTATATGTATATCCGAAAGAAGCAAGCAAGAAGCTCATAAAAAGTAAAAAGGACTTATAAGGAGAAGGGAAAAACATTAGTTGGCATTAGCTGAGAGAATATCAAGCAGAAAACTGCCTGGTTTAAAATAAGTTAGAAAAAGAAACTACTAATTTTTAAAAGGGAAAATATGGACAGAAAAAAAGAAAAAGGGTAAAAGAAGCAGAAATATTATTTTATTTGAAATTAATTCCTTTGGGAAAAAAATAATGGAAGTGGCTTGTGAAAGATATTATTTTCATATTAACAGGAAGCAGAGAAAAAACTAAAAACAAATATACAAAAATAATGTACAGGAGAAAAGATTATAGTTGTAATTATGGTTATTTTTCTTTTATAGACTTGCAAAATCTCCCATTCCTCCACCCCTTTCACTTGATAATTTTGAAGTATATAATTTGTTCTTTTTTTTTCTCATATTCAATGCTATTATAATGCATTGCAAGCACTTGCAAGTGGTTCTCTGAATGCCCGCTACTTAGTAGCTCTAACTGTAGTGCTGTGCAACATTAAAAATGGACTTCATCACCCACTCGGAACTTACGTGTCTCAACCTGCTTCTCGTTTCATGTGCAGCATTTCATTGTCCTTGTAAATGCAAAATTCCTTGCCTTAACTTCTGAGTTAGATCAGGTGTTGCTCAAGGAAGCATTTAGACTGAGAGCATTTCTGAAAGTCCCCTTTATAGGTTTGAAAGAATGAATATTCACTGCCAAGTCCAATTAGAGTTTCCCACCCAATCAGTCGAATATAGCACTCTTGCACTAGGATATGAATGCAAATACTTATTTCCTCTGAAGTCAGGAAACCCCACCATTTACTGTCTGAAAACGGCGGTGAACACTGAACCAGGAGCCTCAAAGGAACCTAAAAGCTCCCATTGCCTGGAAAATCCTGGTCTAATGACTCAACATAATCTTGGCTTCCATGACAGCTTAGTAAGGTAGGTTGTTTTCCAGGCATGGTCCAAAAAAGTGTAATCCTCTGTTCACCTCTGTGACACTTTCCCCCTAAAGTTCTGCTCACTTTGAAGTAGGAACCACTGCTGTAAGAAAATTTGTACAGTGAGTAGAAAGCATGGTGGAAAAATTTCCACCAGATATGTAATAAAGATGTGTAAGGACTGTCAAATTAACATCTTCAGTAGGTTCTTCTCCCTTACCTTTCAGAAGTTTATGAAAATGAGAATGGAAAAAAAAGTAATCTATTTTTTTCTTCTAATTTCCTTTAAGGTTGTTCTTTTTAAAAAATGAATTCACGTTTCCTCAAAAAGCCATTTTTATCTTTAAAACTGATTCTCATGGAAAATCTTTTGGCTATGTTATTTTATATTATACCTAAAGAAGTAGAATTTTTTTCCTGCTCTGTCATTTATTTTGTCTTTTGATCTTGTCTCTGTCCCAGGGATTATATTACTGGGAAAAGTCTGTGGTAAATCACCAGGGTGAGAAAGGAGCATAGCTCTTTGAAATGAATGTAGGCAAATTTGTGTTACACCCTCTGTGATCTGATAAAAATTTAACCTACAATCCATCGCAGAGACATATACATGCAGGTAATCCACTTATTTGCAGAACAAATATTGACAGAAGAAACATCATACCTGTGGGTAATGACCCACCACACTGATGACAGATCACAGCCCTAACTAGAGCTTGTGCATGAAAATATTGGGTGTAGAGGGCTTAGCTCCATTTTTCCTGCAGTATAATGTGCTTTCTTCTTTTGAGTTAAGATTGTTCATGTTAAAACGACCCCAGCACTCATCTTCCTGGGTCAGGTGTCAGAAGCTACTTCTGAATGCTGCTTTAATGGTGTTTGCTATGGAATGATAACTTCAAGCGTAGCTGTACTACATGTTCCAATCAGATTTTAGGTGGGCTGAATGACCTCCTGGGGGTGCCTTTCTCAATTAGTACAGGAGGATGAAGAAACTAGGTGCTGGATTTAAAAGGCTGTTAAGTGCATTTCACACTCTGAGTTTTTCACCTTTTCTGTGTAATTCCTGATTCCATTTTGGGTAGGATGTAATGGGCTCAGTGTGAGAGGCTTTGTTAAATGAATGTAAACCAGAATTCATGTGAAATCCCTTCTGTATCTGTTTTTTTGGAAAATAACCCATCAAGTTTTATAGATGCTAGAGGTTTTGATGTGATGCCTATAGCAGAAATATCCTACATTTTGGAATTACTATTATCACATTTTTGATATTTTGAGAAGTTTAAAAATGTAGCAGTAATGTTTTTGTAATGACAACGGTCTGAAGGTATTTGTAAGGTAAATTTTTGGGGGAAAATAGAAAAAACAGACATAAGGATAAAAATTCTTAGGTTGGACAGCTCTCTCTTTGGTTGGGAGCAGCCTGGATACTTTTAGGTTCCTAAATTTCTTATATCCTTCCACTTTTGCTGTAACTTTTCATCCTGGAGCTCCAGCCCCTGAAAAATATGTTGTCTGAGATGGGCCGGTATCAGCATAGTTCAACATAGGAAAAGAAAGGGAAATTATTCTGTTATTTTTAGAAGAAAAACTGCCTTCCCACATGTTCACCAAATGCTCCTTCCTCAGTATAACTTACATGCCTGCTTGATGAAGAACCACAGGCTTCAGCGTATCTGGCTCTTCAAGGTGTATATTTTGTAGGTGTGATGCCGGTGTGCAGGTATGTAGTCAGCATACCACACCTCAAAGCATGGGCCTTTCTCAGTCTCTTGCTGAGCATCTCTAAGTTGCTAGATTTCTATCAGTACATGGGCTGCTGCTAGAAGAACTGGTCAGGGGAATATTATGCCTGGATAATTTTGCTAAAAAGACCTTTCTAGCAACCAATCCACTGCAAAAAAGAAACAACTATTCCCTTCTACCCCTCCCGCCACCAAGCCAAAAGAAGCAGCCCTCCACCTTCTTGCTTGGAAGGCTCCCTTTTTGCCTGCAAAGAACCTTAATGTCAAAACCAGCAAGAAAAGACATTACAGGTTGATTCCCTCCCTCATATGTTTTCACTTTCTTTTTTTCATCCAGAGTAGTGGTGAACATTTCCTCCAAGCACATTAAACCTTTTTCTTTTCTTTTTTTAAAATCCGGAAGGTATGTCTGATTTTAATACACCTCTAATCACATTCCATAGCTTGCTGAAGTGAAGCTAAAATTACACCTTTCACGATGACAGTGAATCAACTTTTCTACCTCTTTGGGTGGATATGAAGGCCTGGGTTCTCCTGATGTCATTGGTTCAGGACTGCTAAAGGAAGTCTGTGAAGGAAAGCCTTCTCTTATCACTTGGCATTTCTGACTTACTAATCTGATCTCAAAGGAAAATTATTTATAGGAGTTCCTGGTTCAAATCCTCTTCCTTGCTAAAGTTGATGTCAAAGCACGTGCAAAAGTAACTGGATGAGCAAGTCAAGCTTGCTGAGTTCAGACCCAGATATACTAACAATTTACTGATTTTGCAGCTCTCAGATGCAAGTTAATAACCAGAGAAATAGTAACCCATTCAAAGTTACTGAGTCAGACAATCTGACTTCTTCCTGTACTGGTGCCAAAAACCAAGTCTGGGTGATGTTCCAACTCAACAAATCTCTGACAGTGATTATGCTTATCTGATGCCCCTGGCTAGATGAACTCATAAAAAAACCAGCCTGGGTTTTCTCCCCTCAAGTCCCACCCCCTGAACTTCCTTTCGCTACTTACATGGTTTTATTACCCACACTGTCTGTCTCTCACAGCATAGTCTGACCAAGTGAGTGATATGGTGAAAGAGAAATGCAACTCAGGCTACTTTTTGTGTGCCCATTCAGCCTCTTCCTAGTAACAAGGGGAGAGTATTGACAATAATGGTCTGCACTCAGATGTGTCAGAGAAAACACCTGCTTGGGAAAGTCGTATGAGGGAGGACAAGCTACATGGTGCCCTTCACAGGATCAAATGGTATAGTTAGAGAAGGTGATGAGCCCACCACACTTTGAACAGAACAGTTAGCGTTTTCCAGATCTTTCCCTTGTGCCCCAAATCAAGCTCCCAGTTCCGTTCTTAAAAGTCTGTATGTCTGACAACATATAAAATGTATTATAAGAAATAGATATCTGTGGCCACAAAAAGAAGATAAATGTTTTCATGAGTTTTCTTCTTTTTTTTAACCAGCTATATAAAATCACCTCCTGAAAGTATTGACTTGACTTGTTCCAGAGAGAGAGGCTTTGGGAAAGCCAGTAATAGGACTTTTACTTATTCTTATTTATCCCAAAGCAGCAAACACGTCACTTTTGTGATGCCTTTAGAGGTTCGATCCAAGCAGTCAGTAAAAATCCTTGTATTGATACCCTTGGGCATGCCCACCAACAGAAAGTACCTATCACTCAGGTTTAACAAGGAGGTGTAAATCTTCTGGGAGACTACAGGATACAATTCTGCATGGCTGGTGTCAGTACTCAGAACCTTTGGGGTTGGTCAGCTGGTCAGCTTGTCTGCACCCATGGCCAGTGGCAAGCCATATACCTTTATGGTAATACCGACTATACATCAGCTCCCTGCAAAAAAACAAATGGTGTCCCTGGAGGTGGGCCACTTGCATCCTGTTGGCACAGTCCATATTCACAGTTGTTCCTATTTGGCTCCATTCCCTTGAAGAGATGAGGAGCAGCTGTGCAGGAAGTAAGTGATGCTCACACCGCCTAATGCTTTCTCCTGTATAAACAAATGGTGAGCTATACAGCCTGGTTAAAGGCATGCACAGCAGTGCTGGAATTAATTCTCCTCATGTGCATGATCACATGACACCAGATGAGGGCTGCCGCAACTGGTGGGCAGACTGAATATGTCCCGTAGCTGGGATCTGACCTCCACAGCTGCCAATATTGCAGAGTCTTGTGAACAACAACTCAACATATCCATCTCTTAGGCAGCAGCCCCACAGAGCAAAATTAAAAAAGGGGGCTGGTCTTGTCTGAAAACAGAGTTAGTTCCAGTTTTCTACCAAAATATAAAAAAATTTCAGTTACTTTAATTCCATTGTAATAAGTTTTTAAGCCCTTTTCCACTGATTATTCTAAAATTAATTTTATGTGGCGTAGTTTCTTTTTCTGATTTTTCCATTTTCCACTTATCAGAACTTTCAAAAGGAAAGTGAATCTTCCCTTCTGTGCCACATCAGTATGCCAACACCGAGCAGAAAAGTAACAAGATGTAAATCCAAAAGTACAAGTGAAAATATGAAAGTAAAAGACCCTCTGTCTTATTATTATTTTATTTGTCCTAAAGAGAAAAAGGGCCTGTCAATGCAGAAAGGAAGGGAAAGAAGTCAAAGGAGGCAACAAAAATCTGATCATCTGAAACATTCCAAAGAATATTTTCTAAGTATGTTTGAAGGAATGAAAGTATGTTGGACTTCAGTGTCAAACAAGTTCAGACATCTAATTTTTTATAGACTTGTATATGCATGTGTATGTGTGCATATTTAAAGCTGTAGAGATTATATAAAAAAGTAAAGTATTTCACTTTAGAAAATCAAAAGCTAATATGAAATGCCAAGTTTTAGCTGTGTGATTATTACAGAGGAGAATGAAATTAGTTTGTAGACATAAACATCGTACTATGACGTCACAGCTAAAGACATCCAAACAATTTCTGACTGCCAAGGCTATTTTCCTCTGGAGCAGACTGGCCACATTCATGTTGAGAAGCTCTTGACCTGGATTTCCTCTGGGTGTTATGTGGGACTTCTGTGGCAATAAAAGTTAATTATTCTGTGATTGGTTTGGGTCTTTTTCAGTCTAAAGTGTACAAATCAATGAGAAAGGAGAGGGGTTTCTTAAAGCATGATGCCAAACACTTGAGTTGTGAACCTTGTTCATGGGACTAGGACATCTGATGATTTAAGATATGGTTGGATAATGATAAAGGACCATGCAGTTCAGCGGTAGCTGGTCCTAACATGGGCTTCTCCGTTCTGCCTTGGGAGGGAGGTTCCCAAATGGAGGTATCCGCCAAATCCAGGTTTCATCCTGGGTGGAGTTAGTTTGTTTCCAAAAAGAGCCTGGGAGTAAGCTGGCATATATGCAACATGAGTGGGCAATTAAAACCCTGACTTAGGAATCACAGAATCATAGAATCATCGAATGGTTTGGATTGGAAGGGGCCTTTAAAGGTCATCTAGTCCAAGCCCCCCGCAATGAGCAGGGACATCTTCAACTAGGGCATGTTGCTCAGAGCCCCGTCCATCCTGACCTTGAATATTTCCAGGGATGGGGCATCTTCCACCTCTCTGGGCAACCTGTTCTTGTGTTTCACCATCTTCATCACAGAAAATTTCTTCCTTATATCTAGCCTAAATCTACCCTCTTTTAGTTTACAACCATTAGCCCCTGTCCTATCACTACAGGCCCTACTAAAAAGCTTGTCCCCATCTGTCTCATAAGTCCCATTTAAATACTGAAAGGTTGCAATAAGGTCTCCCTGCAGCCTTCTCTTCTCCAGGCTAAAGAACCCCAAATCTTTCAGCTTGCCCTCATGGGAGAGATGTTCCATCCCTCTGACCATTTTTGTGTCCCTCCTCTGGACCCACTCCAATGGGTCCATATCTTTCCTATGCTGAGGGCTCCAGAGCAACATGAAGAACTCCAGGTGGGGTCTCACCAACACGGAATAGAGGGAAAGAATGACCTCCCTTGACCTGCAGGCCTTGTATCTTTTGATGCAGCCCAGGATATGGTTGGCTTTCTGGGCTGTGAGTACAATGAACATGAGGGTGTAGAAGCTCAGATTTCTTGTAAGGGAAGAACTAACATCTCACTTCCCAGGTTCATGGCACCAGGGATGTGGAATAATTAACTTGCCAATACATATTTTTTTAAAAAAATTTTTTTCTGTTCTGTGTTGAATTTTTTGGCAGACTGCCCAGCTGCCAACATTTGTTGGCCTGCAGAGCCCTATTAGTCTTTACTGAACTGTAATTAAGGGTTTTTCAAATCCATGGGTGGATTTCATCCAGGTGACAAACACACTGGACCATTAAACACAGTCTTCTTTATTGCAGTATCTCTCTGCCCGGAAATCCCCATTTCTTTTTGATCAAAGTATGAGCAAATATTTGAAGCAATGTAAAAATGAGATTCTATAGATTCTTACAACAGCTTGTTGCTCTGAATCACTCTTAGTAAAAAGGCATACACTGCTTTACTCAGAAAAGTTTGGGTGGTTTTCATTATAAAGTGCATGAGATGTGAGGTAGCAAATAGGGAGGTATTTTCTAGAGATCCACTTTGCTTTACAGTGCACATTCTGTAGTTTTTTCTAGTGGCTGCAGATGTGGTAAAACATACCAACTCAATAATACAGCGGTTTTCAAATGAGCAGTTCTCATTCCCAGTCATTTACTGTGACTTTTTCTTTATTTATTTGCTTGAGTTCTTTAACTTAACTGCAAGCTGACCTGAAAACAAGAGGAAATTATTTTTCTGTAATGAGAATGTTCATTTTACTACTTCATGTTAGTTTCAAGCTTGAGGTTCTTGCAGTGTTCATGCCTGACACTGGATTTCAGGCTTTATTTTAGTGAAGAGAAAAGTTCATAGTCAGGTCCAACACCAAGTTGACCCATGATGATATACATGAACAAAGGATTAAAGCCCTCACTGAAATGTGAATAGGTTTCTAAAAGCTGAAGCTACTGCATTTTGGTGGAAAATTGTTAGACTGATCTTTAAGAAACCATTGCATTTCACATAGAGATGGGAATCCTGTACTTATTTTATGTTACTGGCATTTCTAATGATACAGTAGATTCTTATCATTCCAAGAACAAGTCCATTGCCTTGTCGTCATATCAGAAGGTGTTTTCACAGAGTGGCTATATGGAGCTCATGAGATCTTTTTTCATAAAGAAGAAAATAAACACAGATAAGGGAAAAATAACAAGCTGGTGACAAATTATAAAACCATGAAATGTGACTCCCTCCTTTTAAAAATATACTTACAGGGGTCAGTCTAAAAGAAAACACTGCATTTTATTCACCAACACAGAGAATTTAAAGCATTAGTGGCCAGCTGAATGTTCCCTCTCATATGAAGGAGTCAGATATGATTTGGAAAATGTTTGTAATGGTAGAAAAGACAGGCCTACAAGTAAGGTAGAATTCAGAAAGTCATTAATTGCTCAGTTATACGGACAATAAATATGTCTTCAGTTCTGCTGGGCAAGCTATATACATCGTATTTCAGAACATCTGCTAACTATTAATTGACAGGAATTAGAAACTTACAGTGTGGTTGAGCTATTTTCTACTTAGCTGATATGAGATTTTTTGCACCAGGATGTTGAATTTGTTAGACCACTGTAGCATCTCCTAGCTACCTAACGGTGCAAATTCTAATATACACCAAATAATAGAAACTTACATCAATTTGGTTTATTTCCTGATAAACAGGTTCATGATAAAAACAGGTTCAAAGAATGGAACACTGTATATTCTTACATTCTTGATATAAGAGAAGGGAAAAGATATTGCTTGCCAGCTTGCTTTCCATGAATGATTGTTTAACATTTCATTTTGCAAACTTTGTTGATGTAGACACAATTTATTTATGGTTTCATGGGATAATTTAATAGACCACGGATAGTATTGCAGTCCTGTCAGGGGTTATAGAAGAGGTTTTCCAGGCTGTATAGGGAGTGGGCTTGTACTTGAGATGAGGGTTCACACTCAGCAGGTATGAGCCATTGACATACCTGCCCAAATCAAAGATTTCAAAGACCTTGGAAACTCACTCTGCTTGTACACCTAATACCTTCCAGTAAGGTATAATACAAAGAGCAGGATTCCTCCTCTTGCTGCACCTTCTAGTGCAGCAAGTATAATGCCATAAAACAATTGATGCTGTGAAAAGCTGAAATCACGACAGTTTGGCACCCCAGATGGGACCCACTGAGAACAGGACTCCCTAGGGTACTCCCAGGATTTCCCGGAGGGACTCCTCACCTCAGTCGGGTCACTGTGGGAGCAGACAAGGACCATCTAAAGGAATAAAGGTATTCTTTAAATTTTGGGTTTTCTGTTTGGGAATTTGGGACCGGTCATTTTGAGGGTTATTGTAAGCCATAGGAGATGTCCTACGATGGGTGCTGTATACCAGGCTACTAGTGCCTGAGGGTATACATTTGGTGGTGCATGCTCATCATGGATAGTGTACTTTGGTTGTTCTGTATTGGTACAAAACTTTTATCAGCATTTGTATTTCTGGTTTCAGGCACACTCGCTGTGAGTGGTGTACTCTGGTACTTAGTACATTGGTACAGGCACAGGTTAAGCCTTGTACTTCTGCAATAATGTGCTTTCTGGTATTGGGACATTTATGTAACCTGCATAAGTTTTGTGCTTCTGGTGGTATGGATTTGTTGATACTGAACTCGGATACTGGCTTGTCGACATTTAATTTAGATATACCCATCAGGCCTTGTAAAATTGATAATTAAGTATGAGTGAGCCGAGTTAACTCTGGTGTGACTGGTGAATGAATGAGTGACTGACACGCAGCATAGCTGCAAAGCAAGTGTGGAGTTCTGACCTGTGGTTCCGCTATCCCGCAAAGGGTACGACTGGAACAAAGCAATTGTTAACTTTATTATGGACCAATATTGTGCCAAATTTTAAGCAGCAATAATTTATATTTTGTATGCATCTTATCTTAGCAAGCATGTTGGAAGGACTGTCTCCCACAATATTATCCTGGAGAAGCTGGCTGCTCACGGCTTGGGCAAGTGCACTCTGCGTTGTGTTAAAAACTGGCTGGACAGCCGAGCCCAGAGAGTGGTGGTGGATGGAGTCAAATCCAGTTGGCGGCCAGTCATGAGCTGGGTTCCCCAGGGCTCAGTGTTGGGGCTGGTCTTGTTCAATATCTTCACTGATGATCTGGATGAGAGGATTGAGGTCACCCTCAGTAAGTTTGCAGAGGACACCAAGCTGGGTGGAAATGTCGATCTGCTGGAGGGCAGGAAGGCCCTACAGAGGAACTGGACAGGCTGCATCGTTGGGCTGGAGCCAACGGTATGAGATTCAACAAGGCTAAGTGCTGGGTCCTGCACTTGGGTCACAACAACCCCATGTAACGCTACAGTCTTGGGGAGGAGTAGCTGGAGAGCTGCCTGGAGGAAAAGGACCTGGGGGTGTTGGATGACAGCCATCTGAACATGAGCCAGCAGTGTGCCCAGGTGGTCAAGAAGGCCAATGGCATCCTGGCTTGTATCAGGAATAGTGTGGCCAGCAGGAGTAGGGAGGTGATCGTGCCCCTGTACTCGGCACTGGTGAGGCCGCACCTCGAGTACTGTGTTCAGTTTTGGGCCCCTCACTACAAGAAGGACATTGAGGTGCTGGAGCGTGTCCAGAGAAGGGCAACAAAGTTGGTGAAGGGTCTAGAGAACAGGTCTTATGAGGAGCGGCTGAAGGAGCTGGGGTTGTTTAGCCTGGAGAAGAGGAGGCTGAGGAGAGACCCTATTGCTCTCTACAACTACCTGAAAGGAGGTTGTAGCGAGGCAGGGGTCGGTCTCTTCTCCCTAGTAACAAGCGATAGGATGAGAGGAAATGGCCTCAAGCTGCGCCAGGGGAAGTTTAGGTTGGATATTAGGAAAAATTCTTCACTGAAAGGGTTGTCAAACATTGGAACAGGCTGCCCAGGGAGGTGGTGGAGTCTCCATCCCTGGAGGTATTTAAAAGAAGGGTAGATGTGGTGCTTGAGGATATGGTTTGGTGGTGCACTTGGCAGTGACAGGTTAGCGGTTGGACTCAATGATCTTAAGGGTCTTTTCCAACCTCAACAATTCTATGAGTCTATGATTCTATGACATCATGTTACTATTCTGAAAAATGGTAGTGCCTGTTTTGTTCTTCAAGAATGCTTCCTTTTAATTATTGACAAATGAACTAAAAAAAATTATGTCTTGATGTATCTGTTTAATTACTCTGTACCTGTGACTGCCAATAACTAAGGCTTGGAAATTTAGGCTGCTATTGTCTATATGGCTTGAAAACAGGAGCTGGTATTTTCCATGGGCTCTGCTGACAGTGGGTCAGATGAGATTGGGCTTAGGTGGATGACGCATCATTTTTATGATCCTAGATAATGCATCACATTATATTTTTCTCTTGTACATTCTTGTGCCCTGTCTCTGTTCCAAATAGGGCTGAAAGTGGAACCTGTTATCACTCAAGAAAACTACATGAGGAGTTGTTACTTACGAATGCAGACAAATGTTTTCTCCCTCAGCACTTTGTTATCTTTTTGCATCTGGGAGAACTGGGGACTCCCAGGCACATGGTTTTGGACATCCTTCTTTCAACCCCAGAAGCAGGATTCAGTTGCCTGAACACAGTGCCAACAAAAAAGCCTCGTGGCCCTTTAAATGGCCCAGGATACCTAAGAGGCATGAATAGGGAATTTGTGCACTTCTACCTCTGCAACCATAGGCGATGACAAATACTTGTGAAGGGCACCTGGGAGCCTGTGTTCGTGTAGCTGTAGCCCGCCTGTTCCACTGCTACAGAAAAATATCAGGATGCTAAATTTGATGTTGTAAATATTCCCTTCGAGAAGCTTGATTCCCTCCATTGACTTTAGAGGGAACGTGGCATTCCAGCTCAGGTGTCTGAGTTGCAGCCCTGAAGTTGAGTTTTGTGACTATTCACTGCTGCTGCAGAGTTGGCCAGCTGGGAGAAGGCAGCAAACCTAGAACTTCATCATGGTTACTGCTGTACAACCGAGCTAGCTACACCATTGCTGTAGCCTTCAGCAATGGCTCACTTTGTCCCGTTAATAGTGGGAGAAGAATTCAAGCCTGTGGAACGAGGACGTGAAAGAGAGATTGAATGGGTTGTTTGCTCTTGTCTTCTCTTGGGATCACCTGTATTATTTAGTACTGCAAGGGCTATTAACATGGGCTGTGTGACTTCCAGTCAGGCAATGAGCTCAAAGTCTTCCTGAAATTCTCCAAAAAACACATCCATTGCTTCCCTGATGGCATAAAGATGCTATCATAAAGTTCTGTGGGTTGAGTACCTGTCTCAGTGTAATCTGCATACAGCTTGAGCAGCATACCTAAAAAGCTGAGCTGCATTCTCCTTCTTGGAAACCTGGAAATTAGGTCATTCTATGTGAACATATAAAGAGCTGCTTTTCTGGAAGGCTGTTAGCAATGTTGTGGTTTGATGGCAGTTGTCCTAATAGGAAGCCACTGAGCTACAGCATAGGTTGAACTGTGCCACATAGCAGTCAGGAGATGGTAAATCACAGTCAATGGAGATAAGGCTCAGAGTTGCCTCAGTGTGGTAGAAATAAGACTTTACATTTCAGTATTAATTCTCTAAGCCATTCAGTACCTGTACTTCATTATCAAGATAAGCCTCTGTAACCTGAGATTATCCAGTTCTCATTTGGACAATGTACTCTTTATTTATTATCTCATATACACCGACTAAGTGAACTAATCTTCTTTAAAATTTATTATTATACTGGTGTTTAGTATGACACAGTTACCCAGTGATACAACTAACTCCTGTGCAAGTGCATATGCATATGTCATGAAACAGGGACGTGATTTCCAGCTTTGCTGGAGTACCTTTGTAACGACAGTGGTGCTTTCAAATCTAAGACACAACATTCAAACTAAATTTTTAGCTTATTAGCTGAATGATTTATTTTTTTTTTATTGCACATAATCTTTTAATCAATAATGTCAATGCTGACTTAAGCAATGCTTTACTACCTGATCTGTTGAGGGCAGTATGCACAGAATGGGTGCATATTGCCATTAGGCGGTAAGGTGATAGTTGAGATATACTTCTGTCTAGCAGGGTAGAAATTTGTTTAGTATAACCTTAAGCTGCTCAAAGTCAGCAGCAGGGAGAAGCTTTTTGCTTAGGGTTTCTGATTCTCCTACGACCATTCAGATTCTCTGATAGCACAATTAGAGATGGGAGGCGTCTATGTTAACTGTGAACGCTTCCTTTGCAGCCTGTTGGTTTTAGTAGTGTGTGGAATGGTCTTTTGCCGTTTTCACCTTACTTGAAGCTGATGCTTTGTAGGGTGGACTGGGAGGGGGCTTCTTTTCCGAATTTATAATGAACATAATTGGTTTGATCTTTAAGGCTGATTAGTTTCCTGTGTCATCTGATACTTTCTGTTCTTCTGGTCATTCTTGCATTGCTGCTTGGAAGTATTTCCCTGCTTCTGTTGCTCCCTTTTAACAGAAAAAAGTTATTTAGCTATTGGACATAATGTTTAACACTATTTCTGGCACAAGACAAAACATTGAACTTGATGTGGCTGACCAGACTATTGCATTAAGTAACTAGGTAAGAAGAAAGTTGGGAGGGGTCATAGTGTCAGTGTGTCTGGTAAACTAACCCCTGATGGTGTTTGTAATGAAACAGTGAAGCTCAGCAGCTGTGTACTGTATATGCTAGGGATGTTGTACAATGAAACCCAGCACACTGTTATCAAGAAGTTGGGCACTTCTGCCCTGCGTGTATTTGTCAGGTTGAAATTCATTCCTGAAAGATGGGTGTCTAACTACCACTGCCAATTAATTAAACATCGATAAGTTGGACTTGATGATCCTTATGGGTGCCTTCCAACCTGAGATATTCTGTGATAAGAAAAAATCCCCTTTCTTTCTGCCTTTTATATTTGCATTGTTCAATTTTTAAAAGCATTATTAGGGGCTTGAAAGTGAAACAAAGGACTTCTAATATGTACACAAGATGTTTTAATCAAGTTAAAGATTTTTGGTTTGGTTTAAAAAATAATTTCAGAAAGAAAATTACTTGCATGCCGACATTGTGACTGGTAACGCAGTGCATTGTTTTCTTTGACTTAAACCATTAGCAGTTAGATGATGGCACAAGTATGGAAGTATTTTTTTATGAACAGCCTTTCCTAGGATTCTCCTAAGTGTTAGCTGAATGCCTTGGTTTTGTTTATGCACTCATTCTCTCTTAATTTATAGAGAAAAAAAAAAAAAAGGAAGCTAAGAAAACTCTAAGGCACTGGTTTTCATGCAGGAGTGCAACACCAAAGAGTTAGGTACCTAAGCACTGCAGGAAATCAAAGCCAAAGGCTTGACAAAAGTCATACAAGGATTGAGGTATGAAACCAGAAGCCACCACAGCTAGATCTCCAAAATAATAAGTCCAGAGCTGACTGGCAGTTATTGTGAAGATAAAACTTTGGTAAAACTGTGAAATACTTCATTCATAATGTGAATTTTTCTTTACCTAATATAAGTGAGTTGGTTGCCAGTTTAACCACACAGAACTCAGTGTTCAGAGAATACATTCAGCTTAGCTAAATCAAAATCTCAGTTATGTGGCAGCTGAAGATCAGTGGAACTACAGTTGTTTACGAGAAACTCGGCCCTGTGTTCAAAATGTCACACAGCATTGCCAAGGCTACAATATCAAATCACAATTAGCAGAATTATTCTGAACAGTAGACTTCGCTTAAAATGAGGTTAAGCCAGCTTTTTCTGAAGGTCGAAGAGGGCCACAATACTCACTAGTTGCCTTTAAGTGAACAGCACCTACAATACTACACTATCTTTAGCCTCTATAATGCATAGCATTGCCTTTGTGCTAGATATCCTATTGACTCTGTGTGACTCATATTTTATGGCCTCACCAATAAGATAAGACCCTCATTCAATAAAAGACTATATCAATTAAGAAAAGCCTGCTGTCTGATAATCTGATTAAAAGCTGAGTACTCAGGGTGGTGTTGTGAGACCTTTCATTTCTAATCACTTCTGGCTTCTTTTGACCAGCTTTATGGAATTATCCAGCCTTTGGCAAACTTTTATATGATGCTTATTGCACCTAAAGATAAATTATTCTTTATTTGTTTAATTTGCTGCAAGGTGGGGCCCATCTGTTTGTAGGGATCAGTTTTCTAAAGACTTGGTATCAGAAGGTTCATTTTCCATGAGCGTCCTTAGGGCTTTTGTATTTTTGCCATCTTTAGAAGTCAAAAAAGGAAAAGGAAAAAAAAGTAATGCCAAAACTTGAGTTTTAAGATCACAGATGTACATGCTGTTTTATAAATTCTCTGACCAGAAATGTCAGAGATTTATACCAAATTTGAGAAAAAAAATCTCAAATCCAGAACTGGAAGCAAGTTTTTCCTTGTTTATGTAAACCAGTAACTGTAGATCATAAAATTTATTCATTATTCCCACAACGTGGCCAAACCCTTCCCTCTGTGAAACTGTTGTCACACAAAACTATCACACAAGATAATGGCAAATTTGATATGTATTGTGAGACATACTATTAGGGCTTATGTTACCTTTTCCAAGGGTGGAAAAATATACAGTGAAAATGTTGTGTAGTTTAATTCATAGTTTGGTTCTCCTTTTGTTGCTCCACTTTGGATGTCTTATCTTAGGATCAGTGTTGAACTTTTACTAACATGGCCCATAACAAAGCACCTGCGTAGGAAAGAGATGTGTCCCTTTTTTCTGTTTCAGTTTAAACAAGAAAAACTGTGATAGCATTGATGTAGATAGCAGTGAGGTTTTGCTCCTTGGTAACCAGCAGTGTTTTGTGGTGGTAGCAGGAGCTCCAGGCAGTTCTAGAAGCTGTTGGTGGACTGGGGCTCGGGATAAGCCTGCCTCCACCCTGCCTAACAACATGCAGGTAAATGAGAAAGCACTGGGCGACTTTTTTTTCTTTTTGTTTTTTTTTTTTCTTTTTTTAAAGATTGAAGTCAATCTGTTTAAAATGTTCCTGTTACTGAGCTGGCTTTTGTTGTTAGTTTGACTACAGTTTTACTTTACAAGCTGAGACCTATTTTAGAGAGTGTTTCCTCTGATAGCAACCTTTCACAACTATTTTAGAAGCTACTAAACAACATCCCTTCTCTTAGTCAAAGCCTGGTTAATCAAAGTTCAGTCCTTCCAGGACCTCCCTATTTCAGTCAAAGTCCTGAGTCCAGTCTTAGATTCAGTGTGGATTTGATCATGTCCTTTGTCTAAATCAGAGCCTTCTTTTTTACCTCTGGTCCTTTTCATATTTTCAGGCCTCCTGAACCATGAATATTCACTTCGGTGTTGCACTGCCCAAGCAATGTTTATGTGGAATAAGTATCTGCAGGCATCTGACACCAGAATTGTGATTTCTTGTACAAAACCTCCCTTAGCTGACTCAGCTGACCAGAAAAGTGGTAGTTTAAGAGACAAGCAGCAGCTATAATAATATATACAACTATATAATAATCTTTACATATGGTGTGTTCATACCTCAATCATGCCTCAGTAAAATGTTTGAACATTACATAATTTTACAACAGTCGTCAGAATAATTTATGTGAGAGCCTGAAGGCGGAAAAGTTGATAGTGCCAGCAAGCCTTGAAGGAAGACAGTCCCTGGAAATGCACTTGCAGTCCTAGAAGAGCATGATGTCAGCTACAAACTAGTCTAGGTAGATCAGGTAGGGGTGAGATCAAAACAGCCACTTGACAGTGCTGGAAGAAGTGCAGACCAAGGGAACATCTGTGGGATCTCCAGAAGTGAAACAGAAACGTATACCAAGAATGTGGATGTTATAGTCCAACAAATATTCTACTGAAAATATAAGAACCTACAAAGTGTGAATAACCAGGTGAATAGCAGAATATGCTTACTCAATATTGTGAGAACAGGGCACGTGTAAGAAATTTTATTTCTCCAGGATATCTCAGCCATACCTTACAATAAGCAGTTTAGAAACTTGCTGAAACAGGAAAAACAGCAAGAAAATAAGCTGTCAGATGTTTATACACAAGGCTAAGGCACCTCATGAGCCTTCTCTTCTCCTGGCTAACCAACCCCAGGTAGCTCAGCCTCTCCTCACATGACAGATGCTTCTGTTCCTTAATCATGTCTGTGGCTGTTTGCTGGACTTGCTCCAATGGCTCCGTATCTCTCTTGTACCAAGGAGCCCAGAACTGCACACAGCACTCTGGATGTGCCTCACCAGTGCTGACTAGAGAAGAAGGATCCCTCCCCCTCTCAACCATCTGGCAACACTCTGCCCAATGCAGCCCAGGAGGTTGATAAGGCATAAATTGTAGTGGCAGTACATGGATAGGTGGGGCAATGTACAATAAAAGCATTCTGAGACAGTGGGCAAATGCAGTTGAAAGCTGATGATATAGCACACATTGCCACTTCTGGAACAAAGTACCACCCACTACTGGGTGGCAACACAACAGAAACTGGATTCAGACTCAGGACATCAATATAAGACCAGAGGCACAAGTACCATAAAGATGGGCCCTGCCCAGAATTGTACCAGGATGCAAGGACATATGGCAAAGAGACAGTCTAGTGAAGTTAGGACCAGGCACCTTTGAGATTATACAAATCATATCACATCATACCATATCATATCTTATAGATACATGTAAATATATACACATACATGTACAAGCAAAGGCATGAAGGAATGTACTGACAAATCTGTAAAAAAGAGGAAGGTTTCCCCGATTAGCATGGTCACACTGGCAAATTTATAGTCTGGTAGTGGTGAGAAACCCTTTAGGTACACAACAGGGCTGCATGGATCCCAAACTGCTTAATAGTGTGTTGAAAAGGAGTCATTAGCTGTTTACTGGTAGATGTACTATCTGATTTATCCTGGGCAAAATGTCCAGAGAGGATGGTGGCACATTAAGTTAGATGACCCACCAGTGGCATACCTTTCACTTATCATCCATGGATGATAAACCAGCCCAACATGTTACAGTGTAAACTGGCTAGGAATATTGCAGATGTAATGAGTTTCTATTTTGCAAGAAGTAAATATCAGGGAAGAGTAAATATAGGACCTTGTTATTAAATAAATGAGGGCCAATGTACATTTACAGCAAAAGCAGCAAATGGAAATTGAAAAGAACTGAAATCATGTTTATTGGCTCTGGAATTAAACAGTAAGGAAATGCTTAATCAAAAGTAGAGGGTGGGATTTCAGAATTTGTGGAGATCTTTACAAATTATACACACCCCATTCTTGCCCTGCAGTTTTGTTTCTCCTGCAAATACTTTCAGGGTTTTTTTGCTCCCTCTGGAGTAATATGCCAACTATGCAAATGCTGGACTCTGTGAACATTCAAAAATAGATTGTTTTCTGGCTTTGCTGAACACAAGCCAACCTGTGTCTGCAGAAAGTGTTTTCCAGAAGCAACAGTGAGTATGCAGAGACATGCACTCTGCTTTACCAAGGGCACTGCCAAAGCCTTGTCACTGTGTCCCTGAAAAAGAAATATTCCTGGTCACTCAAATGACTCCAATCTTTAACATCAGGAGTTAGTAGAAAAGATCCCCCTTTTAAATAATGACCTCTTATGTATGCAATATGTGTTATACAATAATAATGCATACCCTGGTGTAAACATCGGTCTGTTCCCTAGGCCATTTTCTGGGCCTTTGGCCAGTTCCAATCAAATTTGGCAGATAGCTAGATGTTTTAAGTTTCTGTAAGTTTCTGTAAGGCTAGAGAAATTAGTTAGCCGAGTAAAAGAAACTTTATTAGATAGGTCTGTTAAAGACCTTCCACTGCAGGAGAAGCTTCAGTATTAATTTACCCCTTATCGCACAAGGAATCAACATGAGAGCCTAGCATCAAAATGCGTATATGTTGGAAACAAGACTTCATTGCCCCACACCTTAAAAAACCTCTGAACTGATGGGTGGATTTTCTGATGTTTACTAAGATGTATGTACCAACTGAAAGCTGGCACATTCATAACATTCTTAGCTTGGATGAATAATATTAGTGTTGTTCATGTAAAATTCCATTTAGTAACTTAAAATTTTGGTGGACCAAGTAGACAGAACCCTGTAGGAAACCAGACTTTATCAGGTCTGAGGCTTGTGGAAATACTGTTCAGGAGATTTTTTTTTTTTTTTCCCCTGGAACTGAATGAATACACTGTAGTAAGCCCTCATTGCGTACTACTGTCCTGAGAGTAATGAATGAGCTCTCCTTTTAACTGTAAAAAATATGTACTTTTTTATGCAACCATGTACTTCCCAGTTGTTGCGAGTCATGAATGCACTTTCAGGTCTCCTGCGCTTTCTTCCCTGTTCTTCCTTCTCTCTGAGACTGAGAGTGTCCTGGTTGTCTGAACTAGCTCTTCTGCTCTCTTCTGTCATCTGTGCACACCAGGATAATGTTCTTGCTTGTCTGTGACTTCCTACTTTCGGGTCTTTCCTCCTGGTACTTTTATTGAACTGCTAGCCCTCCTTTATAAATTCAGTCTGAACTTTTTTCTCTTCTTTGGCAAGCTCTGGTGTTAATTCTTAACCGTTAATTTCAAAATTGTTTCTTCAGTATTCAGTCAGTTCTTCTGCAGTTTTCTTTCTGTGTCACAAGGTTAAAACCAGTGTGTTTAGGAGGCTATTTTGAGATACAAAACTTGAGGACTCCCACAAAAAAAAAGCAGTGCAGTTTCAGAGCCAGCTTCCTCCCGCTGCGTTTATGAACAGAGTTAAAACCCACACAGTGCATCAGAAATTACCACTGTCAGAAATAAGGCTGCTTTTTCATTGTTTTGCTTTCCACTGTCACTCATCTGTTGTAGCTATGGAGAGAAATGCTCCTGAAATCTCTTCTTTCACCTTTATAGAGAGTCTTACCACTCCATTTCCCCAATGGGGTCACTTTCTTTTGCTTCTATTTATTTTTCACTATGCATCTTATTCAGGAAAGAGTTCAGACCCAAATACAGTCAAATTCAGAGTCATTCTTGACAGCTGAATAGAAGCATCTGCCATGCCCCTTCTCAGCTTTTTTGTTTCTTAAGCCATGTGTTGAAAGGTGCGTTCTTCAGAAACACTATAGCAGATTTTCTGCACGGCAAGTAAGCAATCATTTGCACAAAATCACAAGGATGGGTTTCAAAGTGAAATACTGAGGAGCAAAATCCAATGTATTACCATCAGGGTACAAACTGTAGTAAGAAGAATAACGCTGGTCCTAATTTAGATGTAAGGATGCTCCCTCAGGCCTGCCTGTGGGAGAGAGCAAGCACTGCTTCCTCTTACAGATGTATGTTGAGACAGGGAGCTCTCAGCAGCTACAAGTCCTCCCAAGATAAATGCATTGCAAACCTGGTCCGAAGTTTCTTCTTATGGACTTGGGACCTTTGGAAGTAAGCTTGGTCTTTATTTGGGCACGTTTTAATACTTCTGGTAGAGGGGGAAAAGTGGCAACAGCATACAGGTTTTGCAGCCTCTGCTGATCTCCCAGGCAGTTTTTCCCAGGTGAATCCACGAACATATCCACTACAAAGTTCACCCAAACAAAAACCTGCACAAGAGTGCTGTACACAAGGGTTCTGCATCAGCCCTCCTTGTCTCCCAGCAAACAGGGTCTCCCTTCCTTGTTGAAGTTAGCCATAGTCATCTTCTGGACAGTATTTTGGCTTTGTCACGTGCTCAAATCCCAACCCCATAGGTACAAGAATTAGCACCCTTTAACATGCTGCTACCTGAAAGTTAAGTCTTATTGACCAACATTTTCAGGAAACAGGGACTGCTCTGCTGTCCCCATAGTGCAGGGGAAATGACTTTACAAATGACTTTACAAAGTTTGGAACTTTGGTTTGAATGCCTGCAGGTGAAGAGGTATTATTTTCTCAGTCAAATGCTTGAGGGAGAGTGGGCAGGATGCAGGCATTTCTGTTGGCATATCAGGCGGAAAAGGCAGCAAACAGACACACCTTCTTAAATGCACGTATAGCTCCTGGAGAAGTTGGGAAAGCAAGCTGGGGAATTTTAACTCTCCATGCAACAGTATTTGCACTTGTGCTGTTCCTGCCGTGACACCCACATTTTCTCCTTTACTCCCCTCTCCTTAATCCACATGCAAAGGTGAAGGAAAATCTGTTCATGAATGATTTATCAACGTGCTATGCAAGGGTCAGTCCTTCTGGTAGATTTGTCAAGTAATGTGACATATTGTATTACACCACAGGAGTTACTGGTGTTTGTCATGCTCCTGGCGGGGGCTGGGGAAGGGGTGTTGGGTTGCGTACCAGCGGTGTAAATTTTACTGTAGACTGTGCATGACATGGGGATTCAGCTTCTCTTCCTGGTTCTGCAAAGTTACACATTTGTAAGGGCCACCTCAGTAAGTCCTTCAGCAGCTGAGAAGGAAGTCTTTAGTTGTGTATCAGTCACAACAAAAACATTTTCTGGAAAATACAGTACAGGAAATAATACAATTTATTTGTTTTCATTTTCCTGGGGGACTATTTTAACTCAATAATTTCAGCACGGGTAATGTTCAGCTCCAGCTTCCTTCAGTTCACTCCTCAGTCTCCAGTGAAGTTGTTAAGATGCATTCCAGGAGACATTTCCAGATCTGGTGTCCTGATTTTTATTTAAAGCAGAGCTCCCTTGGCATTAGCACAATAGCGGGGCATATGGTCTGACAGCCTGTGACATTAGAAGGTGGGAAGGGGCAAATAGGGAATGAACAAGGGTTGTTGGTCTTCCTGCTTTCACACAACACAGGCAAGGACTAAAGTGTGTTGGGGACCAGGTAACTGAGAACAGATGGGAAAATTCAGAGGCAGCTTAAAAAATTAAGAAAGCTGTTTCAAAACTGATTTGAATTGAAAGAAGAGACTAAAACCTGTAGTAAATGGATTGTGTGTTTCTCTTTCCCAAAGCAGCTTCAAAATTCTGATGTTTGCAGTTTCATAGAGTAAGGCACAGGCCCCTCTGCACACTTGGCTTAGATAACTCTTCTAGGTCACTCATATTTAAAGAAAACAATAAGATGGCTAAAACAAAAAAAAGAGTCCATGGCTTTGAGAGGAAGAGCAGCCTGCAAGAGCTGGACTTAGAATCAATCGTGTTTCCTTCCATCTTCTCTACTTTGTATTTTTTGTAAGCTATGGCTTTTGTGAGGAAGATTTTTTTTTTCCCAAAAATAGGATTGAGAAAGATAAGTGAAAGAGTTAGAAGTCTGGTTTTCCAAAAAAGGACCTCTGCTCATCAAAAGATTAGGAAACTTAATGGTGAAATGAGTTTCATTTTGATATGAAATAATGTCTTTCTGTTTCTGGTAGGAGGGAGGTTATTCCTCTAAACTTTTTATTTCATCTGTATGTTTAGCTAAGAAGGCAACACATTATACAAGTTACCGAACAGAAGATATGTTCAACAGACGAAGACTGCAAAAATTACATGAGAGAAGTAAACACAAGAAACAGTGTTATGTAAAACAGGAGTTAATTTCCAGCATGCCTAGGTGAACGCAACTCTACAACCCTTATCCAGTTTTTCCTTTGACTTTTTTTCTGTCGCTGTGAAATAAAAATATTTGGTACATGAGAATTCTGGAGATCCTTCCTGGCATATATAGCTTCCACCTCATTTCTGTCAAAAAGGTAAGAAAAAATGGGCATACCTTGAAGGAGGCACCCGAACAGGCTGTATCTGCAATTGTTGTCAGCAACCCCTCTTCCTTCAGTTTTACTAAGCCTACCCTGATTTTTAGCTAGTGGAGGATCTGGTCTGTTCACTTTCTAACTTTAAAAGTTTTATGGAGATATGCTGATGTCAAAGCTTAACTCCCCACTGAGAGGTTTTGTGAAGGTTTGCTGATGATGGAGAAGCTACGTAACAGGAAAGTGCAACTTCTTTCCTGGTTCTAGTTTTGAGTGTGTGTGACTGTTGAGGTATTTTTAAGGCAATAGATTACGAAACGGAATATTCTTTTTCCTCTAGTTCTCTAAATTAGGCATTGTTCAGATTTAAAGAAAACTGCTAGTGTCTCAAGGAGAAAGGAACACTAATCTGAATCCAAAGTCATCTTCAGTGCTCACAGAGGGAGATGTCCTCCTTCACAGGGATTCAGTTTTCCACAGCTGGAACTGCCTGTCTGTCCTACCCACACACACTCCGGCCTCCCACGACCCTCTTCCTTCTGCACAGTTCATCTCTCCAGGGTATAAAATAGCCATTCCTCTTGGAATAAGAGGAATGGTGCTGGCAGACTTCACGTACAGTCTACTCAAGTGTTGGTAGTCCAAGAAGCCTTCTGCATTTTCTTGGGAAATGCTGCAAAGCAGTTATAATAGGAAAACACAAAGAACACGTTTTACAAAGAGGTGTGTCAGATTAATTCTGGCAGCCAGACCTGCAAATCCTTTAAGCTGCCTTTGGCAATGACTGACCAAGTAGCGCCTTCCAAGGAAAGTGCAAGAAACCTCACAACAGACAATGAAAAGGAACAGCTCACCAATAAGAGAAATTTACTCCTACCTCTCAGGGAATGGAGCCTGAAGGTTTGTGTAATGGTATCTTCAGTATCTGTCTACCAATCAGAAAGACCTGGCCACACAGTGCATGGGGTTAAGGGCTGTGGGGTGAACTAGCAGCTTTGTTTACTGCTGTTGTTGTGGATGTAGCAGCCACATAGATGACCTATGTAAAGGAGCTTCACTGATATTCCAAAGAGAGAAAAATATGCAGTAAGGCAATAGAGACCCAGGGGGTGACGAGCTTGTGGCATGGGTTGATAATTCTGGTGCAGTTCAGGGTGATGAGTGGGGCAGGATGGAGATGCAGCATGCTCTCTATGAACCTCTGTATGTACCTTTAATGGACTAAGGTAATCCCTGACATTTTACCCTGGGGCTAGACTAAACTAGCTTTGTCAATCTCAGAAATAATTCTGTGACTATAGTGTAACCTCTAGATTCAGACTAGCACTCCTACTCTGGCTGTAAGTAAACAATGTTGGGTCAAAAGCATAGATGTGCTACTGTTCACGTAAATGGTGTTTTATCAGTTTGCTTAAGTGCTGACTGTTAGCTTATAAAAACACTTGAATTTACCGTATAATACAGTCAACTTCGAGAAACTGCTTGTAAATAAACGTTTCTGATGAAGCCTGATAAGTCTCAGAGCCACAAAACCATTTTTGTTTGCCAGTTAAGATTCAGTGGCCTGAAGAAAAAGTAGATAAGGAAACAGATATTTGTCCTCTACAAATAAGTTCTTTTTACTTTTGGTAGTTCACGCATGTTTGAGATAAACACCAGATAAACAGCGATAGTTTCTAATTCTTTCTGCATAATGCCCAAGGAAGGGAAACAATGCCATCAAGATTTGCTGCTGCCTTTTAAACCATACCACTTAAGAAAATATTGCTGATGTGCAGAAACCAGCTGTTTTTTTTATTTTTTAAAATGAGAGGTCTGAGAATTTCGGAAAGAACATAGAACATGATGATTTTTATTATGTAGTGTCTAGTTTGTTTCATGGCTTTATTTTCAGCTGTTTACTTTAAAAGAGCATGATAAATTACCAAACTAGTAGTACACCTATGTATTACTGAACAGTGTACACCCAGTGGTACCCAGTCTACACTCAGCGCATTCACTGTCAAAGATTCAGGGCTCTCAGCACCTTGCATGAATCACTAGACATCCCATTTCCTAAAGGCATGTCCACCCTGCTGTCACTCCAATAGCAGCAAAGTGCAGACATACCACAAAACCTTTGTAAAATTAACCTAAATTAGCCTCCACTGCTCCAACTGATTTATGAAAGTATCTGTATTTTTTACATAAGCTAAAATCTCTAAGGCTATATGCTGTCATGTTAAGCAGGGCTCCTTTCACTTAACTTAAGCCATCTGAAGAGATCTCTCTGGCATTATGGGTTCATATAGATCTCCCTTAATCCAGAGAGCACCTCTAGAAGATGATTCCTGTCTCTTGGGGTGATTAGCATAGGGGAGGTAAGGTGTTTATGCGGTTTTCTGTGCCCAAACTTCAAATCCCCGAAGTTAGGTGAAAAGAGCCTTTTGCCATGTGGTTGCTCCATGTTTCTAACTGTGCACAGCTACCGTGCACTCACACATCCCTCCAAATCAGGACTAAACAGGTTTTTCATGTGACACAAGACCCCAAGGGCTCCTTTTGCTGTCCCCACTGAAGGTCCTAACACACTTATGTGAAGAGCAAAGTCTGATACAACACTGAAGACATAGACACACAAAATGAGAACTGAAATTAGCAGCCTGTGTCAGGCTTTTTAATACATCAGTACATGAAAATAGAAGACAGTCAGCTGGTTATATAGAGGTATTTATTTACTCTATTAAAGCTTTTAACTACAATGGCCATAGAGCTGTGCAAACAGAAACCAGTGTTTGAGAGGCCTTGCTAAAAGCTGCATAATTGCTCAGACAGACAAAAGAAAGTGTGAGCATTGAACATTAAGATAAAATAAGTATATTATGGCTTACCTTAATATAAGAACAGTCACATGGCTGCCTTTCAGGGAATAATAGGACCAATCAATCTTGTAGTGCATTCATGTGGTAAGACTGAAATCTTTATAAATTACACTGTAAAGATATTTTAGCATCAAATATCCTTTTAAATCCAGCAGTATTTTTCAAGATATTTACAAAGTTAATATTTGACATTATGTTTCTAGTGATATTAAGAATATAAAAGTGATGTAATTGAAATGTTAACCACTAAAATAAGGGATATAAAATACAGAGCCAATACCCATCCCTTCAAAACAACTAATCAGATAACTCTTCCTTTCTAACATCTGCTATTCTTGCTTCTCTTAAGCAAAAAACTTTTTGAGCATGAGAAGAAAAGCTATTGTGATATGATGCCATTACTGAAAGCATCTAGAGTATTAGGACTGCTTAAAATAGTTCCTACTATACTGTAATAAATACTGTGATTGTATTGAAACATGACACTGATTTTAAAAAATAGCTTTTTAACTAAGCTGTCATTATTTGACATGCATTAACATCTAGGCATGTATTTCCATATAATTGACTTCAAAGAGTTTGAATAGTTTGAAAGTCTTATTTAAATGCGTAGCTTTTAGTCCACATTTTCCACGTTGATAATCCCTGATTTTTGTAAAAGTGTTCCTGATATCTCTGAAATCCAATACATATTGACACTGTGACCTTTAATATGCACTTTAACAGACGTTTTTGTGGGCTTTCATGACCATTGTTATTATGTGTGCAGGTAAAATTTTAGCTTGGGAAGTTTAATGAGTACCTCCTCAGTCTGTTTTTTGACAAGCTCATGATCAAGAATTCTAATCCAAAACCAAACTCTGAACCATTTTAAAGCAAATATTATAGTATATTGTGTGTATATGTGAACCTGAAACCCTTTGGAAAGACCCATCGGTGATGGACAACTGGCTGGTGGAGCCCTGCTTCTAACAAATCCCCAGGCTTAGAAGCCCAAAAGCTGCTAAGTGAAAATAGCATTCCTGGATATAATTTTTACTGAGTAACTGTGGTTTGTTCCCAGGGGAACAAACTATTATTTTTAAAACACCGTGTGCTAGCTCATGAACTCAAGTTTTCTTTGCATTTCCAGATTTTTTAGTTCTGATCAGTTTGGTCAAAAATTTTCCCTTTGCTCTTTATCAGCATTAACAGGTACACTACAGACGCTGGACTGGTGCTGAATTAATTTTGCAGTATTTGGAGGTATTAAACCTGTAACTAGGTATATGCAGTAGATACTAACTTAAAGTATTTGTGTTCTGGTGACAGCTGAAGACAAATAGTCATAGTTTAGTTAATCTTGCTCAAAAGCAGGGACAGCAAAGTAGTAAATCTGGGAACAATATTATTGTAAGTTATTGTATAGAGTACCTCCACGTGGAAGAAAGTATAGACCTAGTACAGTCACATTCAATCCGTCTATACTCTGATCCCTTCCCTGCAGTCCTCCCTTTTTTGAAGTCATTTTTAGACTTGGGTCATTCAAGAAATAGAATCATGCTGTCCATGTGGTCTTTTCCTCTTTTTATTTGTTGCTGGATGGAAGTCCAAGCAAAACTTTGCTGTTTCAGCAGTGACCACCAGTTTTCTGTGAGATGCATTCTTAATTTCAGCAAAGTGGCCACTTGTGATGTTCAAAATGCTTTCCCAGACATGGAAAAAGAAAAGGTCACTTGGCAATTGCACAAGGATTTGTTTATGTCTTAGTGGAAAGGTTGTTATGTATTGACCAGAAAACTCATTCCTTCCTTCCTTTCTATTAACTGCAATCTAACACCCCAGCAATAAATACGTCCTTAGTCAATAGGTTCAGTGCCTCTGCAGAGCTTCATCCTTGAGACCTGCTGCAATTCTTCTAAGTCAAAATCCCAAATCAAGATAATGATAATAGACTTTTAAAATAACTTTCCCACCCCTTCTGTCCTAAGGCTGGTCATTGACAGTCCTTAAATCAAATTACAGCAATTGCAGCCCATTCCTCAGAAAGTTGTAAGATACCAATGCAATTGCTCATTGAAAGGGTATTGCAGGATGGTAAGACCTAGTCAAGGTCTTAGGGGTTTAAATTCCATTTGCATTTAAGAGGGCTTGTTCAGCAAGATCAACTTCAGTAGCTTGTGTCCCTTCTTAAAGCATCTGGAAAGCTGCTGCAAGGTGTTGCTCTAAAACTGGCATGGAATACATAGGGTTACTTGCTACTTCTGTACTCTAAAGAGATATGAAGTATTAGCAGGCTAAAGTTTTAACTTTTTTTTTTTTAAAAAAAACAACTTAAGTACTTCTAATTGATTTTCAATTGAAACAGCCCCAGCTGGCAGAACACAAAGTGATATCACCTTGCAGCTCCTACATGGAAGGTGCTGTCCCTTCTACATCTTGGAAACTAATGAGGAACTGAAGCTATTTAAGGATGGGCTGAAACGAGTGGTCCTCATTGTTGAGTTTGTTTTGCTTCTGTGTCACATGAGACTGAAGGGGATGCTGGGAGTGAAATGCCACATTAAAGCTAATTTATTTTCTCCAACACATACTGGTTGATCATTGTCACTGTGAGTCAAAATACTGTCTGGGAACAAGGAGAGTTTGGAAGAGATGTACCCACCAGGTCTGCAAAGCCTGTGGCACAGAACTGACTGTGTGGTCATTTTTTGCTGTGGAGTCTCTCGAAGCTTTCCTTCTCTCTGTAGCAAGGCTCTTTACACCATTCCTTTGTGCTACAAGGCAATTGATCCTGGGGGAAGGGGGAAGTTTGCTGTGTGATTTTCCAGGTAAAGGGACTCTTGGTATAGGTGCATGAAGTTCGTTGCCCAGGAATGTACCAAGAGTTGGTGTGGGAGGAAAGCCTGGGCTCCCTTCTTGCACAGGTAAAGCAAAAAACCTTTCATTGCTATCTTGCTTCACTGCTTTTCAGCCACCTCTAGGTTCCTCTCCCCTGCTGCTCTACATGACAACCTTAGGGTTGCTGAGAAATCTGTGCATCAGCACTACACCTCACTGCTCAGCCCTGGTCATCCCTTCCTTGGCTCTGCTGCAGGACCTATCAGAAAGCACAGATTGCTGAAAGCCTCAGGGCCTTTCTGGAGATTCAGCTGTACTAGGGGCATTTTGCATCTCTACCTTTAAGGTCTTTTTCTACCCTAGGTTATGGTGCTCTATTTCACTGATGTACTGGACTTGGGAACAGAAGGAGGAACAGAAAAGCAGAATATGGGACAAATACACATTTAAGCGAGTATAAAAACCTGCTGGTTCCATCTGTCTGCTGTACTGAATAAAATCTGGCATTTTTTTCTTATTGCTTCAGGGTTTTTGTGGGAGTTAATGTCATTCAGCAATGCAGCATGGGTCTGTCTGTCTATTTACCGGCTGTTCCCAGACAACACCTGAGGTCAGTGGCTGACTTTAGCAAAATATGACAGAGGTATATGAACCCAGAGGCCCTAGATTCTTGCAAGCTCCATGAAAATAGGGGGTCAAGCAGAAGAAAAAGTGTCCTTGTTAAAAGAAAGGCCATTGTGTGGGTTCACCCCTTGTTATCTACCAGAGAATCCATCAATGAATCACCAATAATGCAGATCTGCATGAAACCAGGACTTCTTGTTCCAAAGCTTATGCAACATGTTGTTCTTTCCCTCATAACTTTGCTTATTTTGCTAATTTTACATGCATCCCTCCAAGCCGACAAAGTTTTTTCATTTGTTGTTTTTGCTTCAGATTTGCTTTGTCTATACATAGAAGCCGTACACCTTTATCAGAATAGAAAATGTAGCATAGCTGTAATTTGAGTGGTATATATGTGGTATGTTCATAGTATTTATTCCTGCACTGAGGGGAACCACTTAGAATAGAGTGTAATACCGCTATACTGCTATAATCATGGTCACACTACCAACCATACTAGTGCAGGAATGACAAATCATGCCACAGAGGAATATAACCCATTATTTTTCTTAATTGAAGTGACAGGTATTTCTCCACATGGACTTGCCCACAAGTCAGATGAACCAATGTTTTATAAAGGAGGCAAATGATTTGACATATTCATGAATAATGAATTTTCACGTATCTAGAGGTTGCAGTGCAGTTCACTCAGGCAGTCACCCATCTGGGGTATCTAGGTCCAACCGTTGAGGTGGGCACTGGATTTTTGTCTTTATTATATATATTATATTTACTTTTTACTGGGGGAACGTATTTCACATAATCAAAGATGATCCCGAAAATTTGTGCTTCACCACACCATCAAAGTAGTCCATGTTTCAGTTTGTATGTGATGAAGTTATATGTGCATTACAGACTTTCAGATGTTCATCAAAAATTCTTCCTAGTGGAGTGATTTAATATGGGGCTTCACAAATTACTCTGTGCTGTTGCAAACCATATCAGCCAGATTCAGACCTAGTCATCCATTGAGCTAGGAGTGTAGATGGGAAATATAGCTTTTTGCTTTCTTCTCTGTGCATGACACTTAAAGATAGTCACATACAGCAATCATTCTCCCTTTGGCGTAGTATTTAACCTGTTGTCTCACTAGTAACAAGAGATACTGTACCCATGCATGGAGGAACAAAATCATCAAGCTAAAGTTGCCTCAGAAAAGGCAGGGGGTGAATGTGTAGATCTTTATCTTTAGTAACCATAACAAACCTCACTACATTGTATTGCATATTTTCACATTAACAATATTGAATGAAAGGGTATGACGTAAAGGAGCACCTCCCAGTAGATCTGTAACAATGATAGTAGTTACAGGTATGGATACTATTTCTAGAATATGATTAATAAGACAAAAGAAAAAAGGTGGACTTCATCTTGCCCCCTGTTGGACATCTGCAGTGTTTGTATTGGATGTCTATGCCTCCCTTTCTAATGTCTGGACAGAAATGGGCTATTTTATAGTACTATTCACACAATATGATTCATAACATAGTACTGGAAGTTGAATGAACTTTATCATAAAAGTTATGGTCTCAGGACTCATGGAAAAGAGATTGTGTAAGGAGAGCAGTACTGCTTGACCTTCTCAAAGATTGTGCAATATTGTTACACTTTTTTCCTGTTTCCATATAATCGAAGAAACTGGAATTATCTACAAGCACAGTTAAAGAAACAAACTGACATAATTTATATGCAATTATCTGGTTTGTTCTGATGATGATTTATTTCTCTATTTTGAAGACTAACATATCATTTTCATAAGAGGTGGACCCAAGCTTCCTCAGTGTTTGTGGATGGACATCTATCTGTTTATATCTTTGACTAATTGCATAAAAATCCTTCTCATACTTCTGCAATTATCTCCAAAGGGGATTAAACTTCCATTTCCTCAAACAAATCTGTTAGTAATTTTTCCGTGGCATCAGCCTTCTCTCAACTTGTTTCAGCCTCCTGGATTTCAGTTAGGTCTTGAGAAACATTGATTTAAATTGATGACAGAAAAGAGAAATTCCTATAACATAGATAATACTGCAGCATTCATTAACTTTGACAAAAAATTGGTCATTTGAATCCCTTTTCATCTTTCTGATACACAGCTAACAGGTCAATCTGTGTATGAATGTAGACAGAACACCCGCTAACTCCTTTTGTTTTGGTAACGTATTAAAGGCATTGATCAATAAGTAGACATGTTGCCAACGAATGAGTGATGTACAGTAAGTTCACAGAAGTCAATGGAAAGATGCACAGTAACTAGTTTTTGGAGCATGTCCCACCTAAGGAAGTAAAGCTCAGTTTCTCACACTTGGGCCAACGACAGGCAGGCACCTGAAAGTTTATTGTGAAAACAGGTCAACACAGAGTCAAAGAAAGTTGCTTCCAGTTAACTCACTGACAGGTTACTTTGATTTGAGGGGAAAAAAGAATCCAAACACTAAAGGATCTTCCAAATTATTCAAAACATTATTTACTGCATATGACTAATAAATAAATAAATAAAACAATTCTAGGAGGAATTCACTGAGGCAAATTAGGAACTGGTTTCTGTAAGAAGTTTCCAAACCAATATTAAATTGCCCTGCTGGATGGAAATCTGATGGGATGTCACCATAAATCAAAAGCACACAGAAATACACTACATGTGGACCAAAACCTGTTGAGCCACTCTAGTATAGTCACGCAAAGCTCGTTTGCAGTATCTCATCTGTGATTAGATTATGATACATGAATGTTTCCATGAAGCTGGTTGTCTAGGTAAAAAGAGTGAACCAACAGCAAGGCCTAAGTAAATATCCATAGAGATTATGTATAGCAATGTGTGTTGGTCAAAATGAGATTAGGGAAAGGTGTTTAGAAGGAAGTTTTTACCATATTGTTCTTTTTTCTTCTGGGGTCTATAAGGTTTAATCACTGAAGATAGTGGGGTAATACCTGATATCTTCAAGATGACCCCTGCATTCTTAAGAATGCTTTTACTATACCAGTAATTCAAAAATTTGGAACAGTACTCCAAACTCTAGAATAATTTGCCACATAGCTGGTTGTTTTAGTTTTTTTTTTTCTAGTAAAACAGCAGGTAAAAATACCGGGAGTCTTGACTTTTAAACTGTCAAAAATTGGGCAAGCAAGGTAGAAATGACCATTGAGTTATATCTATTGAAAAGTCAGTGATGTACATACAAAATCACATACTTTCTGATGTGTTCCAATGGAAAATACAGCAAAATCTTAGGTGTGGTGATTTTGATAAAAATGCCAGTAAAATCAGTGGAAAGGCTCCACTTAACCTCACTGTGTTTTACAGCAGAACCACTATGATAATAACTATAAAAAACATAAGGTTTTTAAAGGGACTTTACAAGAACAAAGACCTAAGAGATATTTCAGATGTTGATTGTTAAGACTAGACCATAAAATCTTTGTTTTAGATATCTTTTCATTCAGGTGTGTATTTATGATTTTCCAAGTGTCATGATGGACACAAAGTTTTAATAAAAACATGACTGAAGAAGAAGTAATTATACTTTCAGGAAAGTAACCTCAGAGAACAATTGCATATCTGAATTTAACAAAGATTTCTGATGTTTTGCTAAGAAGCAGAACATTTAGCTTTCAATACCAGTAAGTGCGCATGATATCTGTGATTCCTGTACTTTTGCTGGATATAGTCTGATAGCGTAATCTCAGCCATTTTGTATTTGAATAGCATCTTTCAGAGACCCTTAATGGGTGGCATAAACAATTCAGTAGGTGACTTATTCACCTTTTAGCCCAGCATTAGACCACTGCTTCCCATCCAGCATGCATATAATTTGAAAATGAGGTTTTGCTGAAAGAACAATTATACAGATAAAAATTGATGATTAGAGGTAAATCCAGTAAAGGAGAAAATACTAAGCCCATGGTGGTCTGATTCCAGTTTGGTGGAATTTTCATGGCTAGAAAACTTGCCTTATATTTTCAACTAAACATAGCACTACTGTTATGCTCTATTCTGTGGTGTTCCTCTGTGCTCCGAATTGCCTATAAATGGAAATCACCTATCCACACAATATTCTTAAAACAGCTCATGAAGCCATAGAAGATGAAAGGCCCTGAATTAATATGAGATACTCTTATTACTCTGTGTGTGTGTGTGTGCACGCGCGCGTGCGCTGTGAAGTGCAGAGAATGCTGCAGGCTAGATAGTAGAAATGTTTATTCCAGTAGTTTTCATGCTCATTCTGGTTCATTTTTTGTCCCATCTAGCACTATAAACTCGCAGGATTAGGGGAAGTGAAGGACCAGCATGTTTTTCTCCAGCTATGTCAACAGTAGAGATCATCATTTGGGAAAACTTTTCTGAAGGAAGCCAATACCTTGCTGGTTTGCCTCAAGCTTAACCACTGCAAATACAGTGGAGTGACCCAATGAATGCATTCAGTGAAGAATCCGTTCATGTGTGTTCTTACCCAGTTTTGCATAATTATGCTATGTCAGTAAAGCTGTAACTGAAATTACATTGTCCTTAAGGTTGGCCTTGGGCCTCTATCTGCCTTTCTTCTCAACCCTAAGTTTTTTTACTTGACCTCAGACAGCTGTGCAGCCTGCTGTCCCAGCAGAGGGATATCTGGTCACATCCACGTAGCAGACTGACCCAGCTGCTGCTGACTTTCCAGCCAGTGTCTGTGGGGTTGGAGTCTACCCACGTGCAGATCTTAACACAGAAAGCCGATGGGCAGGAATTGCGCAATTCCTTGTTCCTGGCTTCTGACCTGTCAGCATACCACCTCTTGCATTCTGTGAGATATATGGAGGAGAAGCAAGTGTCTGCAGAGATGTTCCTCACAGGAATGGAGATCACATGGCAAGGTGATGCTCCTTTGGCATCATCTGGCCTTTGACAAGAATCTTGGTGCTGACTCAAGAAATGCATGTAATATGTATGGGTTCAGTACAGGACACAGCATCTGATGTAAATGGGGGAGGGTGGCTAGTAGAAGGCAAAACTAGCCAACTCTGAACATCAGCAGAGACCACTTCTAAGTGATCTTCATTCTTTGGCAATTGCAGAAAGGGTGTTCATTGAAGCTAGGTTCTAATCTACTTCCAAAATAAGACTGAACAGTTCTGGCACACAGATTGTTTCTAGTCCTGTGTTTATAAATCAGTGTATGCATCCTTAAAGAACATAGTAAAAATGACTCAACTCTTTGGGACAAATCACGTCTTTTCAAACATGTAGCAGAAGCAGCAGCATCCTGTTCTCAGTGGTGCAAAACCAGTGAATCCTGGTGAGCAGCAGCAACCAGGGTTGATGGAGATGGGAACTCCTGGAAGCTGCATTATCAAGAAAGCAGTGGAGATATATGGGAAATTTAAAGCTGTAAACAAAGCTGATGAAGGTAGTGGCAAGACTCCTTGGGAATGTGACAGGCTTTGAATGAAGGCAACAACCAGTTTCTTTCATGATGTCTCTTTTTCTTTCTAAAAAAAGATAACATAAGGGGTTGGGCCTTTTACAGACCTTGCCTGTGTTTTCCAGTATTCCTTGCTTTTAACTCCTGGGCTCCCTGAATTCCTATTATTCTGGGCTTAAACCAGGCAGGCAACAGCACTAGCTTATGCCCTGCATTTCAAAGGGAATTAGCCAGGCTTTTCAAACATCTGTTCATGTAATCCCTAACACAAAGTTAGAAGTTGTATTTCTAACAAGTTAAAATTTGCATTTGGATAATACCTTTCATCCAAAAGGATTCCCAAGAGGATTCACTAGGAGATGCCAGAAGCTTCGTAATTCGAAGAGTAAAATGAGGCCAGAGAAATCCATCAGATAATTTCTCATTCCTTGGGTAGAAATATGCAGAGATTTAAACTGCATGCCACAGACCTCCTAGGAATTTGCAGCTATCTAAAATCTCATAGCAGGGGAGGTATCATAAAAGGCAACTGCCAGAATGATACTTAGGGGGAAGTAAAAGCTTAAAGGACATATTGACAGCTTGTGTCCTCATCAAGCTTAACCATCTGTATTTAGCCAGTGTTACTGCTGCAAATAAGTTTGTGCCTTATCAGCTTGACCACAAAGGTTAATTACACTTCTTTTTGGATTTGATATCTTTCCAAGAACATGTAGCAAATAATTTGTAGAGGTTAGCCAGTTTGCTACAGGTAATGATGCTATACACAAGAAAAGACAAATTAATCAGGGCACAGTGAACCTATCAGAAATCTGCCAAGAAAACAGGAAATAGGCTCCACTTGCATAAAATTTCCTCATGTCAAAGAGATTGTATGCTTAAAGCCATAGTGGCATAACTCACTATTTCATGACAAGCCTCAGAGTCCTCTGGTGCCTGTCTTAAAGGAAACATAGCTGATGTTGAGAGGTTGCATGAAAATCTCAACTTTCCATTCAATGCAGTGACAGCAGGATAAAGCTCTAAAGTGAACATGGAGCTGTCAATAAAATAAACAGTGCTTTGTAGGCAGGAGACCTCATGGAAATGCTGGAGCAGATGTCTGCTTCTCACTATTGCTGCATATGGGAGAAGGCATAAATTTTAAATGTCGCTGTGCCCTACTATATTTTATTTCCTAAAAACTTTTGCCTTGCCTCTTAAATGGATAATGTATTAAAAGCACAATTTTGAAAATCTGTTTTCCTAGAAGAGACTCACCTGGAAGTCATAAATCAAGAAAGCATAAAAAAACCAGCCTAACCAGAGCCTATACCTTTAAAGACATCCTATAATGAGAAAGAGAGCAAAGGATACTGAAAAGAATGGGATGGAGGTTTTCCTATGTACATCAACTTTGATGAATCACACCCATATCAGAGAAAAGAGGCAAAAACCCCCAAACCCAACAACAACTTCCAATATACTTCAGTGAGAAAAAGGTTCCTCTATGCTCAAGATATGGTTTAACTGTCTGTGTGCAGAGAGGTTATGGTAGCTGAGTACCTGTGAGAGGGGAATGCCACATGAGCACTGCTGCACCCTCTGAAAAACACACATGGAAGCCAAGTCATGCATGACGGTACATGTGGGAAATGATTGCTTTCTACTCTGTCCTTCACCACCCTTTCTCTCCCTGGAGCTATTGCACAGATGGGGGATGGAGGATGTATCACAACTGTAAAGTCTACTTCCAGGATTTCTCCTCCCAACTTACCTCAACCCTCTGTAGGGATTAAGATCCATCTTCAAGTTATTTAGTTTTCTAACATGCTTTTGGAAGACCAATGCCAAGCCTGGTACTTTCAAGGTCATGACTGGTTTATCACTGACTGATATTTTGCCTATTCAGTTTCCAGTTTGCATCATTCTCTTTGCATCGTTCTTGCCCCACTTCAGATTCAAACCTTTTATGTATATACAATGAAATGTCATAACCCCCTTTGAATCTTTGGCTACATAAGCTATGCTCTTTTATCTTGTTTTAATAAACTACTTCATAGTCCTTATTCCTTTTGAGCAACAGACACTCAAGGAAAAAGAGATCACATGCTAAAGTACAGGTATTTTATAGAAAAAGAGCAAGACTGAGCAGATCAGACAAGTGAAGGTTTGAGTGAAAGACCTGGGAAAAGAAATTAAGCCACCTGTATTTATATTTGCATATGTATATGTATGAGTGCTTTTATGCACACATTTGTTTTTCTCTCCATATAAACAGAGATTTTACACAATGAACTCTCTCTATCTCTTATTATACAGAAAAGCTATGAATATCATGTTTTAGCATCACAAGGAATTTTATACCTTTGTAATATTAGAAGATCCGCAGAATCACTGCCTAATTCTTCATCACCCTTCAGGAATTTCTGTCCCGACAGGAGCAGCTAGTCAAGAAATTTCTGATTTCATGTGCAGTGAGAAAAATACCTAAATGAGGTAAAACAATATTCTTTCTTCCTGAGCAATGACTGAAAATCAGATACTTTGCTGGGTGTCTTCACAGGAATGGCATTAGCTGAGAGCACTTGAGGGTGTGGCTTTTTTTTTTTTTTTAATTCTGTCTTAACCCACATCATAGCCAGAAGTGTTTGAATCCGGGTTTTGGCTCTGGGTAAATTCTGTCTGTTCATTTGTTTTGTTCATGTACCCTGTCAGTGCAATAAGCCAAATGAAACCAAACTCTTCTACTTCCAAAGCGTCTGAAATCCAGACCTGATTTATTTGATGGCTTGAGCCATTTCTTACCTTCTTGCAGCCAGCAGCTGGAGAGTGTCTCTGATGAGACACTGCAGCAGACATTCACAGTGTTTGATATAGATCCTCTGACATCCTCTGGTTTCCACAGAAATCTATGTAATCCCTATAGCAATTGTTTAGTGCTTATACAGTGATCTACATAAGCTCCTAAATCAAGTTCTCTTCCTTGTGTGTAGGATAAACCTGAACCAAGTTGTATCTATTCAATTGTATGCATATTAGGAGGTTTTAAACAAATCAACACAAATACCAATATTAACTTTAAAGATTTGTACCTTTTGGAAAATGTGTTCAAAGATGATGTCCATACATCAGGTGGCTTCCTCCTAACCAAGGGAAAGCTACAGAATGGCATTAAGCTTTGTTGCTCACTCTGGCGGACCCTGTACTTGTCAGCTGTGTCGCTTATAAACTTCTATGGTTCAGAAGGTGTTGACAAAAGACAAACTGCTGAAGGAGGGCTTTGTCCATTTGCCAAGGAAAGCTGAGGGATGAAGATACAAGTCCTCCTTATCAAAAAATGTGTGGATAGTATTCTGCACAAACAGCTGTGTTAGTGATTTTATTTTATGACAAGCAAGCAGTGCTTACTAAAAAGGGATTTATGAAGATATATAAAGCAGCCTACCTTCTGCTTTCCTGCAAGTGTCAACATTGCTAAAACCTAATATTGTTTAGCCTTTATTGCACTCTTAATAGCACTTGTCTGATCTTTGCTATTCACTTAACCTGATAAGGCACCGTTGAGGTATGTAGCTTGTTATAAATGCTTTATCTTTTTTCGCTTGTAATCTTGTTATGTCACCTCAGATAGAAATGAATCTTCTATGTTTGCTGCAAAAAAAACAATCTGTGTTTTCCTGTTGGAAACATAAGAAAAAGCTTCTTACACTGTTTCCAAGAGCCCCAGTGGGAATACATAGGCATTTGGCAATTTCCAAAACATGCTATTTTTCCTAGATGATTAAGGTTATAATATTTTTTGCTAGCTCTTTAACATCAATTTATTGCTTATATTTTGGTCTGTCTCATTCCCCCACACTCCAAACACAGACACACAGACACACACACACACACACTCTCTTACACAGTGTGGCCTAACCCCTCAGGTAAACTACACTACCATAAATTCAGCCAAATCAACATTCTTTTCATGTTTTTGAATGAGATTTGCAATACCTCTGATCATACTGAAATTTAACCTTTTAAGATTTTGTTCAATTTTGTCCATGAACTCCTTAGCATCTGCAGGACTAGGACTTTCATGTGTGGAATTAACCCATTCATTTCACATAGCCTTAGGGTAACAGCTGTTCCAGCAGATTTTGGCGTACTATTTCTTTTGGACTGCTAACTCCTATTAAGTTTATTAGAAAATAGGATCCTGCCTCTACGATAAAGAAAAAGAGAGATCCTTTTGGTAAAATTTTTGACTGCTCTGTAATCAGGATTTTGTTGTTTTACCTTCCCCATCTCTTTGTGGAGTTGCCAGTCCTGCTCCTTAGTGTTGCTATGACAGCTCCAGCACAAATTAAGACTGGTAAGGGGCAACTTACCCTTTGGTTAATGGTTTCATACAGATATTTGGAAAAATAATTTGGAAAGAAATGGGTAATATTATCATGAAGAATAAGCACCTCAGTCCTCTTTATCTAGCTAATCTGTCAATGTTAAGCCACTGATATTACTGGCTTTCAAAGTGTGAAATAGCTCCCACAACAACATGCATTTAGCTGTAAACTGGGTTGTTTTGAATATGGGAAAGAGAAGCTGTAAACATATAAAATCAATGACTCCTGGCCATTCCAGTGGTGTAACATTTTTGTCAGGAGCCTGTTTATATCAGATTTTTAAGCATCCTGACAAAAAAAAAAAAAAGAAATGTATGATTTATGGTCCTTTAAACCTGAGAGCTGCCACACAAGAAGCCACTATGAAGCAAACAATGCATTTTAACTACTTAGGCTATGGGGAAAGGTTCCCTGGGGGGCAAAAGCAACCTCCCCAACCTACAATAGATCACGTCTCCTTCACTTCTGTTTTTTTCTGGGACACGTCTGATGGATTTTGGTATAAGAACTGACCATTGTCCCTACATCTCCAGCCATGCCTACTCTGAAGTAATTCCTGCAGTAGAAGCCAAGGATTCCTTCCTGGCAGAAGTGTCCCACAGTGCACTCCATAGTCCTCTTTGCTGATGTTACTCAAGCTTTTTCAACCTCTTCTGTAACAGTAAGATCTCCAACCTTGACCCATTTCTGCAAGGGTCCTGGCCTTGAATGTCCGTTCAGTGAATATTGCTCTGCTCCCCTTTGGCAGCACAAATGTGATCTTAAAAATTAAGGAAATGTCTGCTAGGAAAATAAATCTATATAGAGACATTCACCACTAAGAGAAACCTACTATTTACAGCTCAGGAACTTCCCCCTCTCTTGTTCCAATCCCTATGTAAAAGCAGGATGGGGAATAAGAGGGGTATATCTTTGCAAGGATTAGGAGAGGTAGGACAGGGAAAGGACTTGAAGTGGTAGAGCAGACCTTACTAAACCTCCACCTTCCTGACCAGTTATAGGAACTGATTAAGTCATTTATACCTAACTGAGCAATCCAGATCATCCCTTTGGGATTACCTCTGTCTCTGCTTGTCCAGCACACTGTTTAGCATAGACTTGAATAAGTTTGTTTTTAAACAGGTAATAGTGTCCCAGCAAAGGAAATCTTCTGGTCTGAGTACAGTTATGCAAATATACAACCATTGTTTCATTACTGTGGAAATGTTATCTAACTATTCCCTTTTATTTACCTATGACTTCATCTCCCCCCAAAGGGAACTGATGAACATTCATCAATGCACATTTAGTTTCACATAAAAATTTGGTGATCATATAAAACTATAGGAATATTTTCTTAAGTTCTACTTAATCAGGATGTTTTTAATCTCAGAAACAAGGTCAAAGAAATAAGTGTTCCTCTGAAACTGTGGCAGAAGAAACAACAAAATCCTAACATGTAAAGATGGTGGGTTAATAATATTGTTTTATAAGTCTAACAATTTAACAGTACCCTGTACTATTATTTCCCAGAGTTTATAGGAAAATCTAATCCATAAAGCATGGTTTCATTTTCCTGGGTCTTGTAATATTGACTGTCCCAACTATTTCACTTAAAGGTTTTGTGGAATGTGGGTAAAAAGGTCTAGGCCAAAAGTAGGATAAAAGTCCAGCAGCTGAATTTAGTAGATAGGTCCTATATTTTGAAAAGGGATTAGCCTTCTTTAAGTGACACTTCATAGAGTAGCATGAAATACAGAATGAAGATCCTTAGTGTCCTCATAACACCAACGAAGTAACCTAGTAAGTGTAAGTTTGCTGTGATGGATGGGATGAGAGAGAGCTGGGAGGGAAATTCATAATGCAAAGTTCTTCATGGGATAGAGGGAGGCTGGATGAACTGATGATAATAAAGGTGGAGACCCCTGACATTTTGCAAAAATACATATTCTTTACAATTAATTTTAGTCACTTTATAGAAAGTTCCTACATGTTTACAGCTGCTACCGCTGTTTACCAGGAGCGGATATGAAGTGCAGACATGGAGGCATAAAGCCTTTTTCTTGTTGACAAATGGGTGGCCCTCTTTGTTGCTGATTTATTCCTGCTGTTCTGCTGAAGAAAGTGCTTTGATTTCCTGCAGCCCCTGCACAGGGCTTCCCTCCTGGCACTCTGTATTACATATAGCTACAACCCTATTTTGGAGTGCTTTCCCTTTGTGTCCACTGATACACAAAATCACCGGAAGCAGTGAAATGAAGATGACAGATGGGATCCAAGCCCAGCTATAGTCAGTGAGGATCTTTCTCTCAACTTCTCTGCCCTTGAGATCTGATGCTTTGTATTAAATGGACTGCTTCGCTCAGGATGCTGAAACCAACCCTAAATGCTAAGAAAGCCGAGGCTAGAGCCTTGCTGAGTACCTTTAAATGATTACGCATAGCAAATTCTAGTTTTAATAGATGCCAAAAGCTTACCTGCCAATAAAATATGAGGGCCCTAAATACACTGATTCTGATGTGGGTACTTAACTGAGGTACTTAAAATAGGACCTGAGTCCATGGACAGTAACACAAGGAGATTTGTAGCTCTAACATGCAGAACTGCCTTGGTGGGGTATTGATTTGGTAGGCACCTAAGGGCCTTAATTCATTAATGCACTTAAACAGATGAAATTAGGTAACATAAGCACAAGGTGACATTTGGGGCATTCAGGGTCTGACCTCTTCTATACAGGTTAAAACTCAGAGAGGATGATAGGAACCAAAATCTGATTTGATGAACCCTAACACTCAGAAAATATGTATTTATGTGAAGTCCATTTAACTAGGGAAATCTCCTTGAGGTCTGTAGCTGTGAAATACTGTCTAAGACCTGATAGCTAAGTTACTAGGAGTTTCTTTCATGCCTAAGTATTGTTAGAATACATATAATAGGTGTTGTCTCTTGTTTCACAGGGATACAATACAGCATGCATTTCCATCATGCTACGAAACAGCGTGCTTCTCTACCAAGTTGTGCTCCAGCTCTTCTTAGGCATCTGGCTCATGTAAACATAGGAGAAGAAGGAGCAAGGATCTACATGTTATTGTACATTGGGCTCCACAAAATTTGTGACCAATGTTGGTATTATGCCAACCTATGATTATGCAGGGTAGGTCAAGCATCAGGTTGTATTTTCTCATTAAATGAGCTTAAACTGTACTTAAGATGTACTGCTGACTACCTTCAAGAAGAACGCAAATACTTAGAAATCATCTTAGTTACTTTGTGAAGAAGCAGTTGTCTACGGAAAGAGAAGTCAGAGTGTGGGAGAGAAAAGAGACTGAAAATGAGATCTACTGGTCAACAAGTTAGTGAAGACACTGTCATGTGTTGTTTGGTACTGGGGAATCTGTATAACACTTTTTCTGGACATATTTCTTCTAGCTGAGCTCATTTCTTTTTCTAGAGATAAAATTCTTTTTACAGATCTGCATAGCAGCTAATGTTGTATTGACCAACTGAATAACATCTTTCTTAGAAAAGGAATTTAAGAGGATGTTAATACAATGGATGGCCATTTTTAGTGACCCACTGTTAAGATTGGGTTTTCTATGCTTAACTCAAGGTGCTTTGGTTACCCTTCTAAACACTGACCCCTCTCAGCTTCAGCCAGTTGCCTGCTACTGTCTTCCATGGTTAGTAGAGCAGGAAGACTCAGGCTTACATATATCCATCCAGCACACTTCTCCCTTCCCATTGCTAATTGTAATGTTAAACATTACAGCTCTGGTCACAAGTGTTAAATCTTCACTGAATGATATATCAGGAGGAAGACTAAACAACCTCGAAAGTGTCAGTTTACTTGAATTGTTTGGAGTAAATTGCTAAGATATTTTTTTCTAAAGGTATGACCAGACTCTACCAATCCCAACTGCCTATAACAGGAAAAGTTTTGACTTTCCTCTCAGTGTATAAACCATTAATCCAGAAAACAATGCCTCAATTCTTAACATCCCTCCGTCCTCTCAAGTTACCTGTTGCCATTTACTCGTTATTAACTCCTCCAGCTCTATAAATGCAGTGATCTTGGGGCTATAACATTTCTGTTATGAGCGTGGGCTGTGAGGCCACGTGCGGTTCCTGCAATTGCATCACAAGTACATGATATAGGAAAGAATGAGTAGAGGAATGAAGATAAGCAGTGGGAGAGGCAATTCAAAAGGAGCTTAGCCTCTGCACTACAAAGCCACATCCTTCTCTTTTCTCTTTTAGAGGAGTTGTGAAATAGGGAAAGATCCCTTTTGGAAAATCAGAATGCAGAATTTGACCTCAAAGTTTGGTTAGTTTTGGTTCCAGGACCTGGCTTGAAAAAATACCTGAAATCTTTCTAGTTTGCTTGAGGGAGAGAATGGGTTCTGGCCTTAGGCATAAGGAACAGCGTGTGTACACATAGGGCCTCTGTTTAGTTAGTAACTGAAGATGATGCATACTGAAGGCTGTTCTCATTACTTTCACTTAGAGCTTTATGAGTTTTAAATCTTCTCTTTCACTTTCCTAGAGAGAAAACCAGCTGATACAAAGGAAGATGACCTGTCTCATTCTAGCCTCCTTTTTCTTCTGCAAAGATGGAAGTGACCAAAACGACAGAAATGGCCACTGGAGAACAGAAATTGTGTGGGATGGGGGGGTGGGGGGGTGGGGTGTGTCTCACATCATATAAGGGTAACAATCGTGCATTAAATGATTTGGGAAGGGCACTGCACCCTGAGAAGTTTTTCACTTACAGTACAGTTTTGAACATCCTTGAGCTGGCCTATTTATACCAAAGATAGGCAGGTCCCAACCAGGGCTTTATCAAGAAGCAAATTTTAGCACCTGTTTCATTTTAGGCCTAAGTTCCACTGACTTCGCATAAAGTTTCGTTCAACTGAGGACCAAAAAAGTGACGTTTTAAGATTTTTGTCTCCATTTATATTGTATCTCAGTGACTCTGCTCTTTTTGCTCTGTTTTTCCTTTGAAAAGAAAGCTACAGACCAATAGTAACTCCGGTTATCAGCTGTGCTGATGCTGGTCTTGGCAATGAACGCAGGGAGACAGGAAAATGATTTTATTGATGGAATTTCCTCAATACCTTTGGCATTAGACACAATGGAGTGAACATGACTTTGACGTAACAAATTCATTGGTATATTTGTTTAAGACCAACCCTCCGTGACTTTTGAATGTACCTCAATCAGATGGAATGGGCAAGAAGCTCAGTAATAAACTTTTTAAAGGAAAAATGCCCCTTTTATTCAGAAATATACAGAGCTTTAGGGTCTATAAAGGCAATAGGTTGACAAACTAAGGATTTCTCTTTACTAGGACAGACTTGGTCCATTACTCGATACTTCTGATATGGTATCAGCAAAAATGTAATCAACTTCCTGGTACTGTGTATGTTTTGAAGTCACAGAACTGCATTCTGTGGCCCTTTAAGAAACAAAGACATTCCTCTGTAAATGTAATAGGATTAAATTAATTTTTGTCTTGAAACCATCTCTACCTCCTCCTCCTACCTCCTGCTTCTTGAACTAAGCAGCAAAGGAGGGGCAGCTGCAACTTTGGTTTCAAAAGAGACTGGCTTAAAGAGATATCAACTCCAAGACCAGACTAAACAATGACTAAAATTTAACGGTAACCAGTTACTTTCAATTTTGCCAGAGTTTGGAGCAGTGGAATTTTCCCAAAGCAAAACAAAAATAATGTGATGTGTGTGAGAATTCTTACAATACTGAATGTCTGAGGATAGCAATAAAGGCAAGAGGAAGCAAATTTTGGCCATGCAGAAACACATTTCTGACTTCAAACTCAACTAAGGTAAAATACAATTTCTTTGGAGGGTAGTGAGTTAATGATTAACAAATCAGCTGCAGGTAAAAGATCCTGTACATGCTGCAGTAAAGAGGACCAACCTCTCTTGTTGGTGTTAAGTTCAAACAGAAAACGTTCCCCAGCAAGCCGGACTTTGATGACTCCCCCAGCAGGACTGGCCAGACCTGCCCAGGGCCACACAAAGGCCACAGCACCCCAACACACAAGTGCCTTTTCAAACTGAAGTAGTGACTCCCTGCCTCTCCACTCTTCCTACTCCTCCCTCCTCATGTTGCCTGGCCCATACCTCCCTAGGGAAGAGGACACCAGTTTAGAAAAGAGCAATTTCCCAGTGGCCAGGAGTACCACAAGATGTGAGCCAGTGTACAGCCAGCAGATCCACAGCTGTGGCTTCAGCTGCTCCACAGCAACTTCTGTCTGCAGGTGCCTAGGCTGGGGGACATAGGAAGTAGCAAAAAAAAAAATAATGGGCGGTGGGTGGAGGGGAAAGTCTCCATGCAGATGCATGCTGTGAAGCTGGTAGCCAGATGTAATTTGGTGAGGGCTAGAGGTGGCCTACAGGACTGCCAAAAAGTCAGGACCCCAGGTAGTTGCTTGTATTGCTTAAACCTAGAGCTGCCAGGAATTAATCCATGGCCTGGAAGAAAGTCATGGACAATCTTGAACATTTTGCAGCTGCCATTTCCTTCCTTGCCTCCCTGTCCCACCCCACCAAATATTCCTACAGCAGGAAAACAAGGCAGCTGGAATGCAGGAATCATTCTCAGAGAGTCCTCCCGGCTGGTAAGGGAAAGGAGATCCAGCAATCCATGCAGGTTTTTGTAATACCATTCAGGATACACTCCCCAGCCCCTCTGCCATGCAGCTTTTTGTGCTTTTTAAAGAGGAAACGTGTTGATGTCCTAGCAAAGCCTGACTGGGATTGCTGTAAATCCAGAGCACCTGTTGGGCTGGAGATCCTGAACAGCAGGTGGTAACGCCGGAGGCGGTCATGAAAAAGCAGCGCCAGAGCTCTTTCTCTCCTTCTGGGAAAGACACTGTGCCAAGAACATGTAATTGATGGACAAAGGGAAAAGCCAGCAGTAAAATCCCCATTTACCTGGAGAAGCTTAGAGCCAAATGGGCTCAGTGTAGGGCCCAAATTCAGCAGGCTGGGGACCATCTAGTTCTGTGGTAGATGCACTTATTCAAAACACTGGGCTGCTTTTTTTCACTTGCAGCAAGTTAAAAAAAAATTAACCACATGCAGCAGAGTGAAAGAAATGCCAACAATAGCTTTAAAAGTCCATAGGATATGGACTATCCTTAGCTCACATGTGCTAGGAGCATTATGTAACCTTGTTTTGTAAGAAGCACACCAATCTCCTGGTACTGAAAAATAAAATAGATATTGACTGCAAAAATGGGAGAGCCATGAATGTATTATACAGGAACAGGTGTTGCCAAAGTAAGCAAAGTCCAAACATCCCACACTTCCCAAATTATCTTTCTTTCCTGCTTAATACACTGTAAATGAAATTCAGTTGGACCTTGACATTATTGTGGACTGCATTCAATCCTATTGTACACAGATAGGAATTGATGATAAAATGATATTGTTTGAACAAATAGCTCACTTCCTTTGCAATAATTTTTACAATCGTTAATGTATTAATAATTATAATAATGTGTTGCATTTATAATAGCACCTTTCTTCACCAAGAATCCTAATGTTCTTATGAAATAAAGTGATTGTACTGTGCATATGCTATGTTAACTGAAAACATATCTGACATCACAGCAATGCCTATAAATCATGCTTTAAAACATAAGAAGCTTAACTTTCCTACCAATCCACTGCATTTTCAGTGCTCTTTTTACTGTTAAATATCCCTTCGCTCATTCCTCTGTAGAGTTTATAAAATGTTTTCCACCAAAATAAATGTGTAAGGAATCTGCAGCATTAGGCAATCTTCCTAGGGAAGCTCTTAATTTCTTTTCAGTGCTGCAGCCATTCCAGTTAAGTTTAACTTCGCTTGATTTTTGAAAAAGCAAGGCAAAAGTCAGTGGCAGAAAAAAGACTTCTTAATGAACAATTTCAGTGGTTCCATTCAGCCACTGCTGTTGACACTTAGGGTGTGCAGAAAACATGAGGTAAGCTCTCATTGCCCAGTCCTGAGTGAAGCAGGAAGGTGCATACGCTTTTTACTCAAGAAAGGTATGTGAGGTCAGCCCTGTGAAAAACACTCTTAAAAGTAGCTCATGCTGCTTAATGTCATTAGACTATGCATCCTGGAAATTTAAGCTAGGTATCTCAATTAAAAATAAACAACAATATGTATATCTTTATGTAGATGAACTAACAGAAGTCCTCTTGATTCAGTAAAGACAGACAGGCTTGCAAGGCTGATACAGTTTTGCTTAGGTCCGCAGGGACGGTAGCATCAGAAACTAAAACATATGGAGAATTGTTTAACAGAGCTGGGTATTTCTTTAAATCCAAAAGTAAAAACTTTCCAGTACAAAGTTAATATGAATGATTCCTTTTTCTGTTACTGTTCAGGGGTTAAACACAAATGCTTCAGAGGAATTTATTAGGAACCGGACAACGAAATCCTTTCCACCATGCGTGGCACAGAGCCATAGTAAATAGAGTATGTTGCATCACCGCCTTCACTGCCTCAACATCTCTGAGCGATGGGGATAAGAGCACAGAATCTGTGCTGCTCTCCAAGAATGCTGAGAAATCTTTTTTTTCTCACTTAGGATCTGTGAGTATATTATTATTATCCTCATCCTCATTGTCATCCTCATTATCAGCCAATGTAGACAGTAGAAGCAGTCAATACTGGCACTGCTTACAAGCCCAGTATCAAGATATTACCAATCTCTGTTCTTCTTGGTATAGACTTTTATTTGTGATCTTACAGTATGCTAATTGTATCTATTGGCCCTTTTAATCATGTCTAAAGATCAGAAAGCAGGAAAAAGAGAAAGAGTTACAATCACCCATGATGAAAACAATGTCAGAGGAAGAAATCAAACTGCATTTCTTAAAAACAAAGTCTGGAAATTATTTTTCCAGTAAAACCAAAACAAAACCTAAATCTCTTGTTGGCCAAGCATGGAAAATGGCTATTCATTAGGTAAGTTAATAGTTAAAAGAATGAGGGAAAGATGGTATTAGCTAAAATGTTTTGTGCATGGGTGATACAACAAGCTTTCTTTACCGGCCAGATATAATAACAGTACAAATCATAAGAAGGCCCTGCCCTATGAGTCAACAGACTGACAACATGGTTATTATTTGCCAGTTTAGAACAAGAAGAAGCAAACGATTTGCCTACAGGAGCTGAAACTACAGGGCTAATATGGGTATGCATGCTGGGATACAGCCAGGATGTCACATCATTGGTACTTCTACATCTATGAAAAACTACTATAAATACTGTATTGCCCACAAATAAGGAAGAATTGTAAATGTTGTCCAAGATTCCCAATTATTCGCAGAAGGCATATGGAGGCTTAACAGCAGCAAATACATGCCTTTTGTTTCAACTGTTATCAACTCTTGTGGGTTATGGAAAAGGTGGTGGGTTTGTGCTTGATGCTTTATAGGGCCAATAGCACAGCCCCTGTCTTCCAACCCTTCCTGCTTCTTTTGAGCATCTCATGCTAGGACTGACACTCACTCCCTGTATGACCCTGTTATCCCAGAATAGGTGTACTTTGTAGATGAAGGTAATTCAGAAAAAAAGCTTTCCGAAACTGGAAAAGTGTCTTATTCTAAATTGACTTTGTGCCCAGCCCACTCAATTCCCAGATAAGAGCAATCATCCAGGAAGCCAATCACTGATGAGTAGCACAATTTAAATTCATATACACACCCTTAATCCAAATTCATTTCCTTAAGGAGATAAGCTTTCAGTAAATTCACTAATCAACCAGTATAAGTAAGTGGAGAAAGCAGAATGGGAGGTGTGGTTTCACTACTGAGTTTATTTTCCAGGATTTACATTTAAGTCAAAGGTAAAATGAGAGAAGTGCTCCCATAGTAGTTTCCATCAGAAACAGGCTTTTTTAACAAGCCAACATTTGTTGATAAACTCAGTTGGAAAAATAAACTGAGAACAAGACATAAAATGGTTGCAGAATTATAAACAATCATTGAAAAGGATGGGCTGAATATAAAGGAAAGGAAAAATAGAAGTGACAAACCTCACTAGGCAACAGCTCTCCCAAAGCCAGGTGTGTCACTGGAAGAGGTTTCATTGTATACTTGAACCATTCAGGACTTTGGGTGATGCGCAATACATCCAACAAGCTTAAAGGCAAACCCTCCAGTAACTATCCTGACATTGGTCTCTGCTGAGATTCACCCTTGGTGGGTCATCAAAAGAAACTGAATTCTTCTTAAAAAAAAGACTAATCTTTAGTAACATCACTGGGAGAAAACATGAATGCAGCTAGTTTCTTAGGAAGCCCATTTCTTAGGAAGCTTATTGCACAGGAGCATTTCCAGATTGTGAATCCGAGGTACAGTTTAAAAGGGAGGGGATGGGTCCATTGTCTCTGCAACTAAGTTGCTTCTTTAAGTCTGGGTCATTTTTACAGGAAAGCAGTGGTCCTTGTCTAGCAGACCTGGATTTGTCTCATTACTGCTTTATTAGCATCTCCAATGAACATATTAAGAGTCTTTTGCATCAATACCTTTTTGCAGTGTTGTCCCTTGTCCACTGTATGTGTTTTGAACGACAAGCCACAGGACTTCTCCAGACCCCATGTAGATCATCTGCTGCTCCCCAGGTAGCTCCTGTCACACTAACATTGCAAATTTACTGAACTCTTAAATTTGTTCACCTTTGACATGAAGCTCACTGGTACGTGGTGAAAAAGACTCAGGGTGGGACATGGATAGGAGGAATAAAGTCTATAGTGCCTTAAAAGCCATTCAAAAGCTCTTTTTTAGTTACAGAACATAAAAGTTTTGTCTGGCAGGACTTTGTCCTGTTTTCAGTAATGCAATGACTTTAAACTGTAGCTGCTTCCTTGTAATTAACTAAGCACAAAAGCTGAACCCATGGAAATTGTACGGTAAACACTACTGCTTACTGGTATACCAGAAAGAATAACGAGGGCAGAGACTGCCATGTGAAAACCTATGCAACACAATACACTGTATTTTGGGGTGATTCCATTGTTCTGCTGTTTGATTTAGGGAGAAATTCTTGCTTTTGCCAACAGAGAAACAAATCTTGTCCTGCCATTATGTTTGGGTCCCTTTTCACCTCTCTTCCGTACAGTGTTTGCTGAAGTCTGCCTGGCCAGTTAAGCAGGAGGTTAGCTGTGCTGCAGCAGACATATGGAAAGCAATTAAATGATTTATTACCTCTATTGAACATGGGTTTTGAAAAGCAAACATCGTGCAGTACAAAAACACCACTAGTGACACACAGCAGTTTGCTTCACTAATGTTTTCCTTTGGGGCCTCCCAAAGGATGGCAGAATACCACTAGAGTAACACTTGGTCCCACAGGATATGCTATCCTGAAAAAAAAATATAGCTGAGCTAGGATGAAGCAACTTTTTTGCAGTATGAACATCCAAGAGAGTTTGAATTTGTGACAGTGACTTTCAAACAAGATGTGAATCATGAAACAGAGACAGTCTTACAAACCTCCACAACTCCCTGCCAGGCACAGTTAAAAAAAGCCAGGTCACTTGACTTAACTTCAGGCTTTGAGATTGGCAAGTTCGTGGTGAAGAAAGGGTCACAGATAAGATAAGGTGACATTCAGTGACATTACTGCAATTATAATAGAAAATACAAAGCTAATGTTAAAAAAAAAGTGTGGGAGCTAAGTAAAGAATGCTAGCTCAGGATGTAAGCTACATTAAATGCTAAGCCTGGCAAAGGTCCTGGACATGCCATTTCAGCCATGATTTATGTCAAATAATGTACTGAAAGCAAGAGGATGAAATTTAACTTGGCTCTCAGGCGTATACAGAAATACACCAACCGTCAGGAACATGTTCAAACAGGCAATATGGACTTTAATGTGCACTAAAAGCACCAACATGGCCCTCCTGACTTGTGCCACTAAAACTCATGTCCCTGGTCTACCCATGAAATTTGTTAAGAACCTCAAAGTGGAAGAGAGTTCTCAGGTCACCAGGTCCTGCTCTTGTATCTAGAAGGAATCATATCAGTGAATCTCTCATAAATGTATAGATATTTACCTAAAACCAAATAGGTTTTTTGCCTTTGCCATTTCCTAAGAAAAATTGTTACTTTTGATGGCTATGAACTATATATGATTTCAGATTAAGGAAGAAAAAGCAAATACCTCTGTTAAACCTGTTGATTATTCCACTCTTCCTGTATTGACTTTCTGGGTGCAGGTGGTGTGTGCACCAAAACATGCAAATTGGCTCTTTATCCTTCACCTGAAAAAGCTCTGCCAACATCTTTTTGGTTCTCAACAAACATCCATATTTACAGAGAGAAGGACTACAGTTTCAAGTAGGAGTTAGGGGAACTACAAGACAGGATACATGAAATAGCAGGATTGGTATACAATCAAATGGGTGTAGTATTAATAAATCACAGAATCACAGAATGGTAGGGTTTGGAAGGGACCTCTAGAGATCATCTTGTCCAACCCCCTGCTTGAGCAGGGACACCTACAGCAGGGGGGCACAGGAATGCCTCCAGGTGGGTTTTCAGTGTCTCCAAGGAAAGAGACTCCACAGCCTCCCTGGGCAGTCTGTGCCACTGCTCTGCCAACCTCACAGGAAAGAAGGTTTTTCTCATATTGAGGTGGAACTTCCTGTGTTCCAACTTGTGCCCATTGCCCCTTGTCCTGTTGCTGGGCACTATTGAAAAGAGCCTGGTCCCATCATCCTGAGACCCACCCTTTAGATATTTATAGGTATTGATGAAATCCCCTCTCAATCTTCTCTTGTCCAGGCTGAACAAACCCAAATCTCTCAGCCTTTCCTCATAAGGGAGATGCTCCAGCCCCCTGATGATCTTGGTAGCTCTCTGCTGGACTTGCTCAAGCAGTTCCGCATCCTTCTTAAACTGAGGGCCTCAAAACTGGAAACAGTACTCCAAATGTGGTCTCACTAGGGCAGAGTAGAGGGGGAGGATAACCTCTCTTGATATGCTGGCCACACTCCTTTTAACGCTTCCCAGGACACCATTGGCCTTCTTGGCCACGAGGGCACATTGTTGGCTTATCTAATGCTTGACTGTAGACACAAGTAATTTTTTTTTTAATTAAACATTTTTTAAAAATAAAATTGTTTATTTGAAGAAGTATAAGCTCTCTCTTCACACCATTTCTTTATTGTCTCTCTGATGTTCTGTTGACTTCAATGAATTTTGTTCTGGCTTATGTTGGCCTAAGCAAAAATAGTAACACCTGCAATAGAAGCATAGGTTTGTTTCAAGTGGACTTAAAGGGTAACACAGTCAGCAGTACTTAATATTTTCTCTATACATGCATACGCTATGCTAAAACCGATGTAAAGTAATCCATAATAAGACATTGCATAACTGATGTAAATATATTGAGAGAATGTCATTAATAATATGACTGCACTAGACCCTGGTGGAAGCAGAAGGAAAAAAAAAAAAAAGACTATCAAAATACATAGTACGAAATCACAAATTATTTCTTAAAAAAAATGAAAAACAAATTAGGAATAGTTAAGCATAGCCATAAGGATTATTAATAAAATTCTCATAATGTCAAATATTTTGACATTTAATGAAACAGAAGGCCATCAAGTAATTTATCTCCAAAACTGGTTTAAAAAGAAATTATCTCCATGTTTCCCTTAAATCCAAAAATAATTTCCAGTAAATCAATAAAATGTTTACCTAGCATTGAAATATGGTCAAACTGTGGCATTTTTTCTTTAAAATTTCACCTCTGTGGTTGCAGTTTATTCTAATCCTCTATCAAAACATGAGAAAGCATCTCGGTACTTTTAGGTGTAACATAGACTTTTGGGTTTTAATTTGTTCTGTTAATGGCTTCATTGTATTGATTGTGCTCTCTAGATATTGTAAAGGGAAGATCAAGGCCTGCCAGAGTGAATGAAATGGCACTTTATAAATTTACATTTCTGGAATGCCTACAAACCCCTGGCATAATTTAAAAGCCCGTGCACAAATAATATTATGAATATAGAAGTGTAGTAATCTAATCTAAGTCAAACAGTTTCAAAAATATTCACTTCTGGATTTTTTCACTTTGGCAATTTGCAGGCAATCTGAACCTGCAAAAGGTTCAGACCAAGCAGACCAAGGTTGTTTTCTGACACAGTATTGCAAATCTTCGCTCAAAGAAAACCAGGGTTTATGTAAAATAAATAAGATGCCATGCTGAGTATTTGTAGTGAGCCCAGGAGTAATAATGTCACTGAAGGGGAAAGACAAATTTGCAAGAAGTTTCTGTTCCAGTGATGCAGTTATGCATGAAATTTCTTAACGGCAGAAATTACTACAACTTGTGGTTACCTTGCTAATAATTTTGTGGGACAAAAGCCTGCAAAAAGGCTGACACCAGCTGCAAGTTAAACAACTGCCAGCTGGTGTGGCCTGGCAGATTAGACAGAGAGGCCCAGAGCACAAGCAAGGAGGGACTTTTGGTGGTGGTGGTAGGTACTGGAGTGTTTTCCTCCACCTAAGAGGGATGCAGAGCACTGCCATGCTTTTCACTGGTCTTTGTGTTTATTAAAAATAAAGGCCCACAAAGTAACCTTTACTTATTTTCAGTTTGGTGAAAATAACTGTTGTCTGTCGCACGTTCTGTTAAAGAGTGTGTCTCTATAGGGAAAAACACTTAGAATCATAGATTCATAGAGTGGTTTTAGTCAGAAGGGACCTTCAAAGACCATCTGGTCTAACAACCCTGGCATGGGCAGGGGCATCTTTCACTAGATCAGGTTGCTCAAAGACCTGTCCAACCTGACTTTGAACGTTGCTAATTATGGGGCATCCACAACTGCTCTGGGAAACCTGTTCCAGTGTCCCTCCACCATTATAATAAAAAAAATCTTCCTTATATCCAATTTAAACCTATCTTCTTCCAGTTTAAAAAATGTCATCCCTTGTCATGTCACTACAGGACCTGGTAAAAAAGTCATTCTATATCTTTCTTATAAGCCGACTTTATATATTGAAAGGCTGCTGTAAGGTGTCCCCAGAGCCTTCTTTTCTCCAGGCTGAATGACCCTAGCTCTCAGCCTCTCTTCATAGGAGGGGCGTTCCAGGCCTCTGATCATTTTTGTGGCCCTCCTCTGGACCTAACAGGTCTGTGTCTTTCTTGTGCTGGGGGATCCGGAGCTGGATGCAATGCTCCAGATGGGGTCTCACAAGTGTGGAGTGGAGTGGGAGAATCACATCTCTCAACCTGCTGACCTTACTTCCTTTGATGTAGCCTAGGATGTGATTGGCTTTCTGGGCTACAAGTGCACATTGCCAGTTCTTGTGCAATTTTACATCGACCAGTATCCTCAAGTCCTCTCTGCAGTGCTGTTCTTAATTTCTCATCACCCAGTCTACATTGATACTGGGGAATGACCAATACTTGCAGCAGCCTAAAGCAGACCCTCTCAAAGAAGGGGAGGTGGGTCTCCTTTCCTGGGAGTAGCTGCACTGGCTTAGCTGGGAGAGGATTTGGGAGGGCAAATGAATCTAACCAGAGTGTGAAAGATATGGGACAAGCCTACAACAGGAGTGCAGACAGGGAGAGGAGTGGGGGCTTTCTGTAGCTGAGAGCAGACCCGAAGCCAAACTTCAGAGGCAAGGGAGAGAAGGAGGCTTCCCAGGGTCCCTGAAGAGACCTGGCAACCCCAGTGGTGCTGGCAGGGGGTGGATTGCGGGAAAGGACCCACTCTTCATGAACACAGCTGACAGCGGATCTACTTAATCAAACCTTTTAAACTCAGATTCATCCGGTAGCTCTGCAGTTCCTCTGCTGACAGTCACCCTGTTGCAGATTATTATTTTGTACTCCAGTAAAATACAGCCATAGGGACTGGAAGTATCTGTTTTTTTTTTTTTTGGCATGGGAGAGCCCTTTTTACTTTAAAAACATTCCACTTCAGTAAACTGGCTGGCTAGGCATCCTGTCACACCATATTTCTGTCACATCATAACACCACGTTCAATGTCAGCTTGTATCGAATGACAGGTTAGGTTTTTCAAAGAGAGCAAGGGCTTTTCTCACTTTCAGGTTCTGCTGGTGTAGGCATATATTTCACTCTAAAGGACAGTACTGACACATCTCATGTCTCCAGCCGTAGTGCAGACTAAACACATAAGTAATTTGTACTTCCTTTGAAGAAAGCTGCGCAGACAAAGCAGGACCTGCTAGTCCAGTCAGGATTCATTAGCAACAAAGATTACATATTTCAATGTTTGCTATGTTGTTTTGACTGCAGGAACAAGGAGAAACAGTTCTTAATTACTAATAATCCCTTGCACGTATTATTAACAGATTATTTTGTTGAAATAGTTGGAGCCTGCGGTGTTTTTACAAGCTCTGTGTGCAAAGTATTCATCTTTGCTGATGATAATGAAAAACTTTGTTATTTATTGTTTTGTTAGGAAAATCTCAGACAAGGCAGCCCACTTTATAAGGGAAATGAAACCAAAACTGTAGTTCAGTTTTAAAGCTGCAATAAAAATCTGTGATAAAAAAAAGAATATTTCTGAATTATCCCAGATTTATAAATTAGGAACTAGAAGAGAATCAGTCCCAAAGCTATTAGAAACCAGAAAATTCAAAGTGATTCAGTACCAGTGAAATGTAACTATATTACGGAATCCTCCAGTATCTACAAGCAAGGGTGATATTACACAGTGAAGCAGAACTGTCCATCAAATAAAATGACTAATTTCTTTAGGATTTTTATAGAAAATACAATTTTTTTAATCAGAAGTGCCATGCTATCCCAGGACAAATGTCAGTCAGATAGACCTAAGACACTGTCCAGGATGCAGACAAACCCCTTTCACTGAGTATTACTCTACAGTGAAAAATCAACAGGAAAACCAAGCAGTTTAATTCTTTAGTTATTAATAAAAACATGCCAGGGAAGTCAAGCACACTCTTAAGCATTGCTCTGAAAGCAAAATAGGACACCGGTAGGAAAACTGTTTTTCTAACTCAAGGGGGTTTTTTTCAGATGATTTTCAAGTCATTGAGCTTGAGGGAAAGGTAAATTAATAGGCACAGCTCCTGTTTCTGCTGGAAATCTTTGCCCGACCAGTAGTTGAATGCATAATTACCCGGTTATGAAAGTGTGGATGTAGGGTGAGAATGTGCCTGAAACTGCTTTTCCTTTTACAAAGGCTATAAGGGTCATTATTATAATCTAGTCTGAGCAGCACAACACAGGATACAAAAATGTCACCCAATCAACTACTTGCTGCTGGAAAGGCACAGGTGTCTTCAGGAAGATGTCCAGTCCAATTTATTTGGTGATGGAGAACAAGCATCCACACTGGTGCCACGGGTGCTATTCTGGTTCTCTGTAAACAGCCTCCAGACAGGCACTTCACCATACAAAGCAAGCATTGCAGGCTATAAAAATTCTTTGAAGGATTTCCCAGACTAGTTATTTAGGAAGGTTGTGATGAATTGTAGCCGTTCCTGAAAATTCCTGGGGTAACAGTAGAGAAAGATGGATTTATAGTATATATTGCATACCCAGGAGATCTTTGCCATGCCTAATCTGAAATGACTGCATCTGAGAAAGCCAGAGAACATCAAGAGCAAACAGAAAGTGTAAATGGACAAGCTAGTTGGGGTGCTTGGGGATGTGCAGGTATCTGCTGTGGTCCTTGAGAGAAAAAGCACTGGGGGAAAAGCTAATTGCAGTACATAAACTAGCAGCTGGTATGGCTACATTGCACTTTGGTAGCCTTTGGTTTATAGAACAATGCTCACTGAGGGTCAGATAAAACTCTGGTTTTAAGCCAGGTTTTTATGGCATTACGAGAAATGGATCAGCCAATATAGAAAAATGCCTGGATATGTAAAGAAGTGAAGGCAAGATGCTGTAACAGAGCGGCAATGGACTTGCCTCAAGACTCTCTTTGAATAGCAGTGCAGGGAGAGGTGGTGACACATAAAAAAAAAATTAGAGCTGGAACACAAAAGGATTTATACGCTTCTTCAGTGGCCTTTAGAAATTGAAGTTGAATTTAACTTACATATAAAACACATAGGAATGACAGCTAACTCCCTGCCTGCTAAGTCAGCCCAATTCTGAGCTCCCTTTAATTTGCTGGAGTCATGCTAAGCGACATTGGTATAGGTCAAAATATGACTCATTCTGTGTCAGGGTTGAGAATGAGATAAGTAACTAAGGACTGCATTTAAAAAAAACAAAAGGGAGTAAAGGGAAAATTCAGAAGACCATCACAAATGTTAAAAGTAAATGAGATTAAGCCCTTGCCAAACAACCTATCAAAAATAATGAAGCTGTTCCTAGCATCATTCTTATTAGAAATCATAGTAAGAGGGTCTTTCACTGAAAGTCCTGTGGATGGTTGAGACGTTCAAGGGAGGACATAGGATTGGCAGAATTTGCACTAAATACCTGGTGCTTCCAATTACAAATACATAAAATTGGTATTTAGGGCAACTTCTTACATTGCTTTAAAGGATTTAGGTGAGATAGGGCTGTACTTACCTTAGACTGCCTCTGAAGTCAAGAGAGAGAGAGGTAGGGGCACTTTCAGAAGACAGTTGAGCTTTCAGGCAAGATGCATAGCAATTTGCTGTAACTATATAGAAAGATTACAGTGCCTCAAGTCCTAATTTATACCTATGTTTTTTTAGGTAGATGGGATAAACCAGAGCCTACCCACCCAGACCTCTTTGATTTCTTCACTCATATCAATGGACTGAATCCTCTGGAGAATCAGTAGTTAAATAATTTTCTTTCCAACAAGGAGGATATTTTAAAAACAGGCCTTCACAGAAAGAAGGCTCAAGTGAACCAGGGATATCTATAAACACAGGGGTCAACCTCCAGTTACAGGAAGCCACTGGACAAATTCGTTTTGAACTAAAAAAAATAATTAAACTAAAGCTAGTGAGTATCAATTAAACTGACTTAAAGACTACTGATGAAAACTGGGTCTTCACACCTAGCAAAAAGTAAAGTCCATAAGAAATTACAACCTCTCTGTAGCTTCATGATCAAACCCTGGCCTATTTTTCACACAAAGCTGATTGCCTGGGTGCACGGCCAATGGGGTGGCTTTCTGAGAGAGGGATTGCTCCTGTCAAAGAACTAAATGAATGTGAGAATGGCCTCGTACAAGGTAAACTGAGACTCCATTGTTGCCCTAAGGACACTGAATAATCAGATTCTTTGAAGTCTAAAAACCAGAAAGATTTTCACAACTGATACCTTCATCTTGGTGTCTTTGGAAAATTGTCACAGTTCTTTCTCCTAAAGGATGTTTGGGATGCCTGACAAAAGCAAGTGTAGCCGCTTCAGCTTTGCAAATAGCATGTTATATACTACTGCAAAAAGGCTTTATGAATGTAAATGTTACAATCACATAAGAGAAACAAAGGCCTGCTTTTATCCTTAGATCAGAAAGGAAATATGAAAAAGGCCAAAACCATGTATTTGAGCACACGAATGTGTAGAAGGACCAGGCACAGCTCTCAGACCACCCAATGCTTGGTCTCCCCCTTACCCTTACCTGCAAGAAAACCCATTGAATTTGCCATATTATTTTCTTTTCTGGTTCATTACTGATCAGATAACTTTCCTGAGTGATATTTAGACAATTTTTTTTCATGTTTACGTTGCAACTTTCTCATTCTAACTGTTAAGCCGGTACACTGAAACAAAATAGGTGCAGCATTCTTTTAAACAATCCCTTCTGTATTAGAGGGCATTTACAGTTCACAGCCTTTGTTTCCAGCTTAAGATTCTAGATACCAGAATAGATTGATATTGATAGAGCACACTGTAGATAACACTAGAGGTCCAATTCCACAGCCATAGGATCTGCTCAGTTGAAAAGTTTGTAAAAGAGCAGTGCCTCTCCCCAAATAAAAATCCAGAGCACACCTTTAATTTTCTTTTCCTCCTTGCAAACACCAATAATTGGTAACAAAAACCAAACAAAAATTTAGCTAAACTACGTCAAAGTAGTGTTGGGAACTGACCTTTTCTAGCCACAAACCAACAGGCAAGACAGAGTTCATCTCACAATGGCAACCCAGGCTCAGAGCACACCAGCGACGTGATAAAGTGTCTTAGGACTTTTTCACCTGACACGAGGCAGTATCTCCGGCAAATATTTATTTTAGCAGTATGGGACAGTACTTCCTGGTGTGCTGCCTCAGAACTGTTCAGTGAGTGGGAGTACCATCCTCGCATGATAACAGAAGAACGGCTACAGGCTGAAACCAGCTGAGCCCTGGCCCAACTGGCTCAGCTGAATGCTGGTTCTCCTATTGAAGTGGATGCCGGTGTAAAGAATTCACACAAAATGAAGAAAGAGTACTTGGAGCAATGCCACTGATTTTTCTTGAGTTACAGGAGGGAAATGTTTGACTTGCAGAGACTAATCACTAACTGGAAGAGATAGTTGGGGCTTGCCTCATATATTTAAATGCATATGTGTTACCTACAGCCTGGGGCTACAGAAGAGGGCTTGACCGTGCACACGTGAGAAGCAGCCACACAACAGCAACAGCAGGATCATAGTCAAGTAAAGCATTCACAGGGAAGCTTTTCCTGGAAGGACCTGTTTTCAACTTTGCCAGTTCATGTGGGGAGCTTGTGACAACAGCCTAAAGACGGACACACAGAGTTTAGCTGCAGCCTAGTTTGCTCTGTGCAAATGGCATGCAGAGGCAGAGCCACTCAGCAAGAAGGGCTGGCTTGCAAGTGGATCATTATATCTATTTGCTTCCTGTGTAACACTTTCCCAAGATGGAGCAGCTTTCAGGCTGATTTTTGTTTCTATGCATTTGGGAGTGGGGGGGGTAGGGGGGAGATATTTGACCCGTTGACTACTGCCTCTGAGCTGAGGAAGCTGAAAGTTCTCATTAAAGAGACTTTGCCTTACTGGCTGCATCTCAACTAAATAGGACTCTACACCTGCAAACAGAGGACCAATGAGCTCACTTTAATACCCGGCCATCAGAACCGTAACTAGTATTGCACAGGCCAGTTAGATGCTGGACTGAGTGAGTAAATGAAGTGCCAGGTGTAACTGGGAATGGAGGAACATGCGAGATCTCACATGATCCTCTGTTCAAAAGCACTCTGGAGATTGGAATATGCCTTTGGTTCCAGCATTTCACTTCCCTGAAAAGTATGCCAAAAATGAACAGGAAAGTATACCTTTAAATCAACACCATTGTCAGTTTCTGTATAAAGTCTCATCATCACTAAAACACACAGGAGAACAGAAATCTAAGTACACCTGGTAAGATTAGATTGTGTTTTATGCCCTACTCCCACTTGAAGATAATGCAGAGATGGGAAAGGTTTCTTATCATATTCTTGCTAAGCCATCATGCTGAGAATGATTGATTTGCAGGGTTTACATGAGCATGTATCTGACTGCTTACAGAGTCTGTTTATGCTTCTGTTGCTAAAAGCACTCAAGAATGATTTCTTTCCCCTCAGAGAAAGGGCAAAGAGGAAAGGAAGGAATGTCCTTTTTTATTTTGCTGCTGTTCCTTGCATTGTGAAAGCATGCATGCACTTGATTTGTATCAGTAACAATGTTTTATAGGCGAATGTGAAATCTATGTATGAGTCTTACTGTCAAGCAATTGCAGCACATGCCTTCCAAGGGAGTTGCATTGTGCTGACAGTTAACTGAATTGTTTGGAGATTCCTATCATTTATAGTCAAGCAAACTGTTCCAATCACTAGTGCAGAGGCTGGGAATGGGAGAGTTATGTTCAATTTGATAATCCTTATGGGTTGCGTCCAACTTGAGATGTTGTATGACTCTATGATTCTGTAATTCATTACTTCAGCACAAACACCTTGTTGGATTTTGTTGCCCATGTTCCCCAAAGATACCTGCAGTGCACCTATTCCCACTGTGATCGTTAGGGACACCCAGCATCTCTTTTATTGTTTATAAGGAAACAGAATAAAAATGAGGAATGAAATTCACCTCCTCCGACTTCAGCTGTCTAAGCTGGCTACCCTGGCTCTCAAAATAACCAGTGCTGAGATACTGATAACTTCCCAAGGGCTCTTACACCAGTCTTAGGCTGAGACTCCAGAAAGGAGCTGGAGAATGGGTTACTTAAAACAATCTGAGCTGAATCCTGCAGAGGCATTACACGGACTGCCCTACTGCATCACAGTGATGACCCAATAAGCATGGGGTCTCAGGTGAGAGTGGAGAAAAACATGTACCATTCAACTCCTATGCCTATTCAAATTCAAGGATTCCCACAATTTTAAGATCAGTAACACCATAATGAAACAGTAGACATGAAAGTAACATAACATCAGCTAAAACGATTTATTACAAAAAAAGGAAGTAAATTAAAGATTACTTGGGGGTCAATAGCTGCAGCATTTTAAAATGGAAAGCTAAAGGTTAATGCACTTTGTATCTACTTGCTCAGCTCAAAAGCATTCCCTTCAAGACAATTCCCAAAAGCCCACACACAGCAGGCTGCAGAACACAGCACTCTGAGAAAGTCACAGTCCTCAGTTCTCATTCAGGTCACAAAGGACCGAGTTGCTCAAGTAACAGCCGCATCTGCCTTCCTTCCGTACTCTGAAGGTATTGTTGGACCATTTTGATTCCTGTCCACACAAAATACTGTCACCAGTGCCATTGGACATGCTAGCTGGGAGTCAACTATTTGTAACACAAATCATAGTCACATAACCAGTAGTGAGACTGAACATCTGTCTCTCACTTGACACACAGCTTAGAGTCTGATGTTGGCAAATAATTAAAAACACCAGTGAGATAAGGACTCACAATAAGGGTACAAATGTAGTAATTTTCTAGTGTATATGTAAAACACGCTTTTACACTCCTGATGTAGTGCTCACTGTGCAGATGGAAAAAAGCACCTTGGTTTCCTCCAGTGACTCAGAGTCACAGGCAAAGTATGTTCAGAATGACTGAGGAGAAGAACACAAATATGTCCCCAAGCTGAGCCCTGCCTCTTGGACTGAATGGCAGCTGTGGAAGTGATTGCTGTTTCCTTTCTAAGGCAAATGAAGTGATGCATGTTGTTATGGTTTTACAATGTACATTTTCTTCAGGCAGGATTTTTGAAAGGCACCAGCTGACTCTAGAGTGTCTTGTAATAAGCTTGGTTTATACACCACCATAGGATTAAAGACATTAACCACCTTGCCCCATTATCAGCCCCATGAAACAGGAGAACAAGTCCTCTTTGAAATGCAGTTTATTCTACAAACATTTAGAATAAAATCTTTAGATAATTTCCCAAACTGCATATAATACCAGAAGGAAAAAGCACAAGAGAGAAGTATGGTCATTTGAAGGTTACTCACAGCTGTTTTCTAAACTACTCACTTGCTAGGGAAGCATTAAATAGGAGCTGAAATGTTTCCTTTAGTTTATGCTTATGTTCTCCTCTTGGGGCATTTTGTTTCCACACATCCACATTCATCTACATGTACATATGTGAATTGGACTGTCTTATGCTCAGAGCAAACCAGTTCCACCTTCACTTCATGACTCCTTTTTTCATGGCAGCAAATGCATTTGTGTTCCATTTCACTGGACTCAAAGGAATACCTACAGAAATGAGATTTGCACATCAGTCTGCTGCCTGTTGTCTTCCCAAACAGAACCATATTTGCTAGTTCAAAGGGAGGTATTTTTAAGGAGCAGAGAAGCAAATTTTCCTATCTATTTTTCTCCTTATTTCCTATCTATTATTCTGCTTATTCATAACAGTCTTTCCTCAGCACACTACTAGCCATGCAGGGCCAGATCCTCTGACACCGATGGGGAAAATCCCAGTAACTTCAGTGGATTTTGGATTAGGCCCATTCTGGCAAGACAGAAAGGAACAATTCATGAAGAGACCAAAGAGCAGGAAAAAACTTGACTGGACACCAGAGCTGTTCAAAAACCACATAAGGACATGTTTAAGAACAGGTAGTTAATAAATCTGGCTACTGTCTTTTCAAAAGAACTTCTTGTCCTAAGATAAGGCACTCCTGTCATACTAAAGACGTTTAGTCATATTGCTAATGACTGCTGTTCTGCACACTCAGTTTCCCAACCGAGTCCTTCTAAACAGCAGGAAGGGGACAAACAGCTGCAGCCCATTGGCGACAAGATCCCAGGAAGACCAGACATGGGGAAGGACAGGGAAAGGCTTCCTACTTACACAGAGTAGGTACTGCATGTCCCTTCACAAAAGGGCACTGGGACTGGAGCAGCTGACTTACACTTGTTATGGACGAGATACTGCTCTTTTACATTGCGTTTGCATTTATGTGGCAGGTCGATACCTGTGTAGGAAAACACTGCTGTTAGACTTCTTTAGACTGGGAAGTAAATGTTTTGAAAGGTAACTGCTAGGAAATCAAGGGCAGATCATCCTACTAAAACTTTTTACAGTTCAAGTGCATATCCAAAAAAAAATCCCAAATGGAGTGCAAAGAGGCACTAATTCAGCAAAGCAATTTCCTGCTGGTCAAGGCACTTTTCTACTTGTGGACTAGCTTAAATGAAGACTTTTGTACAAGTTCATGCAAAGATACTGTTGAACCAAGATCTTAAGGAGACAGGAAGGGTTTGGTTTTTTAAAAATTGCTATAAATGACATTTGTGACTCTATAACAACCTATGATTTCTGGGTGGATGTTACAAAAAAAGACGCTTTTTTCTATGTAATTTCTGGATAGAAGAATACTGGGAGAACAGGGTTTGTTCAGCCTTGAGAAAAGGAGGCTTAGAGGGGAGCTCATCACCATGTACCAGTACTTAAGGGGTAGTTACAAAGAAGATGGAGACTCCCTTTTTACAAGGAGTCCCATGGAGAGGACAAGGGGGAATGGACACAAGTTGCTCTTGGGGAGATTCTGATCGGACACCACAGGGAAATTTTTCACAGTGAGGACAGTCAACCATTGGAATAATCTCCCCAGGGAAGTGGTTGACTCAGCCATGTTGGACACCTTCAAGAGTCATCTGGACAGCGTGCTGGGCCATCTTGACTAGACTGTGCTCTTCCTAGAAAGGTTGTACTAGGTGATTCCTGAAGTCCCTTCCAACCTGTGATTCTGTGATTCTGTGTGTGATTCTGTGAGCATATTTTCTACAAATTTTCTTATCAGGAGTATAGTTCAAACTAACAGTATTTCAGTTATTTAAAAACACAGAAAAGGAGATCAAAGAATTTTAGTGTCCCATTGGAAGAATGAGGCAGATTTTTAGGTACAAAACAGCTCTGCTGCTGTAAGAACAGTCTCCGAGTCTGTGGAAACTGCAGACTCTCAGTGTGTGCAGAAACAGGACTGCAAGCAGGGGAGAACCTAACAATACTGGAATAGAAAATCAGTGATTTAATGGACTCACATGTCTTACAACAGCCATCTGAAGTCACATCAACTGTGCCCTGTTTTGAAAGCAAACATAATCAGAACAGTTCAGATGCACATATTGCTAAGCAGCTAGTAGAGATAATGAGAGTTCAGGTATATTCCCTCATCTCAAACCAGCACAGATTCCTCATCAGACCTATTAGTGTACCAATTATCTATAAATTATTATAAATAATTATCTATAAAACTATTGAAGCAGGAACAAAAACCCCAGCCCCAGAGAATAACAGCTGCTCCTGGAATTGAACAGCCTGGTCTGCACAGAACATACCCCAAAGCTGACTGATGTCAATGGCTGTCTTTGTCCCTGCTTTGGTTTTCAGATCTGCTGCAAAGCCCCACAATGCTTCTGAAAGTTACTGGAAAACACTAATGGCAGAAAGCCAGGACATGAATGATACCCCTTGCTCATTCATCTACCACTTCTTTGCTTAGTGATGCACTATGTGTCAGAAGACACTGTGTTCATCGGTTCCCCCAGGGGTCCACGGTGAGTTACCATTTGCTCAATTGCATTTCGTAACACTGGTTTTTGTCAAGTGATGAAAAATCCAACTTTGCTCTTGCCCCAGTACTCTTCTGTTACAAGTTCTAGTGCTTATCCCTCAACAAGTAAAATGTGTGCGTTTGCAAATAGTTTAGTTTTACTTCCATGGGACACTCCATTCAGGGCTGAAAAAGCACATTTCCTTCAAACAAGGATGATCAGTTCAGAAAGATCAAGAAATACTGAAGTAGCTCATTCAAAACAGTAAAGAAAACTCCCAGACGAGCAACGGGGTTTATTCCAGAACACTTTTTTCTGGCTCTAAAATACTTACTGGGACACAGTTTGATTCTTCAAATGGTAGGCAGATCTTTACTGTACTAGTCAAGGAAAACTGGCCCGCTGATTCAATGCATGTGTACTGAGTACAGTTATCATACGGAGCTTTATAACTCTTTCCAACCTGAATAAAAACAGGAAAAAAAAACCCCAACCCAATATAGTATAGCAATAAAAACAGAATAATGTAACAGTAATACAGTCAATGAACTGGTAGAGTGACTGGGTTGTTCATATCACCCTGGAAGTGCTGAGATGCCTGGAATTCACATCTGCAAATTATGTACCAAGCTTACACACTACCAGCCTATGTAAAATCCCTGCTGTGGCCACTTAGGTGGAAAGAATCAAAAGTTGGTGACAGAATGAGTATAGAGGTATGAACAGAAATACCAGAAGGTAGGTGTGCTAATGTACATGGGATAAAACATACACAAAAGAAAAATAATTCTTTTCAAGGATTTCAACAGTTTTCTTTTTTAATAGATAGAAGAAAAGCAAAAGTGTGAAAGAGGAGAAAAGTCTTAATAATAGAGGTTAATGAATAAATGCAAAACCTCCTCATGGAAACATAAGAATTGTATATTGGCACAGGAAAAGCTAGCTTGCAAGACAAATTTTCAAGGAATAAAAGGATAAAATAGAAAAGATGCAGAACACAAGAGCTAACAGAGAAGTGATAACATGTAAGACAATAGTCCCTGGTTGAGACAGCGCCGTTAACTGTTTACAGGAGTAGCAGGCTGTAATAAAACCAAAGACCTAGCCTGAGGCTCAGCCCACATCTACACAACCCTACACTCAAAAGACATGATGTATTACCTGGGTGTGTTACCAGTCACATTACAGTACAGCAGCTACGTCACTTTTGATTTCTACCTCAGCAAAATCAGAACTAGCAGTAGTACAGCTATATTACCTCACTCGTTATTTCGCCCTGTATCTCCAGGGCAAGACAATGACACTGCTTCCAGATCAGAGCAGTATAAGCCAGCTTACATATCTCTACAAGAGCAGTATTACACAATCTCACCGCCCCCTCCAAATTCTTTCTCTCTGTTGCATGTGAGGAGGAGGGGCAGTAACACGATTTCCATTCCTGCCAGAGGTGCGTAATTTTCAACACAGTGGTGTCTGTGAGATGCACACAGCAGAGAGCGACTGTGTAAATATCTACATTTACTTTGGAAATACAGACATTTTTAAATCTCCTAGAGGTCTTCCCAGCTTCAACATGTATGACACTGGTTCAAAAAATGCTGAGGTATTTTTGATAATTCAGCCTTGTGTGCAGAGCAAGGGAATGCCTACCTCAATGGTCACATTGCCAAATAGAAAATTTGCCACACATGCCACTTGCTGGCACTGGCTGCAGCACTGACCCTCCTCTTCCACATAGCGGAAACCCTGTGGGAATAAAGTTTCCATTTAACCATGTTACCTGACATCTCGTTCATGAAACATCTTCGGAGCAAAGCCACACTGGAGACAGCAGAGGAAATGAGCCAACCTTCTGGTTTCATTTCTGTTGTCTTTAGAAACCTGCTGGAACCACTTTAAGTCTGACAAACAAACCTGGCAATTTCTTTCCCTTATTGAATAGTGACTTCTGGGCACTTCAGTTACCTTGAAAACCATGTCATTTGCTGTTCTTCTTCAGGTTAACACACAAGTCAGGTCAAATAAATTAATTCAGTGTATGATTGCTTGCACAGTCTACCACTAGTGTTTTGTCTGATACAATTATCCACAATAATTGCTGCCGTCAGACATGTGACGATCATGCATCAGTTATTTCCTCCCTTGTGTTTTACGTATCCGTTGGTCTCTTGGTGTGTGTGGATGTGGCTGGCTTCAGGATAAAGGGTAAAGGTTTTATTCATTTTTAGGATTGCTGGAGGGTCTGTCCTTACCAGAGCAAGAATGGAAAAGAAACCACTCTTTGCTAACATTCAGTAATAGACTGAGCAGATTGTGTGCACTCTTAGTTCACCAGTACTGAAACATATAAACCACTGTGCAGTTTCTTTACAATCTTAACTTTTGAGCTGGCAATAGGCAACACCAAAAGAATGGTACAAACATCCATCTTTCAGTAGTCAGACTTCTCATTTACAGGTTTGCAATCATTCTCCCTCAGGCATCTTTCCAAGGGTGACCTTGTAAATTTGCTAGAGCAAAAATAACAAGCACCCTAAAAAGGACTTTACAAAAAATCTAATAGAAGATTATATGCTGCTATCCTGCTGGGAGGAAGCAGTTATACTATGCCAGTTTTACAGTACATCCTCTCAACAGCCATTGTTTGTGGTGGGGGAGACTAAGCATGCAGTACTGACTTGCTGGCAGGTGGTTTCACATTTCACTGGGGCACACTGGATGCGGTTGGTCTGCGTTGCAAGGTCCTGCTCATCTGTGCACACACAGTCCTCACAGGAGCTTTTAGGCACCATTGCCCCAGGCTGGAAATACATAGGAGAGAGAGGACAGGCCATGGCAAGAATTCAGTGGGTTCTAGAATAAACATACATCCCCTGGACTATCAAAAATGAATGCTTATGCTTGGGATCTATTTTTGGAAGAGCTCCCTGAAATGAACACCTCCAGATCTCTAAAACCTCACATTATCAGTATCACAAAATGAACACAAGGCTGACACTCCCAAGTGCATCAATCATGTTAAATGAGTTATTATATTATCTCATTAAATCCATCCATCAATTTTCGCTCAGTTTGACCTTACAACATCCAATAAAATTTAAAATTTGTATTCAATCACAATTCTACTTCTTGACGCTAAAACATAGGTAAGATCTCATTTAGTAAGCAAGCTACTGGTCTCTAGCATTACCTATTCAGTAACATTTCCAATAGTACATAAGACTACTGGCAGGAAAAAATTATTGGCCATTCTAATCCTACTTTTTATGTGAGTGTTGACAATAACAACTTCTGAAAATTCTGACTCAGGCAGCATTAACATGTGGAAATAAGTGTCTTGAAGAAGACCTACCTTAAATTCAATTCCTTCAGAAACACATACACCTTTTGGTACTGTAAGAAAAAATAAAATGAAAAGGATGTGCTGGGAATGATGTAAACAGTTACTGTACTCATCTCTGAATTTTGAATGATTTAGAGATGACAAAGAGTTGAACTGAGCTTATTCACTAGCCTTAATAGCCCTCACAAAGAGGGGAAAAAGTAACTAGTACATGGTGCTAATTGTTATTTGGAAGCCCACATGTAACACTTGCTCAGACGTTATGAATGAAGTGGGGGGTAATTCTATATCTTGGTATTTTCCACATGGAAAAATCTATTTACCTCATGGGTTTTTAGCCATACTTGAAATTAGTTGAGCTTTTCTTTATTGTTAACCACCTTGCTGGTAACAGAGCCAATGGGAAGCTGGGTCAGGTGTGTGAATCTGGAAATATAATTTGGCAGCAAAGCTTTGGGATGGGTTCAATGTAACCAACATTCAGTATCTGACCAATAACTTAACTCACTAAACACTAGTTACAGAGAACCTGCAGCAGTTACTCCATCTCAAAAAAAAAAAAAAAGCACCAATTGTAAAGGCTGAGAGGCTAGAGGCTACTGCTTATGATTTTGACTCATTTAGAAAAGATGAAATTGTTCAAGTAATAAATAAAACACCTTAAGGAAACACGGTACTTACTACAGGAGAAGATAGGACAACAACCATCCTCAGATATAGCAACCACGGGTTGGAAGCCTAGGTCACATGCTGTTTTGTTGATAATGCAGGTTTTTATATCGCATTCTGCAATAGACAACAGAGATAAAGTAAGCCAAAGCTTACTGCTTATCCAACAGTGTTACTTGCAGACCACAGCTTGAACATCCAAGAAATTGAGCAGAAATAGATGATTCTTGAACCACACATTTTTAGAGTTTGGGATGTGTTCATGTGAAGTATCTCTAAGCTTGCTCTACTGTAAAGCTCTTCCTTGGACATACACTTCTGGCCCTTGTTCCTGCTTCTTTTCCCCCACTGGATGTCATCTCTAAAAATACCTAAACACCCTCCCCTCAGAGAAGTGAGAGAAACAAACTGGGGTAAAGGTAAATGAGTCAGTGAAAAAAATGAAGAGGCAGTGGAAGAGAGCCAAAGATGTAAAGGTTGGGGCCTTTACAAGGCAAAGCACCCTGGCAGTGCCCACTGCTCCCTCAAGGCATCCCAGGAGCCTAGTGGACCACTGCCTGGCAGCATGAAGGGATGAGGAACAGAAAAATATCCCACCACCGTTGCCAGGATTCCCTGTCCTGCATCTTCCTATAGGTGCTGGGAATGGCCGAGGTTAGGAGCAGGATGATGATGAGGTCCTGTGCTGTGGTGGACATTTGGGAATGGGAAGATGCAAATGGAAAGGTGAGGGCAAACATAAATCAAGACCCTCTACAGGAGGCCTTTGGGGAGCCTGGAAGGCAAGCACATCCTCCCTTACTGGATGGATCTCTGTGCAAGGGTCACCCTCTCATCTCAGAAGGGACAAGAGCCAGAGGATCCTGTGAAGCACCTGGTGGTTCCAATGGTCTATGGGTGATTTTCCAACGTAAGTATCTGGCTGGTCATGGCACTAGTTAGCATACAAGCTGGACCAGAGGAGGTCTTTTCTGATAGAAAGAGCCCTTGGCATGTAGATGGAAGAAATGAGCACTCCCGTGTGTTTATTTGAATCTGGAACCTGTAGAGTACCCAGATCTCACTTGAGGATTGCTCCTAAACGCAAATGATGTCGCATTATGATATCTGAATTATCTACTCACCACAGACTGTCTCTGTGCAGCATGGGTCATCCAGACGTGTTTTTATTTTGCGTACAAAGCCCTCTTTAGTGCAGTTAATAGGTGGAGATTTAGCACAAGGGCGGGGAAAGCAAGAGATATTCAGGGTTGCTTCATCACAAGCACAGTATTGACAGTTGTGCTCCCAAGCCTCTCTAGGCTGTGAAAAAAATAGGGATAGTCATTCAGAGAATAAAAACTAGAAGCATTACATTACTGAATGCCTCTGGCAAGACAGTATAGGGCTGGGTTGCCTTAATTTACTATGCAGGAAAATCAGAATTCAGATCCCAGAGGGAGGAGAAGGGGACAATAAGAAAAAATACTATTATCTGCCACCTTGCTTTGTAGGTTTATGTTATTCCAGAAAGGGAGCCTGGTCATTCTACCAGGAAACAGTGATTCCCACAAACTGCTATTTCTGCTTCTGTATCTCAAACTATTAATAAAGTTCTGGAGTTAAAATCTGCTGTTTTCTTCCCCACTGTCATTGTAGTTTACTGGTATTTAAGCTTAGAATTAATAAAAGAAACTCATGCAATCATTTTTACAGGAGGTCACAGTGCCAAGCTGTAGTATAAAGACCATATTTTCTTTTCTTACCTGTTTCACTGACCCATCTTGTGCAGTGCAACCTATAAAATTAATTACAGATTCCTTTAATGATAACTGAACTGGGGAAAACAACAGAAGCAGGAGGACAGGAATAGAAGGAAGGCCTTAAAATGTGAGAAACAGCCACAAAGAGAGATCCAGAGTGCAAAGTCACAGGTTGTGTACCCCAAACATCTTAAAGGCATTCCTCTTTGTTCTTTTTAAAGTCGCACTCTCTGCATAAGAGCAGGCAGAAACTGCCAACCTGAAACATTTCCAGCCTAACTAGAAAGGGTGAGTATCAAGGTCTCTCCCGTTTCCTTCGTACCCAGAACCCTTAATGTGCACTTCCAGTTAGAGTCTTATCTCCCCTTCCCATTCTACTATTTACATTCTTTCTTACCACAGACAGAAACACAAATGCCATCATGATCATTCAGCAGAACTTTTCCATCAGGACAGTAGCATCCCTCAACAAACACTGGTGTGTTATTCTGGGAGGGGAGGGTGTCCATAATAACTTCTCTGCACAATTAAAATATAAAGAGGAAGGCATGAGAGGCAGAAATTTGCCCAAGGGCAATCAGACACCTAAATCCCAGGGGAATGTGAACTTCCAGCCTTCCTTGGCAATTTTCAAGCTATGCACTTGAAAAGTACCTTAGGAAATGACCCACCTGCTGAAGCAAGTGTTCCTTTTTGCTTCCCCGCATGGCTTATATACCAGATCTTGAGCACAGCTGGCCTCTGTGGAGCATTATAACACACAGGTTAGAAAGCTCAGACCCATGTGTAGCCTTCAATGCATGACTGATGTACTGCAGAGGCTATCGCAGCCCACACCACGGGTCTGCACAGCCTAGGCTCCTGTTCCGCAAGGGGGTCCCTGCAGCTTCAGCAGGCGGGGATCCATGGATTCAGCAAGGTGCTTGCAACAGTACTAGTAGTGCTTACATCTGAATCACTGGGTCCCTCTGAGCAGGGCAAAGCATGCAGAGAGAGAAGCGTGGCAATACACGCAGAGTGTATTGCCATCTAGTGATGAAGCTCTAGATAACACACAGGGCTCCTCAGCTGAGCTGCTTAGGAGAGACTATGGGCCTGTTTCCCACGTGTTTTGCACTAGTTCTGGACTGGAACATTTTGTATTTGTTCCTGCTTTTTCTCAGGTCCAGAGTAGCTCAGGAAAGAGTGAATCCTCATGATGTGGAGGAACACGAACAAGTGTGTAGGTGAGGAAAGAACAGACCACAGTCACTTCACTACCAGCAGGTTTTCCCCAGCTTACCACACTGCCCGTTCGCTTGCCTCCTCCAGTCCACGCAGATCCCATGGAGCCCACACAAGGCTGCATATGTCTGCATGCTCTGGCACTCAGTGCTGGGGTGCTGTTCTGAGCACCCGCTGGCCACACATGCCTCATAGTAGGGCTGTGGGGGGACCACGCCATGGCACTGGGTCAAGTTCCTTCACAAAGCAAGGAGACAGACATGGCATTTCACTTCCCTGGGCTACTTCCAAGGAAGAATTCAACTCA